>NW_027206321.1:0-517993 GCF_024711535.1 Dipodomys merriami | reverse complement strand
GGTAATGATTAGGGTTAGGTTGAGGGTTTGGTTTAGGATTAGGGTTAGCTTTAGGGTGAGTGTTAGGATTAGGGTTAGGGTTAGTATTAGGGTTTGGATTGGGGTTAGGGTGAGGGTGAGAGTTAGGGTTAGGGTGAGTGTTAGGGTTAGGGTTAGGGTAAGAGTTAGGGTTCGGTTATGTTTAAGGTTAGGGTGAGGGTTAGGGTTAGGGTTATGGTGAGCATGAGGTTTAGGGTTACATTGAGGATTAGATTTAGGGTTAGGGCTAGGGTGAGGGTTAAGGTTACGGTTAGGGTGAGGGCAAGGATGAGGATTAGGTTTAGGATTAGGGTTAGGGTGAGGGCTAGCCTGAGGGTGAGGGTTAGTGTTAGATTAAGGATTAGGGTTAGGGTTAGGGTTAGGGTGAGGGTGAGGTTGAGGGTTACGGTTACGGTGCGGGTGAGGATTAGGTTTAGAGTGAAGGTTAGGGTTAGGATTAGGGTTAGCAGGAGAGTGAGTGTTAGGATTACAGTTAAGGTTAGGATTAGGATTAGGATTAGTGTTATCGCTAGGTTTAGGGTTTGAGTTATGGTGAGGGGAGAGTGGGGGTGAGGTTTAGGGTTAGGGTTAGAGTGAGGTTTAGGGTTAGGGTTAGGATTAGAGTTAGGGTGAGGGTGAGGATGAGGGTTATTGTTAGGGTGAGGGTTAGGGTTAGGGTTAGTGGCAAGGTTAGGATGAGGGTTAGGGTAAGGATTAGGGTTAGGGTGATGGCTAGGGTGAGGGTGAAGTTTAGGGGTAGGGTTAGGGTGAGGTGTAGGGTTAGGATTAGTGTTAGGATTAGGGTGAGGGTGAGGTTTAGGGTTAGAGTTAGGGTTAAGCTGAGGCTGAGGGTGAGGGTTAGGATTAGGTTTAGGATTAGGATTAGGGTAAGGGTTAGGGTGAGTGTGAGGTTAGGGTTAGGCTTAGGGTTAGGCTTAGGGTTACACAGAGGGTGAGGGTGAGGGTGAGGGTTAGGGTTAGGATTAGGGTTATGGTTAGGTGAGTGTGTGTGTTAGAGTTAGGTTTAGGGTTAGGCTTAGGGTTAGGCTGAGGTTGAGGTTGAGGGTAAGGGTTAGGGTTAGGGTGAGGGTTACGGTAAGGGTTAGGGGGAGGGTTAGGATGAGTTTTAGTGTTAGGATTAAGGTTAGGGTGAGGGCTATGGTGAGAGTGAGGTTTAGGTTTAGGGTGAGGTTTAGTGTTAGAGTTAGTATTAGGGTATGGCTGACGGTGAGGGTTAGGGTTAGGATTAATGTTAAGGTTAGGTTAGGGTGAGGGTAAGGATGAGGATTAGGGTTAGGATTAGGGTTAGGGTGAGGGCTAGGGTGAGGGTGAGTGTTAGGGTTAGTGTTAGCTTAAGGTTTAGGGTTAGAGGTTTAGGGTGAGAGTTAGGGTAAGGCTATGTTTATGGTTTGGGTGAGGGTTAGGGTTAGGGTTATGGTGAGCATGAGGTTTAGGGTTACATTGAGGATTAGGCTTAGGGTTAGGGCTAGGGTGAGGGTTAAGTTTAGGGTTAGGGTGAGGGTAAGTATGAGGATTAGGGATAGGATTAGGGTTAGGGTGAGGGCTAGGGTGAGGGTGAGGGTTAGGGTTACTGTTAGATTAAGGTTTAGGGTTAGGGTTAGGGTGAGGGTTAAGTTGAGGTTAGGTTTACAGTGAGGGTGAGGATTAGGGTTAGGGTGAGTGTTAGGGTTAGGATTAGGGTTAGCATGAGGGTGAGTTTTAGGATTACAGTTAGGGTTAGGGTTCGGGTTAGGTTTATGATTAGGATTAGTATTATTGTTAGGGTTAGGGTTAGAGTAATGGTGAGGGTGAGGGTGAGGGTTAGGGTGAAGTTTACGGTTAGGGTTAGGATTAGGGTTTGTGTGAGGGTGAGGTTTAGGGTTAGATTTAGGGTTAGTTGAAGGGTTAGGTCGAGGTTTAAGGTTAGGGTTAGTTTTAGGGTTAAGGTTAGGGTGAGGGTTAGGTTGAGGTTTAGGTTTATGGTTAGGGTTAGGGTTAGGATCAGAATGAGGTTGAGGGTGAGTGTGAGGGTTAAGATTAGGGTTAGGCTTAGGCTTAGGGTTAAGCTGAGGGTGAGGGTAGGGGTGAAGATTAGGTTTAGGGTGATAGTTAGGTTTGGGGATAGGGTGAGGGTTCGGTTGAGGGTTAGGGTTACGGTGAGGGTGAGGATTAGGGTTAGGGTTAGGGTTTGGTTTAGGATTAGGGTTAGCGTGAGGGTGAGTGTTAGCATTAGGGTTAGGGTTAGGTTTCGGGTTAGGATTAGTGTTATTGTTAGGGTTAGTGTTAGAGTTATAGTGAGGGTGAGAGTGAGGTTGAGGTTTACGGTTAGGGTGAGGTTTAGGTTGAGGGTTAGGATTAGGGTGAGGTTCAGGGTGAGGGTTAGGTTTAGGGTGAGGGTTAGGATAAGGGTTAGGTTGAGAGTTAGTGTTCGATTATGTTTAGGGATAGGGTGAGGGTTAGGGTTAAGGTTACGTTGAGCATGAGGTTTAGGGTTATGTTGAGGATTAGGCTTAAAGTTAGGGCTAGGGTGAGGGTTAAGTTTAGGGTTAGGGTGAGGGAAAGGATGAGGATTAGGGTTAGGATTAGGGTTATTGTGAGGGCTAGGGTGAGGGTGAGGGTTAGGGTTAGAGTTAGATTAAGGTTTAGGGTTAGAGTTGCAGTTAGGGTGAGGGTTAGGTTGAGGGTTAGGGTTTCGGTGAGGGTGAGGATTAGGGATAGGGTGAGGGTTAGGGTTAGGATTAGGGTTAGCATGAGAGTGAGTGTTAGGATTAGGGTTAGGGTTTGGGTTAGATATAGGGTTAGGATTAGTGTTATTGTTAGGGTTAGGGTTAGAGTTGTGGTGAGGGTGAGGGTGAGGGTGAGGCTTATGGATAGCGTTAGGGTGAGGTTTAGGATTAGGTTTAGGATTAGGGTTAGGGTGAGGGTGAGGTTTAGGGTTAGATTTAGGGTTAGTTGGAGGGTTAGGTCGAGGGTTAGGTTTAGTGTTAGTTTTAGGGTTCAGGTTAGGGAGAAGATTAGGTTGAGGTTTAGGGTTATGGTTAAGGTTAGGGTTAGGATTAGGGTGAGGGTGAAGGTGAGTGTGAGGGTTAGGGTTAGGGTTAGTCTTAGGCTTAAGTTTAGGCTTAAGAGTGAGGGTGGAGGTGAAGATTAGGTTTAGGGTGATGTTTAGGATTAGGGCTAGGATGAGTTTTAAGATGAGGGTTAGTATTACTATTATGGTTAGGGCGAGGTCTACGGTTAGGGTGAGGGTTAGGGTAAGGTTTAGGCTTAGGCTTACGGTTAGGCTGAGCATGAGGTTGAGGGTGAGGTTTAGGGTTAGGGTGATGGTTAGGTTTACGGTTAGGGTGAGGGTTGGGATGAGGTTTAGGGTTAGGGTGAGAGTTAGGGTGAGGATGATGGTAAGTGTAAGGGTGAGGGTTAGGGTAAAGTTTAGGGTTAGGGTTAGGGTTAGGGTTAGGATTAGGGTGAGGATTAGGGTTAGGATTAGGATTAGGGTGAGGTTGAGTGTTAGCATTAGGGTTAGGGTTAGGTTTAGGGTTAGGATTAGTGTTCTTGTTAGGGTTAGGGTTAGAGTTATGGTGAGGCTGAGGTTTAGGGTGAGGGTGAGATTTATGTTTAGATTTAGGTTCAGTTGGAGGGTTAGGTAGAGGGTGAGGGTTAGGGTTTGTGTTAGGGTTAAGGTTAGGGTGAGGGTGACTGTGAGTTTTAGTGTTAGGGTTAGGCTTATGCTTAGGGTTAGGCTGAGGGTGAGGGTGGGGGTGAGGATTAGGTTTAGGGTGATGGTTGGGGTTAGTGTTATGGTGAAGGATAGTGTTAGGATTAGGGTTAGAGTTAGGATTAGGGTGAGGATGAGTTTTAGGGGTAGAGTTAGGTTTAGGGTGAGGGTTAGCATTAGAGTGAGGGTTAGGGTGGCGTTGACGGTAAGGATAAAGGTGAGGGTTAGGCTGAGGGTGAGGGTTACAGTAAGGGTGAGGGTTAGGATTAGGGTGAGGGTTCAGGTGTTTGTGAGGGTTAGATTAAGGATTAGTGTTAGGGTAAGTGTGAAGTTTAGGGTGAGGATGAGGGTTAGGGATAGGGTGAGGACTAGGGAGAGGGTCAGGTTTAGGGTTAGTGTTAGGGTGAGGTTTAGGGTTAGGATGATGGTTAGGGTTAGTGTGAGGGTTAGTGTTAGGGTTAGGGTTAGTGTTAGGGTGAGGGTAAGTGTTAGGGTGAGGGTTAGGGTTAGGGTGAGTTTTATGGTTAGGGTGAGGGTTAGGGTTAGGGTTAGGATTATTGTTATCATTAGGGTTAGGGTTTCGGTTATGGTGAGTATGAGGATTACATTTAGGGCTAGGATGAGTTTTAAGGATAGGGTTATGGTTAGGGTTAGGGTCAGGTTGAGGTTTAGTGTTAGAGTTACATTTAGGGTGAGGCTGAGGGTGAGGGTTAGGGTTAGGATTAATGTTAGGGATAGGCGTAAGGTGAGGGTTAAGTTGAGGGTGAGGGTTAGAGTTAGGGTGAGGAGTAGGATTAGGGTTACGGTTAGGGTGAGTGTGAAGGTTAGGGTTAGGGTTAGGGATAGGCCTAGGGTTAGGCTGAGGTTGAGGGTAAGGTTTGGGGTTAGGGTTAGGGTTAGGATGAGTGTGAGGGTTATTGTTAGGATTAGGGTTAGGGTGAGGGTGAGTGTGTGTGTTAGTGTTAGGTTTAGGGTTAGGCTTAAGTTTAGGCTTAGTGTGAGGTTTAGTGTTATGGTGAGGGTTAGGTTTAGGTTTAGGTTGAGGTATGAGGTTTTGTTTAGGGTTAGAGTTAGGTTTATTGTGAGGGTGAGGTTTAGGGTTAGGCTGAGGGTGAGGGTGGGTGTGAGGATTAGAGTTAGGGTTAGGATTAGGCTTAGGGTTAGGGTTATTGTTAGTGTTATGTTTAGGGTTAAGTTTGTGGTGAGGGTGAGGCTGAGGGTGCGGGTGAGGGTGAGGGTTAGGGATAGAATTAGGGTGAGGTTTAGGGTGAGGGTGCGGTTTAGGGTTAGAGTTAGGGTTAGGGTGAGTGTTAGGTTGAGGTTTAGGGTTAGTGTTAGTGTTACGGGTAGGGTTAGCGTGAGAGTTAGGGGGAGGTTTTGGGTTAGGGTTAGGGTGAGAGATAGGATTAGGGTTATGGTGGTGATGAGTGTGTGTGTTAGGGTTAGGTTTAGGGTTAGGCTTAGGGTTAGGCTGATGGTGAGGTTGAGGGTGAGGGTTAGGGTTCGGGTTGGGGTGAGGGTTAGGGTTAGGGTTAGGGGTAGGTTGAGAGTTAGGATGAGGTTTATGGTTAGGATTTGGGTAAGGCTGAGGGCTAGGCTGAGGGTTAGGTTGAGGGTTAGGGTTAGGGATAGTGTTAGGTTTAGGATTAGGGTTAGGGTGAGGTTGAGTGTGAGGGTTAGTGTTAAGGTTAGGTTAGGCTTATAGTTAGGGTGAGGGTTAGGGTTAGGTTTTGGGTTAGGGTGAGGGTGAGGCTGAGGATTAGGTTTAGGGTTAGGATTAGGGATAGGGTTAGTGTTAGGGTTATGGTTAGTGTTAGGGTTATGTTGAGGGTTAGGAATAGGATTAGGGTTAGGGTTAGACTTAGCGTTAGGCTGAGGGTGAGGGTGGGTGTGATGATTAGGGTTAGGGTTAGGTTTAGGCTTATGGTTAGGGTTATTGTTACTGTTATGGTTAGGGTTAAGTTTGTGGTGAGGGTGAGGCTGAGGGTGAGGGTTATGTTTATGGATAGGGTTAGGGTTACGGTTAGTGTTAGGGTTATTATTATTGTTAGGGTTAGAGTTAGATTTACGGTGAGGGTGAGGATGCGGGTGAGGGTTAGGTTTAGGGTTAGGGTGAGGTTTACGGTTAGGGTTAGGATTATGGTTCGGGTGAGGTTGAGGTTTAGGGTTAGATTTAGGGTTAGTGTAAGTGGAAGGGTTAGTGTTAGCGTTAGCGTTAGGGTACGACTTAGGGTGAGGGTTTGGGTTAGGGTGAGGGTTATGGTTAGGGTGAGGTTTAGCATTAGGTTTAGGGTTATTGTTAGGTGTTGGTTTAAGTGTACTGCTATGGTTCAGGTGAGGGTGAGGTTTAGGGTTAGGGTTAGGGTGAGGTTTAGGGTGAGGGAGAGGTTTAGGGTTAGAGTAAGGGTTAGGGTAAGTGTTAGGTTGAGGGTTAGGGTTAGGGTTAGGGTGAGAGTTAGGCCGAGGTTTAGGGTTAGGGTGAGGGTGAGGGTTAGGATTAGGGTTAGCATGCAGGTGAGTGTGTGTGTTAGGGTTAGGTTTAGGGTTAGGCTTAGGATTAGTCTGAAGGTGAGTTTGAGGGTGAGGGTTAGGATTAGGGTTAGGGTGAGGGTGAGGTTGAGGGTTAGGATTAGGGTTAGGGTGAGGGTTAGGATGAGGCTTAGTGTTAGGATAAGGGTTAGGGTGAGGGCTAGGGTGAGGGTTAGGGTTTGGGTTAGGCTGAGCGTGAGGTAGAGGTTGAGGGTTAGGGTTAGGGTGATGGTTAGGTTTATGGTAAGGGTGAAGGTTAGGTTGAGGTTTAGGGTGAGGATGATGGTAAGGGTAAAGGTGAGGTTTAGGCTGAGGGTGAGGGTTAAGATAATGGTGAGTGTTAGGGTTAGTTTTATGGTTAGGGTGAGGGTTAGGATTAGGCTTAGGGTGAGGGTTAAATTGAGGTTTAGGGTTAGGGTTAGTGTAAGGTTTAGGGTGAGGATGAGGGTTAGGGTTAGGTTAGGATTATTTTTAGGTTTAGGGTGAGGGTGAGGTTTTCTGTTGGAAATAGGTTAGGGTGAGGGTTAGGGTGAAGGTTAAGGATAGGGTAAGGGTTATCATGGGGGTGATGGTAAGGGTAAACGTGAGGGTTAGGCTGAGGGTGAGGGTTACAGTGGGATGAGGGTTAGGGTTAGGGTGAGGGTTAGGGTTAGGGGAAGGGTGTGGGTTAAGGTTAGATTGAGAATTAGTGTTATGGTTAGTGTGAGGTTTAGGGTGAGGATGTGGGTTAGTATTAGGGTGATGGCTAGGGTGAGATGAGGGTTAGGTTTAGCTTTAGGGTGAGGTTTCAGGTTAGGGTGATGATTAGAGTTAGTATGAGGGTGAGTCTTAGGGTTAGGGTTAGTGTTAGGGTGAGAGTAAGTGTTAGGGTGAGTGTTATGTTTAGGGTGAGTGTTATGGTTAGGTTGAGGGTTAGGGTTAGGGTTAGGGTTATTGTTAGGGTTAGGGTTACAGTTATAGTGAGGGTGAGGGTGAGGGTTAGGGTTAGGGTTAGGATGAGGTTTAGGTTTAAGGTTAGGTTTAGAGTTAGAGTTAGGGTGAGAGTGAGGTTTATGGTTAGAGTTAGGGTTAATGTTAGAATTAGGGTTATAGTGAAAGTTTGGGTTAGAGTTACGCTTAGGCTTAGGCTTATGCCAAGCATGAGGGTGAGGGTTAGGCTTATGGTTAAGGTGAGGTTTAGGGTTAGGGTTAGGGTGAGGCTTAGGATGAGGTTTAGGGTTAGGATTAGTGTTAGGGTCAGGGTTAGGGTGAGGGTTAGGTTTAGGGATAGGGTTAGGTTTAAGAGGGTTAAGGTTAGGCTTAGGGTGAGTGCGAGTGTCAGGTTTAGGATTAGGCTTAGGTTTAGGGTGAGGGTTAGGGTTAGGGGTTTGGTTAGGGTGAGGGTGAGGCTGAGGATTAGGGTAAGGTTTAGGGTTAGGTTTTGGGTTATGTTTAGGGTTAGGGTTTGGGTTACAATTAGGGTTAGCGATAGGGTTAGTGTTAGGCTTAGGGTTAGGCTGAGGGTGAGGTTGGGGTTGAGGTTTAATGTTAGGTTTAGGATTACGATTATTGTTAGTGTTATGGTTATGGTTAAGTTTGCAGTGAGGGTGAGGCTGAGGGTGAGGGTTATGGTTAGGGTTAGGGTTAGGGTTAGTGTTATTTTTAGGGTTAGGTTTAGAGTTACGGTGAGATTGAGGGTGAGGGTGAGGGTTAGATTTAGGGTGAAGTTTAGAGTGAGGTTTAGGGTTAGGGTTAGGGTGAGGGTGAGTTTTAGGGTTAGAGTTAGTGTTATGGGGAGGGTCAGGGTGAGGTTTATGCTTAGGGTTAGTGTTAATGTTAAGGGCAGGGTGAGGTATAGCTTGAGGTTTAGGGATAGGGTTAAGTTTAGTATTAGGTTTAGGGTGAGGGTGAGTGTGAGGGTTAGGGTAAGGTTTAAGCTTAGGCTTAGGTTTAGGCTGAGGGTGAGGGTGGGGGTGAGGATTAGGGTTTGCGTGATGGTTCAGGTTAGGGTTAGTGTTATTGTTATGGTTAGGGTTAGAGTTATGGTGAGGGTGAGGGTGCGGGTGAGGGTTAGGCTTAGGGTTAAGGTGGGGTTTAGGGTTAGGGTTAGGGTTAGTGTGAGGGTGAGGTTTAGGTTTAGATTTAGGTTAGGGGGAGGGTTATGGTTAGGGTTAGGCATAGGGTTAGTGTTCGGGTTAGGGTGAGGGTGAGGGTTAGGTTGAGGTTTAGGGTTATGGTTAGGGTTAGTGTGAGGGTTAGTGTTAGGTTTAGGGTTAGTGTTAGGGTGAGGGTAAGTTTTAGGCTGAGAGTTTTGGTTAGGGTGAGGGTTATGATTTGGGTGAGGGATAGGATTAGGTTTAGGGTTATTGTTAGGGTTAGGTTTAGGGTTTTGGTTACGGTGAGGGTGAGGTTGAGGTTTAGGGTTTGGGTTAGGGTTAGAGTGAGGGTTAGGATGAGGGTGAGGTTTACGGTTGGATTTAGGGTTAGGGTGAGGGTTAGGGTGAGGTTTAGGGTTAGGGTTACTGTTAGGGTTAGGGTTAGGGTGAAAGTTAGTTGTAGGATTAGGGTTAAGGTTAAGGTTAGGGTTAGGTTTAGGGTTTCATTTTCAGTGAGTGTGAGGGTTAGGATTAGGGTTGGGGTGAGGGTGACGTTTAGGGTTAGACTTAGGGATAGGGTGAGGCTGAGGGTGAGGGTGAGGTTTAGGGTTAGGGTTAGGATGAGGTTTAGGGTTAGGTTTAGGTTGAGTGTGAGGGTTATGGTTGGGGTTAGGGTTAGCCGTAAGTTTAGCTTGAGGGTTTGGCTGAGGGTGAGGTTTAGGGTTAGTTTGAGGGTTAGGGTTAGGTTTAGGGTGAGGTTTAGTGTTAGGCTTAGGGTTAGAGTTATGGTTAGGGTGAGGGTGAGATTTAGAGGTAGAGTTAGTTTTAGGGTGAGGGTTAGGGTGAGTGTGAGGGTTAGGGTGAGGGTTAGGGTAGGGGTGATGGTAAGGGTAAATGTGAGGGTTAGGCTGAGCGTGATGGTTACGCTAAGGTAGAGGGTTAGGGTTATGGTGAGGGTTAGGGTTAGGGTTAGGGTGAGAGTTAGGGTTCGGGTCAAGTTTAGGGTTAGGGTGAGGGTTAGAGTAATGGTTATGGTGAGGGTGAGGGTTAGGGTTAGGTTGAGGGTTAGGGTTAGGATTAGGGTTAGTGTGAGGGTGAGGGTTAGTGTTAGAGTTAGGGTGAGGGTAAGTGTTAAGTTGAGGGTTAGGGTTAGGTTGAGGGTTATGTTTAGTTTGAGGGGTAGAGTTAGGGTTATGGTTATTGTTAGGGTTAGGGTTAGGGTTACCATTACGGTGAGGGTGAGGGTGAGGGTTAGGTTTAGGATTAGTATGAGGTTTAGGTTTAGAGTAAGGGTTAGAGTTAGGGTTAGTGTGAGAGTGAGGTTTAGGGATAGAGTTAGGGTTAGTGTTATGTTTAGTGTTATGGTTAGGGTTAACGTTAAGGTGAGGGTTTGGGTTAGAGTTAGGCTTAGGCTTAGGCTTAGGCCAAGCATGAGGGTGAGGGTTAGGGTTAGGGTTAAGATGAGAGTTAGGATGAGCTTTAGGTTTAGGATTAGTTTTAGGGTAAGGACTAGGGTGAGGGTTAGTGTGAGGGTTAGGTTTAGGGATAGGTTTAGGTTTAGAATTAGGGTTGGGTTGAGGGTCAGTGTGAGAGTCAGGGTTATGGTTAGGCTTAGGTTTAGGGTGAGAGTTAGGGTTAGGGTTTTGGTTAGGGTGAGAGTGAGGCTGAGGATTGGGGTTAGGTTTAGGGTTAGGTTTTTGTTAGGTTTAGGCTTAGTCTTAGAGTTAGGGTTAGGGTTAGGGTTAGTCTTAGGATTAGGCTGAGTGTGAGGGTGGGGTTGAGAATTAGGGTAAGGGTTAGGATTAGGGTTATTGTTAGTGTTATGGTTAGGGTTAAGTTTGCACTGAGGGTGAGGCTGAATTTGAGGCTTATGGTTAAGGTTAGGGTTAGGGTTAGTGTTATTTTTAGGGTTAGGGTTAGATTTACGGTGAGATTGAGGGTTAGGGTGAATGTTAGGGTTAGAGTGAGGTTTAGGGTGAGGTTTAGGGTTAGGGTTAGGGTGAGGGTGAGGTTTAGGGTTAGAGTTAGCGTTAGGGGGATGGTTAGGTTGAGGTTTAGGGTTAGGGTTATTGTTAGGGTTACGGGGAGGTTGAGGGTTAGGTTGAAGTTTAGGGATAGGGTAGATTTAGTATTAGGGGTAGGGTGAGGGTGAGTGTGACAGTTAGGGTGAGGGTTAGGCATAGGCTTAGGGTTAGGCTGAAGGTGAGGGTGGGGGTGAGGATTAGGGTTACGGTGATGGTTTGGGTTAGGGTTAGTGTTATTGTTAGGGTTAAGCATAGAGTTACGGTGAGGGTGAGGGTGCGGGTGAGGGTTAGGCTTAGGGTTAGGGTGGGGTTTCGGATTAGGGTTTGGGTTAGTGTGAGGGTGAGGTT
Source organism: Dipodomys merriami (assembly GCF_024711535.1). Lineage (NCBI taxonomy): Eukaryota > Metazoa > Chordata > Mammalia > Rodentia > Heteromyidae > Dipodomys > Dipodomys merriami. Next base: position 507,284 of record NW_027206321.1, on the reverse strand, counting down.
TAGGGTTAGAATTAGGGTTATGGTTAGGGTTAGGATGAGGGTTAGGGATAGGGTTAGTGTTAGAGTTAAAGTGAGGGTGAGGGTTAGGTTGAGGTTTAGGGTTATGTTTATGGTTAGGTTTAGTGTGAGGGTTAGTGTTAGGGTTAGGGTTAGTGTTAGGGTGAGGGTATGTTTTAGGGTGAGGGTTTGGGTTAGGCTGAGGGTTATGGTTAGGGTGAGGGTTAGGATTAGTGTTAGGATTATTGTTAGGGTTAGGTTTAGGCTTTTGGTTTCAGTGAGGGTGAGGGTCAGTTTTAGGGTAAGGGTTAGGGTGAGGTTTAGGGTTAGGGTTAGGGTTAGGGTTAGGGCGAGAGTTAGCAGTACAGTTAGGGTTAGGGTTAGACTTAAGGTTAGAGTTAGGTTTAGGGTTTCGGTTACGGTGAGGGTGAGTTTCAGTATTAGGGTTAGGGTGAGTGTGAGGTTTAGGGTGAGAATTAGGTTTAGGGTGAGGCTGAATGTGAGGGTGAGGGTTAGGGTTAGGGTTAGGATTAGGATTAGGGCTAGGATTAGGGTGAGTGTGAAGGTTATGGTTAGGGTTAGTGTTAGCCTTAGGTTTAGGCTGAGGGTTTGCCTGAGGGTGAGGGTTATGGTTAGTTTGAGGGGTAGGGTTAGGGTTAGGGTGAGTTTTAGTGTTAGGGTTATGGTTAGAGTGATGGTTATGGTGATGGTGAGGTTTAGGGCTAGAGTTAGTTTTAGGGTGAGGGTTATGGTGAGTGTGAGGATTATGGTGAGGGTTAGGTTAGGGGTGAAGTTAAGGGTAAACGTGAGGGTTAGGCTGAGGGTGACGGTTATGGTAAGGTTGAGGATTAGGGTTAGGGTGACATTTAGGGTTAGGTTTAGTGTGCGAGTTAGGGTACACTTTAAGTGTAGGGTTAGGGTGAGGGTTAGGGTAAGGGTTACAGTGAGGGTGAGTGTTAGGTTTAGGTTGAGGGCTAGGTTGAGGGTGAGGGTTAGGGTTAGAGTTAGGGTGAGCGCTAGGGTGAGGGTTAGGGTTAGGGATAGAGTTAGGTTTCGGATTAGTGTTAAGTTGAGGGTGAGTGTGAGGGTTAGAGTTAGGGTTAGGGTTAGGCTTAGAGTTAGGCTGAGGATTAGGGGTAGAGTTGGGTTAGGGTGAGGTTGAGGCTGAGGATTAGGGTTAGGTTTAGGGTTAGGGTTACGCTTAGGGTTAAGCTGAGGGTGAGGGTGGTGGTTAGGATTAGATTTAGGGTTAGGTTAGGCTTAATTTTAGGGTTATTGTTAGTGCTATGGTTAGGGTTAAGTTTGCAGTGAGGGTGAGGCTTTGGGTGAGGGTTATAGTTAGAGTTAGGGTTAGGGTTAGGGTTAGTGTTATTGTTAGTTTTAGGTTTAGAGTTACGGTGAGGGTCAGGGTGAGGGTTAGGGTTAGGGTTAGGGTGAGGTTTAGGGTTAGGTTTAGGATTGGGGTTAGGGTGAGGGTGAAGTTTAGGGTTAGATTTAGACTTAGTTGGAGGGTTAGTTCGAGCGTTAATGTTAGGGTTATTGTTAGGGTTAAGGTTAGGGTGAGGTTTAGGTTGAGGTTTAGGGTTAGGGTTAGGGTTAGGATTAGGGTTAGGGTGAGGTGAGTGTGAGGGTTAGAGTTAGGGTTAGGCTTAGGTTGTGGGTTAGGCTGAGGGTGAGGGAGTGGGTGAGGATTAGGGTTAGCGTGATGTTAGGGTTCGGGTTAAGATGAGGGCTAGGATTAGGGTTAGGTGTAGGCTTAAGGTTAGGGTGAGGGCTAGGGTGATGGTGAGGGTTAGGGTAAGTGTTAGGCTTAGGCTTAGGGTTAGGCTGAGCATGAGGTTGAGGGTGAATGTTAGGGTTAAGGATAGGGTGAGATTTAGTTTTAGGGTTAGTGTTAGAGTTAGAGTTAGGACGAGAGTGAGGTTTAGGAGTAGGTTTAGGGTCAGCGTGAGGATTGGGGTTCGAGTGAGGGCTACGGTGGGGGTGACGGTAAGGGTAAAGGTGAGAGTTAGGTAAGGGTGAGGGTTAGGTTTAGGATGAGAGTTAGGGTTAGGGTTAGGGTGAGGTTGAGGGTTAGATTGAGGTTTAGTGTTAGGGTTAGTGTGAGGTTTAGGGTGATTATGAGGGTCAGGATTAGGGTGAGGGTGAGGGTCAGGGTTAGGTTTAGGGTTTGGGTGAGGTTTAGGATTAGGGTGAGGTTTAGGGTTAGTGTGAGGGTTATGGTTAGTGTTAGGATTAAGATTAGGGTTAGTGTTAGGGTGAGTGTGAGGGTTAGTGTTAGGGTTAGGGTTAGGCTTAGTTTTAGGCTGAATGTGAGGGTGAAGTTGAGGGTTACGGTGAGGGTGAGGGTTACTTTTAGGGTTAGGGTGAGAGTTAGGGTTAGGGTTAGGGTTAGGGTTAGGGTGAAGGTGAGGGTGAGGGTGAGGGTTAGTGTTAGGGTGAGGTTTAGGATGAGGGTTAGGGTTAGGATTAGGGTTAGGGTGAGGGCTAAGGTGAGGGTGAGGTTTAGGGTTAGGTTTAGGGTGAGGTTTAGGGTTAAGTTTAGGGTTAGGGTTAGGGTGAGGGTCAAGTTTTGGGTTAGAGTTAAGGTTAGTGTGAGGCTGAGGGTGAGGGTTAGGGTTAGGGTTAGTGTTAGAGTTAGGGTTACAGTGAGGGTGAGGGTGAGTGTGATGTTTAGGCTTAGTGATAAGTTTAGGTTTAGGGTAGAGGTTAGGGTGAGTGTGAGGTTAGGGTTAGGGTTAGGGTTAGCCTTATGATTAGGCTGAGAGTGAGGGTGAGGGTGAGGGATAGGGTTAGGGTGAGAGTTAGGGGTAGGATTAGGGTGAGTGTTAGGGTTCAGGTTAAGTTTAGAGTTAGGGTGAGGGTTAGGGTTATGTTGAGCGTGAAGGTTAGGGTTAGGGTGAGAGTTAGGGGTAGAGTTAGGGTGAGAGTTAGGGTTCAGGTTAAGTTTAGGGTTACGGTGAGTGTTAGGGTTAGGGTTACGGTGAGCATGAGGGTTAGGGTTAGGTTGAGGGTTAGGGTTAGGCTTACGATTAGGGTGAATGTTACGGTTAGGGTGATGGTTAGGATGAAGATTAGGGTTAGGATTAGGATTAGGGTGAGGTCTAGGGTGAGGGTCAGGGTTAGGGTTAGTGTTTGGGTGAGAATTAGGGATAGGGTTTGGGTTAGTGTGAGGATTAGGATGAGGGTTAGTGTTACAGTGAGGGTGAGGTTTAGGGTTAGGGTGAGGGTTAGGGGTAGGATTAGGATTAGGGTGATGGTGAGTTGTAGGGTTAGTTTTAAGGTTAGGGGGAGGGTTAGGTCGAGGGTTAAGGTTAGGATTAGTGTTAGGGTTAAGGTTAGGGTGTGGTTTAGGTTGATGTTTAGGCTTTGGGTTAGGGTTAGGGTTAGGATTTGGGTTAGTGTTAGGGTATGTGACTGTTAGGGTTGGGGTTAGGCTTAGGATTAGGGTTATGCTGAAAGTGAGGGTGGGGGTGAGGATTAGGGTTAGGTTGAGGGTTAGGGTTAGGGTGAGGCTCAGCTTGAGGGATAGGGTAAGGATTAGTGTTGGGTGGGGGCTAGGGTGAGGGTGAGGGTTAGAGTAAGGGTTAGGCTTAGGCTTAGGGTTAGGCTGAGCATAAGGTTGAGGTTGACGGTTAGGGTTAGGGTGATGGTTAGGTTGAGGGTTAGGATGAGCTTTAGGGTTAGGTTGAGGGTTAGGGTGAGGATGATAGTAAGGGTAAAGATGAGGTTTAGGCTGAGGTTGAGGGTTAAGTTAAGGGTGAGGGTTAGGATTAATGTTAGGGTTAGGCTTAAGGTAAGGGTTAGGGTTCGGGTGAGGTTTAGGGTTAGTGTTAGGATTAGGATTAGGGTTAGGTTTCGGGTGAGTGTGAGGGTTAAGGTTAGGGATAGGGTTAGGCTTAATGTTAGGCTGAAGGTGAGGGTGAGGTTGAGGGTTAGGGTGAGGGTGAGGGTAAGGTTTAGGGTTATAGTGATGGTGAAGGTTAGGGTTAGGTTGAGGGTTAAGGTTAAGATTATGGTTAGGGTGAGGGTGAGTGTTAGGATTAGGTTTAGGGTTAGGGTTAGGTTTAGGGTTAGGATTACTGTTATTTTTAGGGTTATGGTTAGAGTTATGGTGAGGGTATGGCTGAGGGTGAGGGTGAGGGTTAGGGTTAGGGTGAGGTTTAGGGTTTGGGTTAGGATTAGGGTTAGGGTGAGGGTGAGGTTTAGGGTTAGATTTAGGGTCAGCTGGAGGTTTTGGTGTAGGGTGAGGGTTAGGGTTAGTTTTAGGGTTAAGGTTAGGGTGAGTGTCACGTTGAGGTTTAGGGTTACTGTTAGGGTTAGGGTTAGGATTAGTGTGAGGGTGAGTGTGAGTGTGAGGGGTAGGGTTAGGCTTAGGCTTAGGCTTAGGGTTAGGCTGAGGGTGATGGTGGGGGTGAGGATTAGGTTCAGGGTGATAGTTAGGGCTAGGGTTAGGGTGAGGGTTAGCATGAGGTTTAGGATTAGGATTAGGATTGGGTGAGGGCTAGGGTGAGGGTGAGGGTTAGGGTAAGGGTTAGGCTTAGGCTTAGGATTAGGCTGAGCGTGAAGTTGAGGTTGAGGGTTAGGGTTAGGGTGATGGTTAGGTTTACAGTTAGGGTGAGGGTTAGGATGAGGTTTAGGGTTAGAGTGAGTGTTAGGGTATGGTTTAGTGTTAGGGTTAGGGTTAGACTTAAGGTTATGGTGAGGGTGAGGTTTAGGGGTACAGTTAGGGTGAGGGTTAGGGTTAGGGTTAGGGTGAGGGTCAGGTTTAGGTTAGAGTTAAGATTAGGGTGAGTCTGAGGGTGAGGGTTAGGGTTAGGGTTAGTGTTAGAGTTGGGGTTACAGTGAGGGTTAGGGTGATGGTGAGGTTTAGGCTTAGTTTTAGGATTAGGATTAGGATACAGGTTATGGTGAGTGTGAGGGTTAGGGTTAGGGTTAGTCTTATGGTTAGGCTGAGGGTGAGGGTGAGGGTGATGGATAGGATTAGGGTGATAGTTAGGGGTAGGGTTAGGGTGAGAGTTAGGGTTCCGTTTAAGTTTAGGGTGAGGGTTAGGGTTATGGTGAGCGTGAGGGTTAGGGTTAGGGTGAGGGTTAGGGTTAGCGTTAGGGTGAGGGTTAGGGTTCGGCTTAGGGTTAGGGTGAGGGTTAGTGGTAGTGGTAGGGTGAGGATTAGGATGAGGATTAGGGTTAGGATTAGGGTTAAGATTAGGGTTAGGCTGAGGGCTAGGTTGAGGGTGAGGTTTAGGGTTAGTGTTTGGGTGAGGTTTAGGATTTGGGTTAGGGTGAGGGTTAGGATGAGGGTGAGTGTTACAATGAAGGTGAGTATTAGGGTTAGGGTGAGGTTTAGTGTTAGGATTTCGGTTAGGGTGAGGGTGAGTTTTAGGGTTAGATTTAGGGTTAGGGGGAGGGTTAGGTAGAGGGTTAGGGTTAGGGTCAGTCTTTGGGTTAAGGTTAGGGTGAGGGTTATGTTGAGGTTTAGGGTTAGGGTTAGGGTTAGGGTTAGGATTAGGATGAGGGTATGTGAGGGTTAGGGTTAGGGTTAGGCTTAAGGTTAGGGTTATGCTGAGGTTGAGGGTGGGGTTGAGGATTAGGGTTAGGGTGAGGGTTAGGGTTCGTGTTAGGGTCAGGGTTAGGATGAGGGATAGGGTTAGGATTAGGGTTAGTGTGGATTCTAGGGTGAGGGTGAGGTTTAGAGTAAGTGTTAGGCTTAGACTAAGGGTTAGGCTGAGCATGAGGTTGAGGGTGAGGTTTAGGGTTATGGTGATGGTTAGGTTTAAGGTTTGGTTGAGTGTTAGGATGAGGTTTAGGGATAGGGTGAGGATGATGGTAAGGGTAATGGTGAGGTTTAGGCTGAGGGTGAGGGATAAGGATGAGGGTTAGGGTTAGGTTTAGGTTTAGGGTTAGGGTTATGGTGAGCTTCAGATTGAGGATTAGGGTTAGGGTTAGGGTTAGTGTGAGGTTTATGGTGAGGATGAGGGTTAGGGTTAGGGTGAGGGTGAAGGTTAGAATTAGGGTTAGGGTGAGGGCTAGGGTGATGGTGAGGGTTAGAGTTAGGGTTAGGGTGAGGTTTAGGATTAGGGTGATGGTTAGGGTTATTGTGAGGGTTAGTGTTAGGGTTAGGGTTAGTGTTAGGGTGAGGTTAAGTGTTAGGGTAAGGGTTAATGTTAGGGTGATGATTATGGTTAGGGTGAGGCTTTGGGTTAGGTTTAGGGTGAGGTTTAATGTTAGGGTTAGGGTTAGAGTTAGGGTTAGCATGGGAGTGAGGTTTAGGGTTAGATTTAGGGTAAGGTTGAGGCTGAGGTTGAGAGTTAGGTTGAGGGTTAGTGTTAGAGTAAGTGTTAGGGTGAGGTTAAGGGTGAAGGTGAGGGTGAGGGTTAGGTTTAGGATTGGGATTAGGATTAGTGTAAGGGTTCAGGTGAGTGTGAGGGTTATTGGTTAGGTTTAGGCTTAGGCTTAGGGTTAGGCTGAGTATGAGGTTGAGGGTGAGGGTTAGGGTTATGGTGATGGTTAGGTTTAAGGTTAGGTTGAGGGTTAGGATGAGGTTTAGGGATAGGGTGAGGATGATGGTAAGGGTAAAGGTGAGGTTCAGGCTGAGGGTGAGGGATAAGATAAGGGTGAGGGTTAGGGTTAGTTTTCGGGTTAGGGTTAGGGTTATGGTAAGCTTTTGATTAGGATTAGTGTTAGTGTTAGGGTTAGTGTGAGGTTTATGTTGAGGATGAGGGTTAGGGTTAGGGTGAGGGTGAGGGTTAGATTTAGGGTTAGGGTGAGGGCTAGGGTGATGGTGAGGGTTAGAGTTAGGGTTAGGGTGAGGTTCAGGATTAGGGTGAGGGTTAGGGTTATTGTGAGTGTTAGTGTTAGGGTTAGGGTTAGTGTTAGGGTGAGGTTAAGTGTTAGGGTAAGGGTTAATGTTAGGGTGAGGATTATGGTTAGGGTGAGGGTTCGGGTTAGGTTTAGAGTGAGGTGTAGTGTTAGGGTTAGGGTTAGAGTTAGGGTTAGCGTGAGAGTGAGGTTTAGGGTTAGAGTTAGGGTAAGGTTGAGGCTGAGGTTGAGAGTTAGGTTGCGGGTTATTGTTAGAGTTAGGGTTAGGGTGAGGTTTAGGGTGAAGGTGAGGGTGAGGGTGAGGGTTAAGCTTAGGATTGGGATTAGGATTAGTGTAAATGTTCGGGTGAGTGTTAGGGTTAGGGTTAAGGTTAGGCTTAGGCTTAGGGTTAGGCTGAGAGTGAGGGTGAGGTTGAGGGTTAGGGTTAGGGTGAGGGTTATAGTTAGGTTTAGGGTGAGAGTTAGTGTTTGGGTTAAGTTTAGGGTTAGGTTGGGGGTTAAGGTAATGGTTACAGTGAGGGTGAGGGTTAGGGTTAGGTTGAGGATTAGGTTTAGGTTTAGGCTTACGGTGAGTGTGAGTGTGAGGGTTAGGGTGAGGGTTAGGATGAGGGTGAGTTTTAGGATTAGGGTTAGGGTGAGGGCTAGGGTGAGGGTGAGGTTTATGGTTTGGGTTAGGCTGAGGTTTAGGGTTAGGTTTAGGCTTAGGGTTAGGGTGAGGGTTAGGTTTAGGGTTAGAGTTAGGGTAAGGGTGAGGCTGAGGGTGAGGGTTAGGGTTAGGCTTAGTGTTAGATTTAGGGTTACGGTGAGGGTTACTGTGAGGGGGAGGGTTGGGTTTAGGGTTAGGATTCAGGTAAGGGTTAGGGTGAGTTTGAGAGTTAGGGTTAGAGCTTGGCTTAGGCTTAGGGTTAGGCTGAGTGAGAGGTTGAGGGTGAGCGTTAGGGTGATGGTTTTGATTATGGTTAGGGTGAGGGTTAGGATGAAGTTTAGGGTTAGGGTGAGGGTTAGGTTGAGGATGTTGGTAAGGGTTAAGTTGAGGTTTAGGCTGAGGGTGAGGGTTAAGATCAGGGTGAGGGTTAGGGTTAGGTTTAGGGTTAGGGTTAGGGTTAGGGTGAGGGTTAGATTGAGGATTAGGGTTACGGTTAGGGTTAGTGTGAGGTTTAGGTTGAGGATGAGGATTAGGGTGAGGGTGAGGGTTAGAATTAGGGTTAGGGTGAGGGCTAGGGTGAGTGTGATTGTTAGAGTTAGGGTTAGGGTTAGGGTGAAGTTTAGGATTAGTTTGAAGTTTAGGGTTAGTGTGAGGGTTAGTGTTAGGGTTAGGGTTAGAGTGAGGGTATGTATTAGGGTGAGGGTTAATGTTAGGGTGAGGGTTATGTTTATGGTGAGGGTTAGGGTTAGGGTTATTGTTAGGCTTAGGGTTAGGGTTACGGTTATGATGAGGGTGAGTGTTAGGTTAAGGGTTAGGGTGAGGTTCAGTGTTAATGTTATTGTTAGAGTTAGGGTTAGGGTGAGGGTGAGGTTTAGGGTTAGATTTAGGGTAAGGGTGAGGCTGAGGTTGAGGGTTAGGTGCAGGGTTAGTGTTAGAGTTAGGGTTAGGTTGAGGGTTTGATTGAGGGTGAGGGTGAGGGTGGGGGTTAGGCTAGGGTTAGGATTAGGATTAGGGTAAGGGTTAGGGTGAGTGTGAGGGTTAGGGTTAGTGTTAGGCTTAGGCTTAGGGTTAGGCTGAGAGTAAGGGTGAGGTTGAGGGATAGGGTTAAGGTGAGACTTAGGGTTTGGTTAATTTTAGGGTTACGGTGAAGGTTAGGGTAAGGGTTACAGTGATGTTGAGGGATAGTGTTAGGTTGAGCGTTAGGGTTAGGGTTAGCGTGAGGGTGAGTCTTAGGGTTAGGTTCAGGGTGAGGCTTAGGATGAGGGTTAGGGTTAGGATTAGGGTTAGGGTTAGGGTGAGGGTGAGGTTTAGGGTTAGGGTTAGGGTGTGGTTTACGGTTAGGTTTAGCGTTAGGGATAGGGTGAGGGTGAGGTTTATGGTTAGAGTTAAGGTTAGGGTGAGGCTGATGGTGAGGGTTAGTGTTAAGGTCAGTGTTAGAGTTAGAGTTACCTTGAAGGTTAGTGTGAGGTTTAGGGTGAGGATGAGTTTTAGGGTTAGGGTTAGGTTTAGGATTAATGTTAGGGTTAGGCTTAAGGGGAGGGTTAGGGTGGGGGTGAGGCTTAGGGATAGTGTTAGAATTAGGATTAGGATTAGTGTTAGGGTTAGGGTTAGGTTTATGGTTAGGATTAGTGTTATTGTTAGGGTTAGGGTTAGAGATATGGAGAGGGTGAGAGTGAGGGTGAGGGTGAGGGTTAGGTTTATCGTGAGGTTTAGGGTGAGGGTTAGGATTAGGGTTAGGGTGACGGGGAGGTTTAGGGTTAGATTTAGGGTTAGTTTTAGTGTTAGGTCGTGCGTTAATATTAGGGTTAGTGTTAGGGTTAAGGTTAGGGTGAGGGTTAGGTTGAGGATTAGTGTGAGGGTTAGTGTGAGGTTTAGTGTTTAAGATGAGGTTTAGGGTTAAGGTTAGGGTTAGGATTAATGTTAGGTTTAGGCTGAAGTTGAGGGTTAGGGTGAGGGTTAGGTTAACAGTTACAGTGAGGGTGAGGGTTATTGTTAGGTTGAGGGTTAGGGCTAGGGTTAGGGTTAGGGTGAGGGTGAAGGTTAGGGTTAGTGATAGGGTAAGGGTTAGGATGAGGGTTAGGGTTAGGATTAGGGTTAGTTTGAGGGCTAGGGTGAGGGTGAGGTTTAGGGTTAGGTTTAGGGTGAGGTTTAGCATTAGGTTTAGGGTTAGGGTTAGGATGAGGGTGAGTGTTAGGGTTACGGTTAGTGTTAGAGTTAGGGTTACAATAAGGGTTAGGGTGAGTGTGAGGATTAGGTTTAGTGTTAGCAATAGGATTAGGATAAGGGTTAGTGTGAGTGTGAGGGTTAGGGTTAGGGTTAGGTTTAGGCTTAGGGTTAGGCTGAGGGTGAGGGTGAGGGTAAGGGTTAGGTTTAGGGTGAGAGTTAGGGGTATGTTTAGGGTGAGAGCTAGGGTTCGGTTTAAGTTTAAGTTTAGGATGAGGGTTAGGGTTAGAGGTACTGTGAGCATGAGGGTTAGGGTTAGGTTGAGGGTTATGGTTAGGCTTAGGATTAGGGTGAGGATTAGTGTTAGGCTTAGGGTGAGGGTTAGGTTGAGGATTAGGGTTAGGATTAAGTTTACGGTGAGGGCTAGGGTGAGGGTGAGGGTTAGGGTTAGTGTTTGGGTGAGGTTTAGGTTTAGGGTTAGGGTGAGGGTTATGATGAGGATTAGGGTTACAGTGAGGGTGAGGGTTAGGGTAAAGGTGATGTTTAGGCTGAGGGTGAGTTTTAGGGTTAGATTTATTGTTAGGGGGAAGGTTAGGTCGAGGGTTAGGGTTAGCATTATGGATAAAGTTATGGTGAGGGTTAGGTTGAGGTTTAGGGTTAGGGTTAGAGTAAGGGTGAGGGTAAGTGAAGGTTAGGGTTAGGGTTAGGCTTAGGGTTATGTTTAGGCTGAGGGTGAGGGTGGGGGTGAGGATTAGGGTTAGGGTGATGGTTAGGGTTAGGGTTAGGTTTAGGATGAGGGATAGGGTTAGGATTAGGGTTAGGGTGAGGGCTAGGGTGAGAGTGAGAGTTAGAGTAAGGGTTTGGCTTAGGCTTAGGTTTAGGCTGAGCGTGAGGTTGAGGGTGAGGATTAGGGTTAGGGTTAGGATTATGGTGAGTTTGAGGGTTAAGTTTAGGGTGAGGGTTAGTGATAGGATGAGGGTTAGGGTAAGGGTGAGGGTTAGGATTAGGGTTAGGTTTAGGATTATTGTTAGTGTTATGGTTGTGGTTACATTTGCAGTGAGGTTGAGGCTGAGGGTGAGGGTGAGGGGTAGGGTTAAGTTTAGGGTGAGGTTTAGGGTTAGGGTTAGGATTAGCATTAGGGTGAGTGTGAGGTATAGGTTTAGAGTTAAGTTTAGGGGGAGGGTTATGGTGAGGGTTAGGGTTATGGTTAGTTTTAGGGTTAGGGTGAGGGTGAGGTTTAGGTTGAGGTTTAGGTTTAGGGTTAGGTTAGGTGTTATTGTTAGGGTTAGAGTTAGAGTTACGGTGAGGGTGAGAGTGAGGGTAATGGTGAGGGTTAGGGATAGGATGAGGGTTAGGGTTAGGGTGAGTGATAGGATGAGAGTTAGGGTTAGGGATAGTGTTAGGCTTAGGGTTAGGCTGAGGGTGAGGGTTAGGTTGAGGGTTAAGGTTAGGGTGAAGATTAGGGTTAGGGTTAGGGTGAGAGTTAGGTTTCAGGTTAAGTTTAGGGTTAGGGTGAGTGTTAGGGTAACGGTTACAGTGAGGGTGATGGTTAGGGTTAGGTTGATGATTAGGGTTAGGGTTAGGGGGAGGGTGAGAGTGAGGGTGAGGGTTAGGGTTAGTGTTAGGGTTTGGTTTAGGATGAGGTTTAGTTTTAGGATTAGGGTTAGGGTGAGGGCTAGGGTGAGGGTGAGGTTTAGGGTTTGGGTTAGGGTGAGGTTTAGGGTTAGGTTTTGGGGTAGGGTTATGGTGAGTGTGAGGTTTAGGGTTAGAGTTAGGGTTAGGGTGAGGCTGAGGGTGAGGTTTAGGGTTAGGGTTAGTGTTAGAGTTAGGGTTACAGTGAGGGTTATGGTGAGGGTTAGTGTTAGGCTTAGTGTTAGGATTAGGATTCGGGTAAGGATTAGGGTGAGGGTGAGGGTAAGGGTGAGGGTTAGGGTTAGGTTTAGGGGGAGGTTTAGGGTTAGTGTTAGGATTAGGGTTAGGGTGAGTGTGAGGTATAGGATTAGAGTTTCGGTTAGTGGGAGGGTTATGCTGAGGGTTAGGGTTAGGGTTAGGGTTAGGTTTAGGGTGAGGGTAAGGTTTAGGTTGAGGTTTAGGGTTAGGTATAGTGTTATAGTTAGGGTTAGAGTTAGCGTTACGGTGAGGGTGAGGATGAGGGAATGGGTGAGGTTTAGTTTTAGGATGAGGGTTAGCGTTAGGGTGAGGGATAGGATGAGAGTTAGGGTTAAGGATAGGGTTAGGCTTAGGGTTAGGCTGAGGGTGAGGGTTAGGGTGAAGGTTAGTGTTATGGTGAGGGTTAGGGTTAGGGTGAGAGTTAGGGTTCGTGTTAAGTTTAGGTTTAGGGTGAGGGTTAGGTTAAGGGTTACTGTGAGGGTTTGGGATAGGGTTAGGTTGAAGGTTAGGGCTAGGGTTAGGGTGAGGTTTAGGGTTAGGTTTAGGGTTAGGGTTAGGGTGAGGGTGAGGTTTAGGGTTAGAATTAGGCTTAGGGTGAGGCTGAGGTTGACGGTTTGGGTTAGGGTGAGTGTTAGAGTTAGGGTTACAGTGAGGGTTAGGGTGAGGTTGAGGGTTAGGCTTAAGGTTAGGATTAGGATTAGTGTGTTAGGGTAAGTGTGAGGGTTATGGTTAGGGTTAAGTTTAGGGTTAGGGTTAGGCTTAGGTTAAGGTTGAGGATGAGGGTTAGGGTTAGGGTGAGAGTTAGGGGTAGGGTTAGGGTTACAGTTAGGGTTCGGGTTAAGTCTAGGATTATGGTGAGCCTTAGGTTAAGGGTTATGGTGAGAGTGAGGGTTAGGGTTAGGTTGAGGGTTAGGGTTAGGGTTAGGGTGAGGGTTAGATTGAGAATTAGGGTTAGGGTTAGGGTTAGTGTGAAGGTTAGGGTGAGGATGAGCGTTAGGGTTAGGGTTCGGGTTAAAGTGAGGGTAAGTGTTAAGGTGAGGGTTAATGTTATGGTGACGGTTATGGTTAGGGTGAGGGTAGGGGTAGGGTTATTGTAAGGGTTAGGGTTAGGGTTACGGTTAAAGTGAGGGTGAGGGTTAGGGTTAGGATTAGGGTGAGGTTCACTGTTAGGTTTAGGGTTAGAGTTAGGGTTAGGTTGAGGGTGAGGATTAGGGTTAGAGTTAGGGTAAGATTGAGGCTGAGGTTGAGGGTTAGGTGTAGGGTTAGGTGTAGGGTTAGTGTTAGAGTTAGGGTTAGGTTGAGGGTTTGGGTGAGGGTGAGGGTGAGGTTGAGCGTTAGGCTTAGGGTGAAGATTAGGATTAGGGTAAGGGTTAGGGTGAGTGCGAAGGTTAGGGTTAGGCTTCGGCATAGGCTTCGGGTTAGGCTGAGAGTGAAGGTGAGGTTGAGGTTTAGGGTTAGGGTGAGGGTTAGAGTTAGGGTTAGGGTGAGAGTTAGGGTTCGGTTAAGTTTAGGGTTATTGTGAGGGTGAAGGTAAGGGTGACTGTGAGGGTGAGGAATCGGGTTAGGTTGAGGGTTAGGGCTAGGGTTAGCGTTAGGGTGAGGTTGAGGGTGAGGGTTAGGGTTAGTGTTAGGGTGAGGCTTATGATGAGGTTTAGGGTTAGGATTAGGGTTAGGATGAGGTCTAGAGTGAGGGTAAGCTTTAGGGTTAGGCTTAGGATGAGGTTTAGGGTTAGGTTTAGGGTTAGGGTTAGGGTGAGGGTGAGCTTTAGGGTTAGAGTTAGGGTTAGGGTGAGGCTGAGGGTGAGGGTTAGGGTTATGGTTAGTGTTAGAGTTAGGGTTACATTGAGGTTTAGTGTGTGGGTGAGGGTTAGGCTTAGTGTTAGGATTAGGATTAGGGTGTTAGGGTGAGTGGGAGGCTTAGTGTTAGGGTTAGGTTTAGGGTTAGGTTTAGGCTTAGGGTAAGGGTGAGGATTATGGTTAGGGTGAGAGTTAGGGGTAGGGTTAGGGTGAGAGTTAGGGTTCGGGTTAAGTTTAGGGTTAGGGTGAGGTTTTGGGTTAGGGTTACAATGAGGGTGAGGGTTATTGTTAGGTTGAGGTTTAGGGTTAGGCTTAGGATTAGGGTGAGGGTTAGGGTTAGGTTTAGGGTGAGGTTTAGGATGAGGATTAGGGTTAAGATTAGGGTTTGGGTGAGGGCTAGGCTGAGTGTGAGGGTTAGGATTAGTGTTTGGGTGAGGTTTAGGGTTAAGGTTAGGGTGAGGGTTAGGATATGTGTTAGGATCACAGGGAGGGTGAGGGTTAGTGTTAGGGTGAGAGTTAGGGTTAGGATTTGGGTTAGGGTGAGGGTGAGTTTTAGGATTAAATTTAGGGTTAGGGGGAGGGTTAGGGTTAGGATTAGGGTTAGGTGAGGGTATGTGGGGTTTAGGGTTAGGGTTAGGCTGAGGCGTGGGGTTAGGGTGAGGCTGAGGGTGGGGGTGAGGATTAGGTTTAGGGTGATAGTTAGGGTTAGGGTTAGGGTGAGGGTTAGGATGAGGGATATGGTTAGGATTAGGGTTAGGGTGAGGGCTAGGGTGAGGGTGAGGGTTAGAGTAAGGGTTAGGGTTTGGCTTAGCTTTAGGCTGAGCATGAGGTTGAGGGTGAGGGTTAGGGTTAGGGTGATGGTTAGCTTTATGTTTAGGATGAAGGTTAAGATTAGGTTTAGGGTTAGGGTGAGGATGATGGTAAGGGTAAAGGTGAGGTTTAGGCTGAGGGTGAGGGTTAAGATAAGGGTGAGGGTTAGGGTTAGGTTTAGGGTTAGCGTTAGGTTTAGGGTGAGGGTGAGGTTTAGGCTTAGGGTGCGGATGAGGGTTAGAATAAGGGTTATGGTGAGGGCTAGGGTGTTGGTGAGGTTTAGAGCTCGGGTAAGGGTTAAGTTGAGGTTTAGGATTAGGGTGAGGGCTAGGGTTAGTGTGAGGGTTAGTGTTAGGTTTAGGGTTAGTGTTAGGATGAGGTTAAGTGTTAGGGTGACGGTTAATGTTATGGTGAGGGTTCTGGTTAGGGTGAGGTTTAGGGTTAGGGTTAGGGTTATTGTTAGTGTCAGGGTTAGGGTGAGGGTTAGATTGAGGATTAGTTTTAGGGTTAATGTGAGGTTTAGTCTGAGGATGATGATTAGGGTTAAGGTGAGGGCTAGGGTGAGAGTGAGGTATAGGGTTAATTTTAGGGTGAGTTTTTGGGTTAGGGTGATGGTTAGAGTTAGTGTGAGCATTAGTGTTAGCGTTAGGGTTTATGTTAGGGTGAGGTTAAATGTTAGGGTGAAGGTGAGAGTTAGGGTGAGTGTTATGGTTAGGGTGAGGGTTAGGGTTAGGGTTAGGGTTATTGTTAGGGTTAGGGTTAGGGTTACTGTTACGCTGAGGGTGAGGGTTAGGGTTAGGTTTAGGATTAGAATGAGGTTTAGGTTTAGGGTTAGGGTTAGAATTAGGGTTAGGGTGAGTGTGAGGTTTAGGGTTAGAGTTAGGGATAGTGTTAGGGTTAGGGATAGAGTTAGGGTTAGGCTTAGGCTTAGGCTTAGGCTTATGCAGAGCATGAGGGTGAAGGTTAGGGTTAGGGTTAGGGTGAGGGTTAGGGTTAGGGTTATGGAGAGGTTTAGGATGAGGTTTAGGGTTAGGATTAGGTTTAGGGTGAGGACTATAGTGAGGGTTAGGGTGAGGTTTAGGGATAGGTTTAGGTTTAGGATTTGGGTTAAGGTCAGGGTGAGTGTGAGGTTTAGGGTGAGGCTTAGGATTAGGGTGAGGATTTGTGTTAGGGTTTGTGTTACCGTGAGGGTGAGGCTGAGGATTAGGGTTAGGTTTAGGGTTAGGTTTAGGGTTGGGTTTAGGTTTAATGTTAGTGTTAGGGTTAGGGTTACCTTGAGGGTTAGGGTTAGGGTTATGGTTAGGCTGAGGGTGAGGGTGGTTGTGAGGATTAGCGTTATGGTTAGGTTTAGGGTTATTGTTAGTGTTGTGGTTAGGTTTGAGTTTGCAGTGAGGGTGAGGGTGAGGCTGAGGGTAATGGTTAGGGTTAGGATTAAGGTTAGTGTTAGTGTTATTGTTAGGGTTAGGGTTAGAGTTACAGTGAGGTTGAGATTGAGGATGAGGGTAAGATTTAGGGTGAGGTTTAGCGTTAGGGTTAGGGTTAGGGGGAGGGGGAGGTTTAGTGTTAGAGTTAGTGTTAGGGTGAGGGTTAGGGTGAGGTTTAGGGTTAGGGTTAGTGTTAGGGTTAGGGTGAGGGTTAGGTTGAAGTTTAGGGATAGGGTTAGGGTTAGGATTAGGGTTAGGATGAATTTGAGTATGAGGGTTAGGGTGAGGCTTAGGCTTAGGCTTAGGGTTAGGCTGAGGGTGAGTGTGGGGGTGAGGATTAGGGTTAGGGATAGGGTGAGGTTTAGTGTTAGGGTCATGGTTAGAGTTAAGGTTAGGTTGAGGGTGAGGTTTAGGGGTATGGTTAGGGTCAGGGTGAGGGTTAGGGTTAGGTTGAGGGTTAGGGTGGGGGTGACGGTTAGGGTAAAGGTGAGGTTTAGGCTGAAGGTGAGGGTTATGGTAAGGGTGAGGGTTAGGTTTAGGGTGAGGATTAGGTTTACGGTTAGCATGAGGGTGAGGGTTAGATTGAGGATTAGTATTAGGGTTAGTGTGAGGTTTAGGGTGAATATGAGGGTTAGGGTTAGGGTGAGGGCTAGGGTGAGGGTGAGGGTGATGGTTAGATTGAGGATTAGTTTTAGGGTTAGTGTGAGGTTTAGGTTGAGGATGAGTTTTAGGGTTAGGTTTAGGGTTATGATTAATATTAGGGATAGGCTTAAGGTGAAGGTTAGGGTGAGGGTGAGGTTCAGGGTTAGTGTTCGGATTAGGATTATGTTTAGGGTTAGGGTGAGTGTGAGGGTTAGAGTTAGGGTTAGGTTTAGGCTTAGTGTTTGGGTGGTGAGGGTTAGGGTGAGGGTTAGTGTTATGGTGAGTGTTAGGGTTAAGGTTAGGGTGAGAGTTGGGGTTTCGGGTTAAGTTTAGGGTTAGGGTGACGGTTAGGGTAAGGGTTACAGTGAGGGTGAGGTTTAGGGTTAGGTTGAGGGTTAGGGTTAATGTTAGTGTTAGGGTAAGTGTTAGGCTTATGGTTAGGGTTTGGATTAGGGTTAGGGTGAGGGCTAGGGTGATGGTGAGGTTTAGGATTACGGTTAGGGTGAGATTTAGGTTTAGGTTTAGGGTTAAGGTTAGTGTTAGAGTGAAGGTTCGATTGAGCATTAGGGTTCGGGTTAGGGTTAGGGTTAGGGTGAGGTTGAGGTTAGGGTTAGGGTGAGGTTGAGGTTTAGATTTAGGCTTATGGTGAGTGCTAGGGTGAGGGTTAAGATGAGGGTGAGGGTGGGGGTGAGGATTAGGGTTAAGGTTACTGTGAGGGTGAGGGTGAGTTTTAGGGTTATAGTTAGGTTGTTTGGGAGGGTTTGGGTGAGGTTTAAGCTTAGGGTTAGTGTTAGGGTTAGGGTGAGGGTGAGGGTTAGTTTGAGGTTTAGGGATAGGGTTAGGTTTACGATTAGGGTTAGGGTGAGGGTGAGTATGAGGGTTAGGGTGAGGGTTAGGCTTAGGCTTAGGGTTAGGCTGAGGGTGAGAGTGGTGGTGAGGATTAGGGTTAGGGTGATGGTTAGGGTTAGGTTTAGTGTTATTGTTAGATTTTGGGTTTGAGTTACTGTGATGGTGAGGGTGGGGGTGAGGGTTAGGCTTAGGGTTAAGGTGGGGTTTAGGAATAGGGTTAGTTTTAGAATGAGGGTGAGGTTGAGGCTTATATATAGGGTTAGGGGGAGGGTTAGGGTGAGGGTTAGGGTTAGTGTTAGTGTTAGAGTTCGGGTGATGGTGAGGGTTAGGGTTAGGGTGAGGTTTAGGGTTAGGGTTAGGATTAGGGTTAGAATTTCGGTGAGGGTGAGGGTGCGGGTGAGTCTGAGGTTTAGGGTTAAGTTTATGGTTAGGCTTAGGTTTATGCTTAGGGTTAGCCAGAGAATGAGGGTGAGTGTGAGGTTTAGGGTTAGGGTGAGGGTTAGGGATAGGGTTATGGGGAGGGTTAGGATGAGGGTTAGGGTTAGGAATAGTGTTAATGTGAGGGCTAGGGTGAGGGTTATGTTTATGGTTAGGGTTAGGGTGAGGTTTAGGTTTAGGTTTAGGTTTAGGTTTAGGGTTAGGGTTAGGGTTAGGTTGAGGTTTAGAGTTAGAGTTAGTGTTAGGGTGAGGGTGAGGTTTAGGGTTAGAGTTAGGTTTAGGGTAAGGGTTAGGTTGAGGGTTAGGGTTAGTGTTAGTGTTTGGGTTAGGTTTAGAGTGAGTGTTAAGGAGAGGGTTTGGGTTAGGGTTAGGGTTAGGGATAGGATTATTGTTAAGGTAAGGGTGAGTGTGTTTTTTAGGGTTAGGCTTAGGGTAGGGTGAGGGTGAGATTGAGGGTGAGGGTTAAGGTTAGGTTGAGGTTTAAGGTTCTGGTTAAGGGGCGGTTTAGGATGAGGGTTAGGATTAGGATTAGGGTTAAGGTAAGGACTAGGGTGACGGTGAGGTTTAGGGTGAGTTTTAGCTTTAGGGACAGGGTGAGGTTGAGGTTTAGGGTTAGAGTTAGGGTTAGCGTGAGGCTGAGTTTGAGGGTTAGGTTTAGGGTTAGTGTTAGGGTTACAGTTAGGGTTAGGGTGAGGGTTAGGATGGGGGTGAGGGTTAGGGTTAGGGTTAGGGGAGGGTGAGGTTTAGGGTTAGGGTTAGGGTTAACGTGAGGTTGAGTGTTAGGGTTAGGGTGATTGTTAGGGTTTTAGGGTTGGGGTGAGGGTTAAGGTGAGGTTTAGGTTTAGGTTTGTAATTAGGGCTAGGGTGAGGTCTAGGGTGAGCCTGAGGGTTAGGTTTAGCATGAGGGTGAGGTTTATGGTTAGGGTTAATTTTAGAGTTAGGGTGAGTGTTAGGGTTAGGGTTATGGTGAGGGTGAGCGGTAGGGTTAGAGTGAGGGTTAGCGTTTTGGTTAGGGTGAGTTTTAGTGTTAGGGTTAGGGTTAGAAGTAGGGTTAGGGTGAGGTTGAGCTTTAGGGTTAGAGTTAGGGTTAGGGTGAGGTTTAGGTTGAGGGTTAGGGTTAGGGTGAGAGTTTGGGTAAGGGTTAGGGTTACGGTGAGGGATAGGGATAGGGTTAGGATAAGTTTTAGTGTTATTGTTAGGGTTAGTATTAGAGTTACAGTGAGGGGGAGGGGGAGGGGAGGTTTAGGGTGAGGTTTAGGGTTAGGGTTAAGGTTAGAGTTTGGGTTAGGGCTTGGATTAGGGTTAGGGTGAAGGCTAGGTTGAGGGTGAGGGTTAGGATTAGGGTTAGGGTTAGGATTAGGGTGAGGGTGAGGGTGAATGTGTGGGTTAGGGTTAGGTTTACGGTTAGGTTTAGGGTTAGGTTTAGGGTTAGGCTAAGGGTGAGGTTGAGTGTGAGGTTTAGGGTTAGGTGAGGGTTAGGTTTAGGGTTAGGGTGAGGGTTAGGATGAGGCTTAGGGTTAGGATGAGGGTTAGGGTTTGGATTATGGTTTGGATGATGTCTAGGGTTATGGTGAGGGTTAGGGTGAGGGTTACGGTGAGGTTTAGTTTTCGGGTTAGGTTTAGGGTTAGGGTGAGTGTTAGGGTTAGAGTTACGGTGAGGGTCATGTTTAGGGTTAGGTTGAGGGATAGAATTAGGTTTAGGGTTATGGTGAGGTTTAGGTTAGGGAGAGGGTGAGGGTTAGTATGAGGGTTAGGGATAAAATGAGGGTTAAGGTGAGGGCTAGGGTGAGTGTGAGGGTAAGTGTTAGGGTTAGGGTGAGGTTTAGGTTTAGGGTTAGGGGTAGGTTTAGGGTGATGGTTAGGGTTCAGGTTACGGTTAGGCTTAGGGTGAGGGCTAGAGTGAGGGTTATGTTTAAGGTTAGGGTTAGGGTGAGGGTGAGGGTGAGTTTTAGGGTTAGAGTTAGTGTTAGGGTGAGGGATAGCGTGAGGTTTAGGTTTAGGGTTAGTGTTAGGGTTACGGTTAGGGTGAGGGTTAGGGTTAGGGTGAAGGTTAGGTTTAGGGTTAGGATTAGGATTAGGGTTAGGGTGAGGATGAGTTTGAGGGTTAGGGTTAGGGTTAGTGTTAGGCTTAGGGAAAGGCTGAGCATGAAGGTGAGAGTGAGGGTTAGGGTGAGCCTGAAGTTTAGGGTTAGAGTTAGTGTTAAAGTGAGGGTTAGTGTGATGGTTAGTGTTTGGGTTAGGGTTAGGGGTAGGGTTAGAGTGAGGGTTAGGGTGAGGGTTAAGGTTAGGGAAAGGTTTAGGTTTAGGATTAGTGTTTTGGTGAGGGTGAGGATGAGGGTGAGGTTTAGGGTTAGGGTTCGGGTTAGGGTTAGCATTTGGGTGAGAGTTAGGGTTCTGGTTAAGTTTAGGGTTAGGGTGAGGGTTAGGGTTAGGGTTATGTTGAGGGTGAGGGTTAGGGTTTGGATTAGGGTTAGGGTGAGGATTAGGGTTAGGGTTAGAATAAGAGTTAGGATGAGGATTAGGGTTAGGATTATGGTTAGGGTGAGAGCTAGGGTGAGGGTGAGTGTTAAGGTTAGTGTTAGGGTGAGGTTTAGCGTTTGTGTGAGGGTTAGGGTGACTGTTAGGATGAGGGTTAGGTTTACGGTGAGGGTTAGGGTTAGGGTTAGGGTGAGGTTTAGGGTTAGGATTAGTGTTAGGGTGAGGGTGAGGTTTAGGATTAGGGTTAGGTTTAGGATTATTGTTATTGTTATGATTATGTTGATATTTGCAGTGAGGGGGAGGCTGAGGGTGAGAGTTAGGGATGGGATTAGGGTTAAGGTTAGGTTTAGGGTTAGGATTAGTGTTATTGTTAGGGTTAAGGTTAGAGTTACATTGAGGGTGAAGGTGAGGGTAAGGGTGAGGGTTAGGTTTAGGATTAGGGTTAGGTTTAGGTTGAGGGTGAGTGTGAGGGTTAGGGTTAGGGTTAGGGTTAGGCTTAGGGTTAGTATGAGGGTTAGGATTAGGGTTTGGTTTAGGGTGATGGTGAGGTTTAGGGTTAGGGTGAGGGTGAGGGTGAGGGTGAGGGTGAGGGTTAGGGTTTTGTTAGTGTGAGTGTTAGGGTTACAGTGAGGGTTATGTTTAGGGTGAGTCGTGTGTTTAGGGTTAGGGTTAGGGTGAGGTCTAGGGTGAGGGTGCGGGTTAGGTTTAGAGTGAGGGTAAGTGTTAGGGTTAGGTTGAGGTTTAGTTTTAGGGTTTGGGTTAGAGTTAGGGTTAGGTTGAGGGTAAGGTTTAGGGATAGAGTTAGGGTTAGGGTGAGGGTTAGGTTCAGAGCTAGAGTTAGTGTGAGGGTTATGTTGGGGGTGATGGTAAGGGTTAACCTGAGGGTTAGGATGATGGTGAGGGTTACAGTAAGGGTGAGGGTTAGGGTTAGGGTGTGTGTTAGGATTAGGCGAAGGTTGTGGGTGAGGGTTTGATTGAGGATTAAGATTAGGGTGAGGGCTAGGGTGAGGGTGAGGTTTAGGGTTAAAGTTAGGCTGAGTTTTAGGGTTAGGGTGATGGTTAGGGTTAGTGTGAGGGTTAGTGTTAGTGTTAGTGTTAGTGTTAGGGTGAGTGTAAGTGTTAGTGTGAGGGTTAGGTTTAGGGTGAGGGTTATGATTAGGGTTACGGTGAGCGTGAGTGTTAGGGTTAGGTTGATGTTTAGGGTTAGGGTTAGGGTGAGGGTTAGGTTTACGTATAGGCTGAGGGTTATGAGGAGAATTAGGGTTTGGATTAGGGTTAGGGTGAGGGCTAGGGTGAGGGTTAGGGTTAGGGTTAGTGTTAGAGTGAGGTTTAGGCTTAGGTTTATGGTTAGGGTGAGGGTTTGGATGCCGGTTAAGGTTATGCTGCGGGTGAGGGTTAGGGTTTGGGTGAGAGTTAGGATTAGGGTTAGGGTTAGGTTTAGGTTAGGTTTAGAATTAGTGTTATTGTTAGGGTTTGGGTTAGAGTTAAGGTGAGGGTGAGGGTGAGGGTTAGGGTTAGGGTTAGCGTGATGTTTAGGGTTAGGGGTAGGATTAGGGTTAGGGTGAGGGTGACTTTTAGGGTTAGATTTGGGTTAGGGAGAGGGTTATTTCGTGGGTTGGATTAGTGTTCGTGTTAGGGTTAAGGTTAGTTTTAGGGTGAGGGTAAGTGTTAGGTTGAGGGTAAGTGTTAGGGTGAGGTTTAGCGTTAGGGTGAGGGTTATGGTTAGTGTGAGGGTTAGGGTTTGGGTTTGGGTTAGGGTTACAGTTACTATGAGTGTGAGGGTGAGGGTTAGGGTTAGGGTGATGTTTAGGGTTTGGGTTAGGGTCAGGTTGAGGTTTAAGGTTTCGTTTAGGGTTAGAGTTAGGTTTAGGCTGAAGTTTAGGGTTAGAGTTAGCGTTAGGGTGAGTGTTAGGTTGAGGTTTACGGTTAGGATTAGTATTAGTGCTAGGGTTAGGTTGAGAGTTTGGGGAGGGTTAGGGTTAGGGTTAGGTTTAGAGTTAGGGTTAGGATGTGGGTGAGGTTTAGTGTTAGATTTAGGGTTAAGTTGAGGCTGAGGTTGAGGGTTACGTTTAGGGTTAGTGTTAGGGTTAGGTTTAGGTTGAGGGTTAGCCTGAGGGTGAGGTTTATGGTTAGGTTTAGGATTAGGATTAGGGTTAGTGTTAGAGTGATTGTGAGTGTTAGGGTTAGGATTAG
This sequence comes from Dipodomys merriami, assembly GCF_024711535.1. NCBI lineage: Eukaryota > Metazoa > Chordata > Mammalia > Rodentia > Heteromyidae > Dipodomys > Dipodomys merriami. The sequence continues at coordinate 485,138 of NW_027206321.1, read as the reverse complement.
TGTTAGCCTCAAGTTTAGGCTGAGGGTGAGGTTGAGAATGAGGGTTAGCTTTAGGGTGAGGGTTAGGGTTGGGGTTAGGGTGAGGTTTAGTGTTAGGGTTAGGGTTAGAGTTAGGGCTATGGTGAGAGTAAGGTTTAGGGTAGAGTTAAGGTTAGGGTGAGGGTTAGGTTGAGGGTTAGTGTTAGGTTGAGGGTTAGGTTGGGGGTGACGGTAAGGGTAAACCTGAGGGTTAGGCTGAGGTCGAGGGTTACGGTAAGGGTGAGGGTTAGGGTTAGGGTGAGGGATAGGGTTAGGGGATGGGTGTGGTTGAGGGTTAGATTGAGCATTAGGTTTAGGGTGAGGGCTAGGGTGAGGTTGAGGGTTAAGGTTAATGTGAGGGTTATTGTTAGGGTGAGGGTTAGTGTTAGGGTGAGGGTAAGTGTTAGAATGAGGGTTAGGGTTAGGTTGAGTGTTATGGTTAGGGTTACGGTGAGCTTCAGGGTTAGGGTTAGGTTGATGTTTAGGGTTAGGGTTAGGGTGAGGGTTCGGTTTAGGATTAGGCTGAGGCTTAGGAGGAAAATTAGGGTTAGGATTAGGGTTAGGGTGAGGGCTAGGGTGAGGGTGAGGATGAGGGTTAGTGTTAGTGTGAGGTTTAGGGTTCGGTTTAGGGTTAGGGTGAGGGTTAGGATGAGGGTTAAGGTTATGGTGAAGGTGAGGCTTAGGGTTTGGGTGAGGGTTAGGGTTAGTGTTAGGGTTAGGGTGAGGGTGAGTGTGAGGATTAGAGTTATGGTTAGGGTTAGGGTTAGGTTTAGGGTTAGAAATAGTGTTATTGGTAGGGTTAGGGTTAGAGTTAAGGTGAGGGTGAGGGTGAGGTTGAGGGTGATGGTTAAGATTACAATTAGGGGGAGGTATAGGGTTAGAAGTAGGATGAGGGTTAGGGTGAGGGTGAGGTTTAGCGTTAGATTTGGGTTAGGGGGAGGGTTAGTTCGTGGTTTAGGTTTAGGGTTCGTGTTAGGGTTAAGGATAGGGTTAGGTTGAGGGTAAGTGTTAGTGTGAGGGTTGGGGTTAGGGTGAGGGTTATGGTTAGGTTGAGGGTTAGGGTTAGGGTTCGTGTTAATGTTAAGTTTAGTGTTAGCTTCAGGGTTAGGGTTAGGGTTAGAGTTAGGGTTAGGGTGAGGTGAGGTTTAGGGGTAGAGTTATCGTTAGAGTAATTGTTAGGTTTGGGGTGATGGTAAGGGTTAACGTGAGAGTTAAGGTGAGGGTGAGGTTGACCGTGGGGTGAGGGTTAGGGTTACGGTGAGGGTTAGGGTTAGGAGAAGGGTGTGGGTGAGATTTAGATTTAGGATTATTGTTAGGGTTAGGTTTAGATTTAGGGTTTGGGTGAGAGATAGGTTTCAGATTAAGTTTAGGTTTAGGGTGAGGGTTAATGTAAGGATTACCTTGAAGGTGAGGGTTAGGGTTAGGTTGAGGGTTAGGGTTAGTATTAGGGTGAGGGTGAGGTTTAGGGTTAGGGTTAGTGTTAGGGTGAGTGTTAGGATGAGGATTAGGATTAGGGTTAGGGTGAGGTGTAGGGTGAGGTTGAGGTTTAAAGTAAGGGTTAGGATGAGGTTTAGGTTTAGGGTTAGGATTAGGGTTAGGGTGTGGGTGAGATTTAGGGTTAGAGTTAGTGTTCGGCTTAGTTTTGGATGAGGGTTAGGGTTGGGTTTAGGCTTAGGCTGAGGCTTAGGCTTAGGCCAAGCATGAGGGTGAGGGTTAGGGTTCGGGTTTGGGTGAGGGTTAGGGTTATTGTTAAGGTGAGTGTTAGGATGAGGTTTAGGATTAGAATTAGGATTAGGGTGAGGGCTAGGCTGAGGGTTAGGATGAGGGTTAGGGTTAGGGGTAGGGGTAGGTTTAGGATAAGGGTAAGAGTGAGGGTGAGTTTGAGGATTAGGGTTAGGGTTAGGGTTAGGCTTAATGTTAGGGTGAGGGTTAGGGTTGGGTTTGGGTTAGGATTAGGATTCGGGTAAGGATTACGATGAGTGTGAGGGTTAGGGTTATGGTTAGGTTTAGGTAGGCTTAGGGTTAGGGTTAGGCTGAGCGTGAGGTTGAGGGTCAGGGTTAGGTTTAGGGTTAGGTTGAGGTTTAGTGTTAGGGTTAGGGTTAGAGTTAGGGTTAGGGTGAGGTTGAGGTTTAAGGGTGGAGTTTGTGTTACGGTGATGGTTAGGGTTAGGGTCAGGGTTAAGGTGGGGGTGACGGTAAGGGTAAAGTTGAGGATTAAGTTGAGGGTGAGGGTTACGTTAAGGGTGAGGGTTAGGGTTAGGGTGAGTGTTAGGTTTAGGGTGAGGGTGAGGGTGAGGGTTAGATTGAGGATTAGTGTTAGGTTTAGAGTGAGGATGAGGGTTAGGGTTAGGGTGAGGGCTAGGGTGAGGGTGAGGGTTAGGGTTAATGTTAGAGTGAGGTTTAGGGTTAGGGTGATGGTTAGGGTTAGTGTGATGGTTAGTGTTAGGGTTAGGGTTAGTGTTAGCCTGAGGGTAAGTGTTAGGGTGAGGGTTAGGTTCAGGGTGAGGGTTATGGTTAGAATGAGGTTTAGGGTTAGTGTGAGGGATAGGGTGAGGGTCAGGGTTAGGTTTAGGGTTCGGTTGAGGTTGAGGCATAGGGCTAAGTTTAGGGTTAGGGTCAGGGTGAGGTTTAGTGTTAGACTTAGGGTTAGGATGAGGGTCAGGGTTAGGGTTTGGTTAGGGTGAGGGTGAGGCTGAGGATTAGGGTTAGGTTTAGAGTAAGGTTTAGGCTTAGGCTTCGGGTTAGGCTGAGCATGAGGTTGAGGGTGAGGGTTAGGGTTAGGGTGATGGTTAGGTTTACGGTTAGGGTTAAGGTTAGGATGAGGTTTAGTGTTAGGGTGAGGATGATGGTAAGGGTAAAGGTGACGTTTAGACTGAGGGTGAGGTTTATGTTTAGATTTAGGGTTAGGGTTATTGTTAGGGTGAGGGTTAGATTGAGGATTAGGTTTAGGGTTAGGGTTAGTGTTAGGGTTAGGGTTAGGGTGAGGGTTAGGGTTAGGGCTAGGCTTAGGCTTAGGCTTAGGCTTAGGCAGAACATGAGCTTGCGGGTTATGGTTATGGTTAGGGTGAGGGTTAGGGTTTGGGTTAGGGTGAAGTTTAGGATGAGATTTAGGGTTAGGGTTAGGGTTAGGGTGAGGGCTAGGGTGAGGCTTAGGTTGAGGGTTAGGGGTAGGGATAGGGTTACATTTAGGATTAGGGTTAGGGTGAGGGTGACTGTGAGGTTTAGGTTAGGGTTAGGATTAGGCTTAGGGTTAGGGTGAGGGTTCGGGTTAGGGTTTGGGTTAGGGTGAGGCTGAGGGTGAGGCTGAGGATTAGGGTTAGGTTTAGGGTTAGGGTTAGGGTTAGGTTTAGCATTAGGGTTAAAGTTAGTATTATGCTGAGGGTTAGGGTTAATGTTAGGGTTAGGTTTTGGCTTAGGGTTAGGCTGAGGTTGAGAGTGGGGGTGAGGATTAGGGTTAGGGTTAGGGTTAGGGTTATTGTTAGTGTTATGTTTAGGGTTATGTTTGCAGTGAGGATGAGGCTGAGGTTGAGGGTTATGGTTAGGGTTAGGGTTAGAGTTAGGTTTAGGGTTAAAGTTACTTTCAGGTTGAGGGTGAGGGTTAGGGTTAGGGTTAGGGTGAGGTTTAGGTTGAGGTTTAGGTTTAGGGTTAGGGTTAGTGTGAGGTTTAGGGTTATAGTTATTGTTAGGGTGAGGCTGAGGATTAGGGTTATTGATAGGGTTAGTGTTAGAGTTAGGGTTAGGGTGAGGTTTAGGGTGAGGGTGAGGGTTAGGCTTAGGGTTAGGATTAGGATTAGGGTAAGTGTTAGGGTGAGTGTAAGGGTTACGATTAGGATGAGGTTTATGTTTAAGGTTTGGGTTATAGTTAGGGTTAGGGTGAGAGTGAGGTTTAGGGTTAGAATTAATGTTAGTGTTAGGGTTAGTGTTAGGGTTAGGCTTAGGCTTAGGCTTATGCTTAGGCCTATCATGAGGGTGAGGGTTAGGGTTAGGGTTAGGGTGAGTGTTAGGATGAGGTTTAGAGTTAGGATTAGGGTTATGTTGAGGGCTAGGGTGAGGCTTAGTGTGAGGGTTAGGGTTAGGGGTAGGGTTAGGTTTAGGATTAGTGTTAGGGTGAGAGTGAGTGTGAGGGTTAGGGTTAGGGTGAGGGTCAGCGTTAGGGTTTGGTTAGGGTGAGGGTGAGGCTGAGGATTAGGGTTAGGTTTAAGGTTAGGTTTAGGTTTAGGGTTAGGCTGAGGGTGAGGGTGGGGTGAGGATTAGGGATAGGGTTATTGTTAGTGTTATGGTTAGGGTTAGAGTTACGGTGAGGTTGAGGCTGAGGGTGAGGGTTATGTTAGGTTAGGGTTAGGGTTAGGGTTAGAGTTAGTGTTATTGTTAGGGTTAGGGTTAGAGTTACTGTGAATTTGAGGGTGAGGGTGAGGGTTAGGGTTAGGGTGAGGTTTAGGGTGAGGTTTAAGCTTTAGGTTTAGGGTTAGGGTGAGGGTGAGGGTGAGGTTTAGGGTTAGGGTTAGGGTGAGGTTTATGGTTAGTTTGAGGATTAGGGTGAGGGTGAGGGTGAGGTTTAGGGTTAGAGTTAGGGTTAGAGGGAGGGTTGGGGTGAGGTTTAGGGTTAGGATTAGCGTTAGGGTTAGGGTGAGGGTGAAGGTTAGCTTGAGGTTTTGGATAGGGTTAGGTTTAGGTTTAGGTTAGGGTGAGGGTGAGGTTTAGGGTTAGGTTTAGGGTTAGGGGGAGGGTTAGTTCGATGGTTAGGGTTAGGGTTAGTGTTAGGGTTAAGGTTAGCGTGACTGTTAGTTTGAGGTTTAGGGTTAGGGTTAGGATTAGGGTTAGGATTAGGGTTAGGGTGAGGGTGAGTGTTAGGGTTAGGGTTAGGGTTAGCCTTAGGCTTAGGCTTAGGCTGAGTGTGAGGGTGGGGGTGAGGATTAGGGTTAGGTTGATGGTTATTTTTAGGGTTAGTTTAATTTTAGGGTTAGGGTTAGAGTAATGGTGAGGGTGAGGTTGTGGGTGAGGGTTAGGGTTAGGGTTACGGTGGAGTTTAGGGTTAGGGTTAGGGTTAGGGTTAGGGTGATGGTGAGGTTTAGGGTTAGATATAGGGTTGGGGGAGCGTTAGTTTTAAGGTTAGGGTTAGTGTTAGGGTGAGGGTAAGTGTTAAGGTGAGGCTTTGGGTTAGGGTGAGGGTTATGGATAGGGTGAGGGTTAGGGTTAGGGTTAGAGTTATTGTTAGGGTTAGTGTTAGGGTTACTGTTAAGGTGAGGGTGAGAGTGAGGCTTAGGGTTAGGGTAAGGATGAGGTTTTGGTTTATGGTTAGGGTTAGAGTTAGTGTCAGGGTGAGAGTGAGGTTTAGGGTTAGAGTTAGTGTTAGTGTTAGGGTTAGGGTTAGGGTGAGGTTTAGTGTTAGGGTTAGGGTGAGGTTGAGGGTTAGATTGAAGATTAGTGTCAGGGTTAGTGTGAGGTTTAGGGTGAGGATGAGAGTTAGAGGTAGGGTGAGGGTTAGTGTTAGGTTTAGGGGTAGTGTTACAATAATGGTTAGGTTTAGCGTGAGTGTTACGGTTATGGTTAGGGTGAGTGTTAGGGTTAGGGTTAGGGTTATTGTTAGTGTAAGGTTTAGGGTTATGTTTACGGTGATTGTAAGGGTGTGGGTTAGGTTTGGGGTTAGAATAAGGTTTATGTTTAGGATTAGGGTTAGAGCTAGGGTTAGGGTGAGGGTTAGGGTTAGGGTTAAGCTTAGGGTTAAGCTTAGGCTTAGGCAGAGCATGAGGGTGAGGGTTAGGGTTAGGGTGAAGGTTAGGTTTAGGGTTAGGATGAGGTTTAGTTTTAGGATTAGGGTTAGGGTGAGGGCTAGGGTGTGGCTTAGGGTGAGGGTTAGGGTTTGGGATAAAGTTAGGTTTAGGATTATGTTTAAGGTGAGGGTGAGTGTGATCGTTGGGTTTAGGGTTAGGGTTAGGTTTAGGGTTAGGTTTAGGGTTAGGGTTAGGGTTAGGTTTAGGGATACAGTGAGGGTTAGGGTTAGTCCTAGGGTTAGGCTGAGGGTGAGGGTGGGGGTGAGGATTAGGGTTAGGTTTAGGGTTAAAATTAGGGTTATTGTTAGTGTTATGTTTTGGGTTATGTTTGCAGTGAGAGTGAGGCTGAGGGTGAGGGTTATGGCTAGGTTTTGGCTTAGGCTTAAGGTTAGGATGAGGGTGAGGTTGGGGTGAGGAATAGGTTTTGGGTTATGGTTAGGGTTTGGGTTAGGGTTCGGGTTAGGATGAGGGTTCGGGTTAGGGTGAGTGTTAGGGTGAGCATGACAGTCAGAGTAATGGTGAGGGTTACGCTGAGGGTGAGAGTTCCACTAAGGGTGAGGGTTAGGATTAGGGTGATTGTTAGGGTAAGGGTTAGAGTGAGGGTTATGGTGAGGGTGAGGGATAGATTGAGGATTAGTGCTAGGATTAGTGTGAGGTTTAGGGTGAAGATGAGGGTTAGGGTTAGCGTAAGGGTTAGGGTTAGAATTAAAGTTAGGGTGGGGGCTAGGGTGAGGCTGAGGGAAAGGGTTAGGTTTAGGGTGAGGTTTAGGTTTAGGGTGAGAGTTAGGTTTACTGTGAGGGTTAGTGTGAGAGTTAGGTTTAGTGTTAGGGTGAGGGTAAGTGTTAGGGTGAGGGTTAGGGTTAGGTTTAGGCTTAGGCTTAGGGTGAGGCTTAGGGTTAGGGTTTGGGTTAGGTTGGGGGTGAGGCTGAGGATTAGGGTTAGGCTTAGGCTTAGGGTTAGGCTGTGGGTGAGGGTGAGGGTGGGGTTGCGGATTAGGTTTAGGTTTAGGGTTAGGGTTAGGTTTATTGTTAGTGTTATGGTTAGGGTTAAGTTTGTGGTGAGGGTGAGGCAGAGGGTGAGGGTTATGGTTAGGTTTAGGGTCAGGGTTAGGGTTAGGGTTAGTGTTATTGTTAGGGTTAGGGTTAGAGTTATGGTAAGGTTGAGGGTGAGGGTGAGGTTTTTGGTGAGGGGGAGGCTTAGGGTGAGGTTTTATGGTTAGTGTTAGTGTTAGTGTTAGGGTGAGGGTGAAATTTAGGGTTAGATTTAGGGTGAGGGGGAGGGTTAGGGTGAGGGTTAGTGTTAGGGTTAGGGGGAGGGGAGGGTTAGGTTGAGGTTTAGGGATACGGTTAGGTTTAGGATTAGGGTTAGGGTGAGGGTGAGTATGAGGGTTAGGGTGAGGGTTAGTCTTAGGCTTAGGGTTAGGCTGAGGGTGAGGGTGGGTGTGAGGATTATGGTTAGGGTGATGGTTCGGGTTTGGGTTAGTGTTATTGTTAGGGTTAGGGTTAGGGTTAGGGTGAGGATGAGGGTGCGGGTGAAGGTTAGGTTTAAGGTTAGGGTGAGGGTTAGGATGAGGATTAGGGTTAGGATTAGGGTTAGGGTGAGTGCTAGGGTTTGGGTGAGGGTTAGGGTTAGTGTTAGGGTGAGGTTTAGGGTTAGGATTATGGTTAGGGTGAGGGTGAGTGTTAGGATTAGGGTTGGGCTTAGGGTTAGGGTTAGGTTTAGGATTAGGATTACTGTTATTGTTAGAGTTATGGTGAGGGTGAGGGTGCAGGTGAGGGTTTGGGTTAGTTTTATGGTGTGGTTTAGGGCTAGGGTTAGGTTTAGGGTTAAGGTGAGGTGAGGTTTAGGGTTACATATAGGTTGATGGTGAAGGTTAAGTTTAGGTTTAGTGTTATGTTAGTGTGAGAGTGAGGGTTATTTTGAGGTTTAGGGTTAGGGTTAGCGTTGGTGTGAGGGTTAGTGTTAGTGTTAGGGTTAGTGTTAGGGTGAGCGTATTTTTTGGGTGAGGGTTTGGGTTAGGGTGAAGGTTATGGTTAGGGTGAGGGTTGGGGTTAGGATTAGGGTTATTGTTAGGGTTAGGGTTAGAGTTACAGTTAATGTGAGGGTGAGAGTGAGGGTTATGGTTAGGGTTAGGATGAAGTTTAGGTTTAGGGTTAGGGTTAGAGTTAGGGTTAGGGTGAGAGTGAGGTTTAGGGTTAGAGTTAGCCTTAGTGTTACAGTTAGGGTTACAGTGAGGTTTAGGGTTAGGATTAGTCTTAGGCTTAGGCCGAGCATGAAGTTGAGGGTTAAGGTTAGGGTTTTGTTGAGGGTTAGTGTTAGGGTTAGGGTGAGGGTTAGGATGAGGTTTAAGGTTAGCATTAGGGTTAGGCTTAGGGCTAGGGTGAGGGTTATGGTGAGGGTTAGGCTTAGGGATAGGGTTAGGGTAAGGATTAGGATTAGGGTGAGGGTGAGGGTGAGGGTTAGTGTTAGGGTTAGGATTAGGCTTAGGTTTAGGGTGAGGGTTAAGTTTAGGGTTTGGGTTAGGGTGAGGTTGAGGATGAGTATTAGGATAAGGTTTAGGGTTAGGGTTAGGGTGAGGTTTAGGTTTAGGTTTAGGGTTAGGCTTTCATTGTGAGGGTTAGGTTTAGGGTTAGGCTTAGGGTTAGGTTAAGGGTGAGGGTGGGGTTGAGGATTAGTGTTACGGTTAGGTTTTGGGTTATTGTTAATGTTATGGTTAGGGTTAAGTTTGTGGTGAGGGTGTGGCTGAGGGTTTTCGTTAGGGTGAGGTTTAGGTTGAGGTTTAGGGTTAGTGTTAGGGTTTGGGTTAGGGTGAGGGTGAGGTTTAGGGTTAGAGTTAGGTTGAAGTTTAGGGTTAGGTTTAGGGTTAGGGAGAAGGTGAGGTTTTGGGTTATATTTAGGGTTAGCATGAGGCTGAGGCTCAGGATTAGGGTTAGGGTGAGTGTTAGGGTTAGGGTTAGGGTGAGGGTTTATCTGAGAGTGAGTGTTAGGGTTAGGAGTAAGAGTAGGGTTAGGTTTTCAGTGAGTGTTAGGGTGAGGGTGAGGGATAGATTGAGGATTAGGGTTAGGGTTAGTGTGAGGTTTAGGGTGAGCATGAGGGTTAGGGTTAGTGTGAGGGTTAGGGTTAGAATTAAGTTTAGGGTGGGGGCTAGGGTGAGGCTGAGGGTTAGGGTTAATGTTAGGGTGAGAGTTAGGGTTACTCTGAGGGTTATTGTTAGAGTTAGGTTTAGTGTAAGTGTGAAGGTAAGTGTTAGCCTGAGGGTTAGTGTTACGTTGAGGGTTCAGTTTAGGGTGAGGTTTAGGGTTAGTTTTAGGGTTATTATTAGGTTTAGGGTTAGGGGTACTGTGAGGGTTAGAATTAGGGGAGGTTTAGGGTTAGGATTAGTGTTAGCGTTTGGGTTAGGGTGAGTGTGAGGTTTAGGGTTAGAGTTAGGGTTCAGGTGAGGGTTATGATGAGGGTTAGGGTTAGGGTTAGTTTTAGGTTTAGGGTTAGGGTTCAGGTGAGGGTTGGGGTTAGGGTTAGTGCGAGGGTTAGGATGAAGGTTAGGTTTAGGATTAGGGTTAGGGTGAGGGCTAGGGTAAAGGTGAGTTTTAGGGTTAGGGTTAGGGTGAGGTTTAGAGTTAGGGTTAGGGTCAGTATGAGTTTGAGTTTTAGGGTTAGAGATAGGGTTAGGGTGAGTGTTAGGGTGAGGGTATGGCTAAGTGTTAGTGTTAGAGTTAGGGTTAGGGTGAGGGTTAGGGTGAGCGTTAGGGTGAGAGTGTGTGTTAGGGTTAGGGTTAGGATTAGGATTAGGGTTAGGGAGAGGGGGAGTGTGAAGGTTAGAGATAGCCTCAGGTTTAGGCTGAGGGTGAGGGTGAGGGTGAGTGTTAGGGTTAGTTTGACGGTTAGGGTTATGGTGTTTTTTAGTGTTAGGGTTAGTGTTTCAGTTAGGGTTAGGGTGAGGGTGAGGTTTAGGGTAGAGTTAGGGTTAGGTTGAGTATTAGGATGAGTGTTAGGGTTAGGGAGAGGTTTAGGGTGGGGGTGACGGTTAGGATAAACGTGAGGGTTAGTCTAAGGGTGAGGGTTAGGGTTAGGGTTAGCGTTAGGATGAGATTTAGGGTTCAGGTTAAGTTTAGGGTTAGGGTGAGGGTTAGGGTAAGGGTTAGAGTGAGGGTGAGAGTTAGGGTTAGGTTGAGGGTTAGGGTTAGGATTAGGATAAGTGTAAGGGTGAGTTTTGTGGTTAATGTTGGGGTGAGGGTTAGATTGAGGGTTAGGATTAGTATTAGTTTTAGGGCGAGGGCTAGGGTGAGAGTGAGATTTAGGGTTAGGGTTAGGGTGAGGTTTAGGGTTAGGGTTAGGATTAGGGGTAGGATGAGGATGAGTTTTAGGGTTAGATTTAGGGTTAGGTTGAGACTGAGGTTGAGGGTTAGGGTTTGTGTTAGTGTTAGAGTTAGGGTTAGGGTGAGGGTTAGGTAGAGGTTGAGGGTTAGGCTTAGGTTTAGGATTAGGATTACTGTAAGGTTTAGGGTGAGTGTGAGGGTTAGGGTTAGGTTTAGGGTTAGGCTTAGATTTAGGCTGAGGGTGAGGGTGGGGTTGAGGGTTAGGGTAAGTGTGAGGGTTAGGTTTAGGGTTAGGGTGAGAGTTAGGGTTCGGTTAAGTTTAGGGTTAGGGTGAGGTTTAGGGTTAGGGTTAGGATGAGGTTTAGGTTTAGGATTAGGGTTGGGGTGAGGGCTATTGTGAGGCTTAGGGTGAGGGTTAGGGTTAGGGATAGGTTCAGGTTTAGGATTAGGTTTAGGGTGAGGGTGAGTGTGAGCGTTAGGTTTAGGGTTCGGGTTAGGCTTAGGGTTAGGGTGAGGGTTAGGGTTAGGGTTTGGGTTAGGGTGAGGGTGTGGCTGAGGATTAGGGTTAGGTTTAGGGTTAGGGTTAGGGTTAGGTTTAGGGTTACAGTGAGGATTAGGGTTAGGTTAAGGGTGAGGGTTATGCTTACGTTTAGGAATAGGATAAGGGTAAGTATTAGGGTGACTGTGAGGGTTAGGGTTAGGGTTAGGCTTAGGTTTAGGCTGAGGGTGAGGGCGAGGGTGAGGGTTAGGGTAAGGGTGAACGTTATGGTTAGGGTTAGGGTGAGAGTTAGGTTTCGGTTAGGTTTAGTGTTAGAGTGAGGTTAGGGTTAGGGTATTGTTAGGGTTAGGGTTAGGGTTAGGTTTACAGTTACAGTGAGGGTGAGGGTTAGGGTTAGGTTTAGGATGAGGTTTAGGTTTAGGGTTAGGTTTAGAGTGAGGTTTAGGATGAGGGTGAGATTTAGGGTTAGAGTTAGGGTTAGTGTTAGTGTTAGGTTTAGGGTGAGGGTTAATGTTAGGCTTAGGCTTAGGCCGAGCATAAGGGTGAGGTTTAGGCTTCGGGTTAGGGTGAGGGTTAGAGTTAGGGTTAGGGTGAGGTTTGGGATGAGGTTTAGGGTTAGGATTAGAGTAATCATGAGGGCTAGGGTGAGGGTTAGGGTGAGGGCTAGGGATAGGGATAGGGTTAGGTTTACGAATAGGGTTAGGGTGAGTGTGAGTGTGAGAGTTAGGGTTAGGGTTAGGTTTAGGCTTAGAGTTAGGGTGAGGGTTAGGGTTAGGGTTTGGATTTGGGTGAGGGTGAGACTGCGGATTAGGTTTAGATTTAGGGTTAAGTTTAGGGTTAGGTTTAGGTTTAGTGTTAGTGTTAGGGTTAGGGTTTGGGTTAGGGTTAGGTTGAGGGTTAGTTTTAGGGTTAGGGTTAGGGTTCGGCTTAGGCTTAGGTTTAGGCTGAGGTTTGAGGGTGAGGGTTAGGGTTAGGGTTAGGGTTATGGAAAGGGTTTTGGTTAGGGTGAGTGTTTGGATGAGGGTTAAGGTTAGGGTGAGTGTTAGGGTCAGCATGAGGGATAGATTGAGGATTTGGGTTAGGGTTAGTTTGAGGTTTAGGGTGAGGATGAGGGTTAGGGTTAGGATGAGAGTTAGGGTTAGAATTAAGTTTAGGGTGGGGGCTAGGGTGAGGCTGAATGTTAGGGTTAGGGTTAGGGTGAGTTTTAGGGTTAGGGTGAGAGTTAGGGTTACTGTGAGGGTTAGTGTTAGAGTTAGGGTTAGTGTTAGGGTGAGGGTAAGTGTTAGCGTGAGGGTTAGTGTTAGGTTGAGGGTTATGGTTAGGATGAGGTTTAGGGTTAGTTTTAGGGTTATTGTTAGGTTTAGGGTTAGGTGTACGGTGAGGGTGAGGATGAGGGTTAGATTTAGGGGAGGTTTAGTGTTAGGATTAGGGTTAGAGTTAGGGTTAGGGTGAGTGTGAGCTTTAGGGTTAGAGTTAGGGTTCAGGTGAGGGTTAGGATGAGGTTTAGGGTTAGGGTTAGTTTTAGGTTTAGGGTTAGGGTTAGGGTTAGGGTTAGATTTAGGGTGATGTTGAAGGTTAGGGTTAGTGTTAGGGTGAGGGTTAGGATGAGAGTTAGGGTTAGGATTAGGTTTAGGGTGAGGGCTAGGGTGAGGGTGAGGTTTAGTGTTAAGGTTAGAGTGAGGTTTAGATTTAGGGTGAGGGTGAAGTTTTGGGTTAGATTTAAGGTTAGGGTTAGGTTGAGGGTTAGGTAAGGGTTACGGTGAGGGTGAGGGATAGGGTTAGGTTGAGGGTTAGTGTTAGGATTAGGGTTAGGGTGAGGGTGAAGGTTAGGGTTAGTGTTAGGGTGAGGGTTAGGATGAGGGTTAGGGTTAGGTTTAGGGTTAGGGTGAGGGCTAGTTTGAGGTTGAGGTTTAGGGTTAGCGTTAGGGTGAGGTTTAGGCTTTGGGTTAGGGTTAGAGTGAGGGTTAGGTTGAGTTTGAGGGTTAGTGTTAGTGTTAGGGTGAGAGTTAGGGTGAAAGTTAGGGGGAGGGTTAGGGTTACGGTTAGGTTTAGGGTTAGCCTTTGGGTTAGGGTGAGGTTGAGGTTTAGGGTTAGAATTAGTGTTAGGTTGAGGTTGAGCGAGAGGGTGAGGGTTAGGTTTAGGGTTAGGATTAGGATTAGGGTTAGGGTTAGGGTGAGTGTGAGGGTTAGGGTTAGCCTTAGGTTTAGGCTGAGTGTGAGGGTGAGGGTAAGAGTTCAGGTTAGTGTTAGGGTTAGTGTTAGAGTTAAGGTTAGGGTGAGGGTGAGGTTTATGGGTAGAGTTAGGGTTAGGTTGAGGGTTAGGTTGCGAGTTAGGCTTAGGGTGAGTGTTAGGGTGGGGGTGATGTTAAGGGTAAACGTGAGGGTTAGGCTAAGGGTGATGGTTACTGTAAGGGTGAGGGTTAGGGTGAGTGTTAGGTTTAGGGTTAGGGTGAGAGTTAGGGTTCAGGTTAAGTTTTGGGTTAGGGTGAGGGTTAGGGTAAGGGTTATGGTGAGGGTGAGAGTTAGGGTTAGGTTGAGGGTTAGGGTTAGGATTAGGGTTAGGGTGAGGGTGAGGGTTAGGGTTAGTGTTAGGGTGAGGGTTAGGATGTGGGTTAGGGTTGGGATTAGGGTTAGGGTGAGGGTTAGGCTGAGGGTGAGGTTTAGGATTAGGGTTTGGGTGAGGTTTAGATTTAGGGTGAGGGTTAGTGTTAGGGTGAGGTTGAGGTTTAGGGTTAGATTTAGGGTTAGGTTGAGACTGAGGTTGAGGCTATGATTAGGGTTAGTGTTAGAGTTAGGGTTAGGGTGAGGGTTAGGTTGTGGGTGAGAGTTAGGCTTAGGTTTAGTATAAGGATTAGGGTAAGGGTTAGGGTGAGTGTGAGGGTTAGGGTTGGGGTTAGGGTTAGGCTTAGGTTTAGGCTGAGGCTGAGGGTGAGGTTGAGGGTTATGATAAGGGTGAGGGTTAGGTTAGGGTTATGGTGAGAATTAGGGTTTGGTTTAAGTTTAGAGTTAGGGTGAGGGTGAGGTTTAGGGTTAGGTTTAGGGTTATTGTTAGGGTTAGGGTTAGGGTTAGGGTTACAGTTACAGTGAGGGTGAGGGTTAGGGTTAGGGTTAGGATGACGGTTAGGTTTAGGGTAGGTTTAGATTTAGGTTTAGGATGAGGGTGAGATTTAGGGTTAGAGTTTGGGTTAGTGTTAGGGTTAGGCTTCGGATTAGGGTGAGTGTTAGTGTTAGTGTTAGGGCGAGGGTTAGGATGAGGTTTAGGGTTAGGATTAGGGTATGGGTGAGGGCTAGGGTGAGGTTTTGGGTTTGGGCTAGGGATAGGGATAGGGTTAGGTTTAGGATTAGATTTAGGGTTAGGGCGAGTGTGAGAGATAGTTTTAGCGTTAGTGTTAGGCTTAGAGTTAGGGTGAGGGTTAGGGTTAGGGTTTGGGTTAGGGTGAGGGTGAGGCTCTCGATTAGGGTTAGGTTTAGGGTTAGGTTTAGTGTTAGGGTTAGTGCTAGTGTTAGGGTTATGGTGAGGGTTAGGGTTAGGTTTATTGTTAGGGTTATGTTTAGGTTTAAGTTTGCAGTGAGGGTGAGGCTGAGTGTGACCGTTATCCTTAGGGTTAGGGTTAGGGTTAGTGTTATTGTTACCGTTAGGGTTAGAGTTACGGTTAGGTTGAGGGTGAGTTTGAGGGTTAGGGTTATGGTGAGGTTTAGGATAAGGGTTAGGGTTAGGGTGAGGGTGAGGTTTAGGGATAGAGTTAGGGTTAGGGGGAGGGTTAGGGGGAGGTTTAGTGTTAAGGTTAGTGTTTTGTTAGTGTGAGGGTGAAGGTTAGGTTGAGATTGAGGGATAGGGTTACCTTTAGTATTAGGGTTAGGTTGAGGGTGAGTGTGAGAGTTAGTGTGAGGGTTAGGTTTACGGTTAGGGTGAGTGCTAGAATGAGGTTTAGGGTAAGGATGAGGTTAGGGTGAGGATGATGGTAAGGGTAAAGGTGAGGCTCACGCTTAGTTTGAGGGTGAGGTTTAGATATACAGATAGGGGGAGGGTTAGGGTGAGTGTTAGGACTAGGGTTAGTGTTAGGGTTAGGTTGAGGGTGAGGGTTAGGTTGAGGTTTAGGGTTAGGATTAAGGTTAGGGTTAGTGTGAGGGTTAGTGTTAGGGTTAGGGTTAGTGTTAGGATGAGGGTAAGTGTTAGGTTTAGGATATGGGTTAGGGTGTGTGTTATGGTAAGGGTGAAGGTTAGGATTAGGGTTAGGGTTATTGTTAGGGTTAGGTTTAGGGTTACGGTTACTGTGAGGGTGAGGGTTAGGGTTAGGATTAGGTTGAGGTTTAGGTTGGGGTTAGGGTTAGAGTTAGGGTTTGGGTGAGGGTGAGGTTTAGGGTTATAGTTAGACTTAGGGCGTGGGTTAGGGTTAGGGTTAGGGTGATAGTTAGGGGGAGGGTTACAGTTAGGGTTAGGGATAGGATTAGGATTAGGTTGAGGGTGAGTATGTGTGTTAGGATTAGGTCTATGGTTAGGCTTAGGTTTAGGCTGAGGTTGAGGGTGAGGTTGAGGGTTAGGGTGAGGGTTATGGTTAGGGTTAGGGGGAGGGTTAGTATGAGGGTTAGGGTTAGGATTAGGGTTAGGGTAAGGTCTAGGGTGAGGGTGAGTTTAGGGTTAAGGTTAGGGTGAAGTTTATGGTTAGGGTTAGGGTTAGGGTTAGGGTGACGGTGAGGTTTAGGATTAGCCTTAGGGTTAGGGTGAGGCTGAGGGTGAAGTTTAGAGTTAGGGTTAGTGTTAGTTTTAGGGTTAGGTTTAGGGTAAGGGTGAGGGTGAGGGATAGGTTTAGGATTAGGATTAGGTTTAGGGTTAGGCTGAGGGTGAGGGTGAGTGTGAGGGTTAGGGTGAGGATGAGTGTTAGTGTTAGGGTGAGGGCTAGGGTGATTGTGAGGGTTAGAGTGAGGGTGAGGGTTAGAATAATGTTTAGGGTTGGTGTTAGAGTTAGAGTTAGTGTTAGTGTGAGGGTAAGTGTTAAGGTGAGGGTTAGGTTTACGGTGAGGGTTATTGTTAGAGTTAGGGTTAGGGTTATGGTTATGGTGAGGGTGAGGTTGAGAGTTAGGGTTAGGTTTAGGATGAGGTTTAGGTTTAGGTTTAGGGTTAGGGTTAGGTTTAAGGTTAGGTTGAGTTTTAGGGTTTGGGTTAGGGTTAGAGTTAGGTTCAGGGTGAGCAGGAGGTTTAGGGTTAGCGTTAGGGTTAGGGTGATGGTTAGGTTGAGGGTTAGGGTTAGTGTTCACGTTAGGGTTATGTTGAGAGTTAGGGGGAGGGTTAGGGTTAGGGTTAGGGTTAGGTTTAGGATTAGGTTTAGGGTGTGGGTGAGTGTGTGTGTTAAGGTTAGGTTTAGGGTTCGGCTTAGGTTTAGGTTGAGGGTGAGTTTTAAGGTGAGGATTAGGGTTAGGTTGAGGTTTAGGGTTTGTATTAGGGTTAGGGTGAGGGTGAGGTTTATGGTTAGAATTAGGCTTAGGGTGAGGCTGAGGGTGAGGTTTAGGGTTAGGGTTAGTGTTAGATTTTGGGTTAGGTTGAGAGTTAGGGTGAGGGTGAGGGTTAGGCTTAGGGTTAGGATTAGTCTTAGGGTAAGGGTCAGGGTGAGTGTGAGGGTTAGCTTTAGGATTAGGGTTAGGCTAGGTTTAGACTGAGGGTGAGGGTGAGGGTGAGGGTTAGGGTTAGGGTGAAGGTTAGGTTCAGGGTTATTTTGAGACTTAGGGTTCGGGTTATGTTGAGGGTTTGGGTGAGTGTTAGGGTTAACATTAGGGTTAGGGTGAGGGTTAGGGTTAGGCTTAGGGTGAGGGTTAGGATGAGGATTAGGGTTAGGATTAGGGTTAGGGCGAGGGCTAGGTTGAGGATGAGGGTGAAGGTTAGTGTTAGGATGAGGATTAGGTTTAGGGTTAGGGTGAGGTTGAGGGTTAGGATGACAGTTAGGGTTACGGTGATGTGAGGGTTAGTATTAGGGTAAGGTTTAGGGTTATTATTAGGGTTAGGGTGAGGATGAGTGGTAGGATTAAGGTTAGGGTTAGGTTTAGGGTTAGGATTAGTGTTATTGTTAAGGTTATTTTTAGAGTAACAGAGAGAGTGAGGGTGAGGGTGAGGGTGATGTTTAGCGTGAGGGTTAGGGTGAGGTTTAGGGTTAGGGTTAGGATTAGGGTTAGGGTGAGTGTGAGGTTTAGGGTTAGATTTAGGGGTAGGGGGAGTGTTAGGTCGAGGGTTAGGGTTAGAGTTAGGGTTAAGGTTAAGGCGAGGGTTAGTTTGAGGTTTAGAGTTAGGGTTATGGTTAGTGTTAGGATTAGGGTGAGGGTGAGGGTGAGTGTGAGGTTTAGGGTAAGGTTTAGGCTTTGGCTTAGGGTTAGGCTGAGTGTGAATGTGGGGGTGAGGATTAGGGATAGGGTGATGGTTAGGATTAGGGTAAGGGTGAGGGCTCGGGTCAGGGTAAGGGTTAGGGTAAGGCTTAGGCTTAGGCTTAGGTTTAGGCTGAGGGTGAGGTTGAGGGTGAGGTTTAGGCTTAGGGTGATGGTTAGGTTTACGGTTAGGGTGAGTGTTAGGATGAGGTTTAGGGTTAGGGTGAGGTTAGGGTGAGGATGATGGTAAGCGTAAAGGTGAGGTTTACGCTGAGGGTGAGGGTTAAGATAAGGGTGAGTGTTAGGGTTAGGTTTAGGGTTAGTGTAAGGGTTAGGGTTAAGGATAGGATGAGGGTTAGATTGATGATTAGTGTTAGGGTTATTTACAGGTTTAGGGTGAGGATGAGGGTCAGGTTTAGGGTGATGGTGAGGGTTAGAATTAGGGTTAGGGTGAGTGCTAGGATGAGGGTTAGGTTTAGTGTGACGGTTAGTGTTAGCGTTAGAGTTAGGGTTAGGTTGACCGTAAGTGGTTGGGTGAGGGTTAGGGTTAGGTTGAGGTTTATGGTTAGAGTGAGGGTTAGGGTTAGGGTTAGGGTTAGGGTTAGGATTTTGGTGAGGGTTAATATTAGGGTTAGGCTTATGCTTACATTTAGGGTGTGGTTGAGGCTGAGGGTGAGCGTTATGGTTAGGGTTAGGGTAAGTGTTATTGTTAGGGTTAGGGTTAGATTTATGGTGAAGTTGAGAGTGAGGGTGAGGGTTAGGTTTAGGGTGAGGTTTAGGATTAGGGTTAGGGTTAGGGTTAGTGTGAGGGTGTCGGTAAGGTTAAAGTTGAGGGTTAGCCTGAGGGTGAGGGTTACGGTAAGGGTGAGTTTTAGGGTTAGGGCGAGGGTTAGGATTAGGGTTAAGTTTAGTGTTACGTTGAGGGTTAGGGTAAGGTTTAAGGTGACGGTGAGGGTTAGGGTTAGGTTGAGGGTTAATGTTGTATTAGGGTTAGGATGAGGGTGAAGTTTAGGGTTAGTGTTAGGGTGAGGGTTAGGATGAGGGTTAGGGTTAGGGTGAGGGCGAGTTTGAGGTTGAGGTTTAGGGTTAGCGTTAGGGTGAGGTTTAGGGTTAGGGTTAGGGTTAGTGTTAGGGTGAGGGTGTCGGTAAGGTTAGGGTGAAGGTGTCGGTAAGGTTAAAGTTGAGGGTTAGCCTGAGGGTGAGGGTTACGGTAAGGGTGAGTTTTAGGATTAGGGCGAGGGTTAGGATTAGGGTTAAGTTTAGTGTTACGTTGAGGGTTAGGGTAAGGGTTAAGGTGAGGGTGAGGGTTAGGGTTAGGTTGAGGGTTAATGTTGTATTAGGGTTAGGATGAGGGTGAAGTTTAGGGTTAGTGTTAGGGTGAGGGTTAGGATGAGGGTTAGGGTTAGGGTGAGTGCGAGTTTGAGGTTGAGGTTTAGGGTTAGGGTTAGGGTGAGGTTTAGGGTTAGGGTTAGGGTTAGTGTTAGGGTGAGGGTGTCGGTAAGCTTAGGGTTTGGGTTAGGGTGAGGGTTACGGTAAGGGTGAGGGTTAGGGTTAGGGTGTGGGCTGGTGTTAGGGTGGGTTGATAGTTAGGGTTGGGTTTAAGTTTAGGGTTAGGTTGAGGATTAGGGTAAGGGTTATGGTGAGGGTGAGGGTTAGGGTTAGGTTGAGGGTTAGTGTTAGGATTAGGGTTAGGGTGAGGGCTAGTTTGAGGTTGAGCTTTAGAGGTAGCATTAGGGTGAGGTTTAGGGTTAGGTTTAGGGTTAGGGTGAGGGTGAGGTTTACGGTTAGAGTTAGTGTTAGGGTGAGGCTGAGATTGAGGGTTAGTGTTAGGGTTAGTGTTAGAGTAAGGGTTAGGCTGAGGGTTAGGTTGATGGTGAGGGTTAAGCTTAAGGTTAGGATTAGGGTTAGCAAAAGGGTTAGGGTGAGTGTGAGGTTTAGGGTTAGGGTTAGGCTTAGGGTTAGGCTGAGGATAAGGTTGAGAGTGCGGGTTAGAGTTAAGTTTACATTGAGAGTTTTGGTTTGGTTAAGTTTAGGGTTAGGGTTAGGGTTGGGGTTAGGTTTATGGTGAGCTTGAATGTTAGGGTTAGGGTGAGGGTTACGCTTAGGATTAGGGTTAGGGTAAGGGTTAAGGTTAGAGTTAGGGTGAGGGTAAGGATGAGGACTAGGGATAGGTTGAGGGCTAGGTAGAGGGTGAGTTTTAGGGTTAGTGTTAGATTAAGGTTTAGGGTTAGGGTGATGTTTAGGGATAGGGTGAGGTTTAGGTTTAGGTTTAGGTTTAGGATGAGGATTAGGCTGAGGGGTGGGGTTAGTTTTAGGTTTAAGGTGAGGGTTAGGGTTAGGTTTAGAGTTATTGTTAGGGTTAGGGTTAGGGTCAAGTTTAGGGTGAGGGTGAGGGTGAGGATTTGGGTTAGGGATAGGGTTATTGTTAGGGTTAGGGTGAGGGTGAGGGTGAGGGTTAGGTTTAAGGTTGTGTGAGGGTTAAGGTTAGGGTGAGGGTTAGGGTTCGGTTTTGGGTTAGGTTGAGGTTGAGGGTGAGAATGAGGGTTAGGGTGAGGGTGAAGTTGAGGGTGAGGGTGAGGGTTAGGTTTAGTGTTAGGTTGAGGTTTAGGCTTAGTATGAGGGTTGGGTGAGTGTGAGGTTAAGGGATAGGGTGAGGGTTAAGGTGAGGGTGAGAGTTTGGTTTAGGGTTAGGGTTAGGGTGAGGGTTCATGTGAGGGTTAGTGTTAGGTTTAGGGTTAGTGTGAGGATTAGGGTTAGGGTTAGGGTGATGGTTAGGTTTAGTGTGAGTGGTAGGGTGACTGTGAGGGTAAGGGTTAGTGTGAGGCTGAGGGTTAGGTTATTGTTAGTGTTAGGGTCAGGGTTCGGTTTTGGGTTAGGTTGAGGTTGAGTGTGAGAGTGAGGGTTAGGGTGAGGGTGAAGTTGAGGCTGAGGGTGAGGGTTAGGTTTAGTGTTAGGTTGAGGTTTAGGCTTAGTATGAGGGTTGGGTGAGTGTGAGGTCAAGGGATAGGGTGAGGGTTAAGGTGAGGGTGAGAGTTTGGTTTAGGGTTAGGGTTAGGGTGAGGGTTCATGTGAGGGTTAGTGTTAGGTTTAGGGTTAGTGTGAGGATTAGGGTTAGGGTTAGGGTGATGGTTAGTTTTAGTGTGAGTGGTAGGGTGACTGTGAGGGTAAGGGTTAGTGTGAGGCTGAGGGTTAGGTTATTGTTAGTGTTAGGGTCAGGGTTCGGTTTTGGGTTAGGTTGAGGTTGAGTGTGAGAGTGAAGGTTAGGGTGAGGGTGAAGTTGAGGGTGAGGGTGAGGGTTAGGTTTAGTGTTAGGTTGAGGTTTAGGCTTAGTATGAGGGTTGGGTGAGTGTGAGGTTAAGGAATAGGGTGAGGGATAAGGTGAGGGTGAGAGTTTGGTTTAGGGTTAGGGTTAGGGTGAGGGTTCATGTGAGGGTTAGTGTTAGGTTTAGGGTTAGTGTGAGGATTAGGGTTAGGGTTAGGGTGTTGGTTAGGTTTAGTGTGAGGGGTAGGGTGACTGTGACTGTAAGGGTTAGTGTGAGGCTGAGGGTTAGGTTATTGTTAGTGTTAGGGTCAGGGTTAGGGTTAGGTTTAGGTTTATGGTGGGGGTTAGGATGAGGGATGTGTTTAGGGTTAGGTTTATGGTTAGGATGAGGTTTAGGGTTAGGGTGAGGGTGAAGGTTAGGGTGAGGGTTAGGGATAGGGTTAGGGATAGGTTTAGGGATATGATGATGGCTAGGGTGAGGGTGAGGATTAGGGTTATGTTGAGGGCTCGGGTGAGGGATAGGTTTAGGGTTAGGGTTATGGTGAGGGTAAAGTTTCGGGTGAGGTTTAGGGTGAGGCTGAGGTTTAGGGAGAGCGTGAGGATTAGGGTGAGGGATAGCGTTAGGATTAGGGTGAGGTTATGTGTTAGAGTGAGGGTTAGGGTTAGGGTTAGGATGAGGGTTAGGGATAGGCTTAGGGTTATGGTTGGGGTGACGATGATGGTGAGGGTTAGTTTTAGGGTTAGGTGAAGGGTGACGGTGAGGTTCACTGCTGGGATTAGTGTTAGGGTCAGGGTTAGGCTGAGGGTGAGGGTAAGACTGAGGGTTAGGGTTAGAGTGAGGGTGAGGGTTAGGGTTAGGTTTGGGGTGAGGGTTAGTGTTAGTGTGAGTATTAGGGTTTGGGTTAGGGTGAGAGTAAGGGTTATGGTGAGGTTTAGGGTTAAGGTTAGCATCAGGGTTAGCATGAGGGTGAGGGAGAGGTTTAGATTTAGAATTATGGTTAGGTTTACGGTTAGGCTTAGGGTGAGGGTCATGGTGAGGGTGAGGCTTAGGGTGAGGGTTAGGGTGAGGGTTAGGTTTAGAGTGATACTTATGGTGAGGGTGACAGTTAGGGTGAGTGTGAGGGTTAGTGTGTGGGTTAGGGTTAGGGTGACAGTGAGGGTTTGGGTGAGGGTGAGGGTTGGGGTGAGGGTTAGTATTAGGGTTATGGTTAGGGTTAGGATTAGTGTGAGGATTAGGGTTAGGGTTAGGGTTAGGGTGAGGGTAAGAGTTAGGGTTAGGGTTAAGGTAAGGTTTAGTGTGAGCGTTAGGGTGAGAGTGTGTGTTAGGTTTAGTGTGTTAGGGTGAGGGTTAGGTTTAGTGTTAGGTTTAGGTTGAGGGTGAGGGTGAGTGTTAGGGTGAGGGTGAGGGTTAGGGATATGTTTAATGTTAGTATTAGGGTTATTGTTAGGGTTATGGTTAGGTTTAGGGTTAGGGTAAGGGTTAGGGTTAGGGATAGCATTAGGGTAAGCATGAGGGTGAAGGAGAGAGTTAAGTTTAGGATTAGGGTTAGGTTTACGGTTAGAGTTAGGGTTAGGGTGATGGTTAGGGTGAGGCTTCAGGTCAGGATTAGGGTTAGGGTGAGGGTTAGTGTTAGGGTGATATTTAGGGAAAGGGTGGGGGTTAAGGTGAGGGTGAGGGTTAGGGTGATTGTGAGGGTTAGGGTTTGGGTGAGGGTTAGGGTGATGGTGAGGTTTAGGGTGAGGACGAGGGTTAGGGTTAGCTTTAGGGTGAGGGTGAGGGTTAGGGTTAGCATTAGGGTGACGGTTAGGGTTAGGGTTATGTTGAGGGTGAGGTTTAGGGTTAGGGTTATGTTGAGGGTGAGGGTTAGGGTGAGGGTTAGGGTTAGGGTTAGCATTAGGGTTAGCGTGAGGGTGAGTGAGAGGGTTAGGTTTAGGATTAGGATTAGGTTTGGGGTTAGGCATAGGGTGAGGGTGATGGTGTGGTTGAGGCTTAGGGTCAGCGTTAGGGTTAGGGTTAAGTGAGGGTTAGTGTAAGGGTGATATTTAGGGAAAGGGTGAGGGTTAGGAGGTTGGTGAGGGTTAGGGTGAGTGTGACGTTAGGGTTTGGGTGAGGGTTAGGGTGACGGGGAGGGTTAGGGTGAGGTGAGGTTTAGGGTTAAGGTGAACATTAGGGTGAAGGTAAGGGTTCGGGTTATGTTGCGGGTGAGAGTTAGGGTTCGGGTTCGGGTTAGGGTTAGGGTTAGTGTTAGTTTGAGGATTAGGGTTAAGGTTATGGTTATGTTTAGTGTGAGGGTAAGTTGTAGGATGAGGTTTAGGTTGAGAGGTGATGGTTAGGGTGAGGTTTAGGGTTAGGGTTAGGGTGAGGGTATGTGTTAGGGTGAGGGTTAGGGTGAGGATTAAAATTAGGGTGAGGGTTAGGGATAGGGTTAGGGTTAGGGTTACGATGAGGGTGAGGGTGAGTGTTAGGGTTAGGTTTAGGTTTACGGTTAGGTTTAGGGTGAGGGTAAGGGTTAGGGTGAGAGTTAGGGTATGGTTGAGCTTTAGGGTTAGCATTAGGGTTAGGGTTAGGGTTAGGGTGAGTGTTAGGGTGAGGGTAAGTGTGAGGGTTCGGGTGAGGGTGAGGTTTATGGTGTGGGTTAGGTTTAGGGTAAGGGAGAGGGTGAAGATGAGGTTTAGGGTTAGGATTAGGGTTAGGGTTAGAGTGAGGTTGAGGGTTAGGTTAAAGGTTAGGTTCAGGTTTAGGGTTAGTGTGAGGGTTGGGTGAGCATGAGGGTAAGGGTTAGGGTGAGGGTTAGGGTGAGGGTGAGACTTAATGTTAGGGTTAATGTTAGGGTAAGGTTTAGTGTGAGGGTAAGGTTTAGGGTTTGTTTTAGGGTTAATGTGAGGATGAGGGTTAGGATTAGGGTTAGGGGTAGGGTTAGGGTTAGTGTGAGGGGTAGGGTGAAGTTGAGGGTAATGGTTAGGGTCAGGGTTAGGGTTAGGTTTAGGGTTATGATGGGGGTTAGGGTGAGGTTTCGGGTTAGGGTTAGGGTTATGTTTAGGATGAGGGTTAGGGTGAGAGTGAGGGTTAAGATGAGGGTGAGGGTTAGTTTGAGGGTGAGGGTTAGGGTTAGGGTGAGTTTAGGGTTAGGATTAGGGTTAAGATGAGGGCTATGGTGAGGGTGAGGGTTAGTGTTAGGGTTAGCGTTAGGTTGCGGATTAGGGTTAGGGTGAGGGATCGGGTGAGGGGTACGTTTAGGGTTAGATTTAGGGTGAGTGTAACGGTTAGGATGAGTTTTAGGGTGAGGATGAGGTTTAGGGAGAGGATTAGGGTTAGGTTGAGGGTTAGGGTTAGGATTAGGTGAGGGTATGCTTTAGGGTGAGGGTTAGGGTGAGGGTTAGCTTTAGGGTGAAGGTTAGGGATACGGTTAGGGTTATGGTTAGAGTGACAGTGAGAGTGAAGGTTACTTTTTAGGTTAGGGTTAGGGTTAGGGATACGGTTAGGGTTAGGGTGACGGTGAGGGTTAGGGTTAGGGTTAGGGTTAGGGTGAGGGTAAGGTTTAGGGTGAAGTTTAGGGTGAGGTGAGGTTTAGGGTGAGTGTTAAGGTGAGGGTTAAGGTGAGAGTGAGTGTATGTGTTAGATTGAGGGTTAGGTTTAGGGTTCGGTTTAGGGTGAGGGTTAGTGTTAGGTTTACGGTTAGGGTTAGGGTGAGGGTGAGGGTGAGGTTTAGGGTTAGGGTTAGGTTCAGGGTGAGGGTGAGGTTCAGGGTTAGGATTAGGGTTAAGGTTAGGGTTAGGCTTAGGCTGAAGGTGAGGGTGTGGGTGAGGGTTAGGGTTTGGTTGAGGGTGAGGATTAGGGTGAGTTTTAGTGTGTGGGTTAGTGTTAGGGTTAGTGTGAGGATTAGGGTTAGTGTTAGGGGTAGGGTGAGGGTAAGGGTTAGGGTTAGGGTTAAGGTAAGGTTTAGTGTGAGGGTTGGGGTGAGAGTGTGGGTTAGGTTTAGTGTGAGTGTTAGGTTGAGGGTTAGGTTTAGTGTTAGCTTTAGGGTGAGGGTGAGGGTTAGGGTGAGTGTGAGGGTTAGGGTTTGGCTGAGGGTTAGGGTGAAGATGAAGGTTAGGGGGAGGGTGGGACTTAGAGTTAGGGTTAGGTTTAGGGTGAGGGTTAGTGTGAGGATAATGGTTAGGGTTAGGTTTAGGGTTAGTGTACGGATTAGGGTTAGGATGAGGGTTAGAGTTATGGTGAGGGTGAGGGTTAAGTTTAAGGTTGTGTGAGGGGTAAGGTTAGGTTTTGGTTTAGGGTTAGGTTCAGGGTGAGGGTGAGGGTGAGGTTTAGGGTGAGGGTGAATTTGAGGGTTATGGTGAGGGTTAGGGTTAGGGTTAGGTTGAGGTTTAGGCTTAGTGTGAGTTTTGGGTGAGCATGATGTTAAGGGATAGGGTAAGGGTTAAGGTGAGGGTGAGAGGGTTAGCGTTAGTGTTTGGGTGAGGGTTCGTGTGAGGGTTAGGGTTAGGGTTAGTGTGAGGATTAGGGTTAGGGTGAGGGTAAGTGTTAGGTTGAGGGTTAGGATTAGGCTGAGGGTTATGGTTAGGGTGAGGGTTTGGGTTAGGGTTATTGTTAGGGTTAGGTTTAGGGTTACAGTTACAGTGAATGTGAGGGTGAGAGTTAGGGTTAGGGTTAGGGTGAAGTTTAGTGTTAGGGTTAAGGTTAGAGTTAGGGTTAAGGTGAGGGTGAGGTTTAGGGGTAGAGTTAAGATTAGGGTGAGGGTTAGGGTGAGGGTTAGGGTTAGGGTGTGGGTTAGGGTGGGGTTGAAGGTAAGGGTAAAGTTGAGGGCTAGGCTGAGGGTGAGGGTTACAGTAATGGTGAGGGTTAGGGTTAGGGTGAGGGTTAGTGTTAGGATTAGGGTGAGGGTGAGGTTTAGTTTGAGGATTAGTGTTAAGGTTAGTGTGAGGTTTAGGGTGAGGATGAGGGTTAGGGTTAGTTTTAGGGTGAGGTTTACGGTTAGGGTGATGCTTAGGGTTAGTGTGAGCATTAGTTTTAGCATTAGGGTTTATGTTAGGATGAGGGTAAGTGTAAGGCTGAGGGTTAGGTTAGGGTGAGGTTTATAGTTAGGGTGAGTGTGAGGGTTAGGGTTAGGGTTAATGTTAGGTTTAGGGTTAGGTTAGGGTTATGTTTATGGTTAGGGTTAGCGTTAGGGTTAGGATGAATTGTTGTTTTCGGGTTAGGTTTAGAGTTAAAGTTAGGGTGAGAGTGAGATTTAGGGTTAGAGTTAGGGTTAGTGTTACTGTTAGGGTTAGGGTGAGGGTTAGGCTTAGGCTTAGGCTTAGGCTTAGGCCGAGCATGAGGGTGAGGGTTAGGGTTCGGGTTAGGGTTCAGGTTAGGGCAAAGTTTAGATTGAGGTTTGGGGTTAGGATTAGGGTAAGGGTGAGGGCTAGGGTTAAGGTTAGGGTGAGGGCTAGGGTTAGGGATAGCGTTAGGTTTAGTATTAGGGTTAGGGTGAGTGTGAGTGTGAGATTTAGGGTTAGGGTTAGGCTTAGAGTTAGGGTGAGGGTTAGGGTTAGGATTTGGGTTAGTGTGAGGGTGAGGCTGAGGATTAGGTTTAGGGATAGGGTTAGGCTTAGGGTTAGGGTTAGTGTTAGTGTTAGGGTTAGGGTTAGCATTAGGATTAGGGTGAGGGTATGTTTTAGGGTGCGTGTTAGGGTGAGGGTTAGTTTTAGGGATACGGTTAGGGTTATGGTTAGATTGATGGTGTGAGTGAGTGTTAGGTTTAATGTTAGGGTTAGATTTAGGGTTAGGGTTAGGGATAAATTTAGGGTTAGGTTTAGGGTGATGGTGAGGTTTAGGGTTAGGATTAGCGTTAGGGTTAGGGTGAGGGTCAGTGTAAGGTTTAGTGTGAGGTTTAGGGTGAGGGTGAGGTTTAGGGAATGGGTTAGGTTGAGGGTTTGGGTGAGGGTGAGGGTATGTGTTAGATTGAGGGTTAGGTTCAGGGTTAGGTTTAGGGTGAGGGTTAGTGATAGGTTTACGGTTAGGTTTAGGGTGAGGGTGAGGTTGAGGATTAGGGTTAAGTTCAGGGTGAGGGTGAGGTTCAGGGTTAGGATTAGGGTTAGGGTTAGGGTTAGGCTGAAGGTGAGGGTGTGGGTGAGGGTTACGTTTAGTGTGAGGGTGAGGTTTAGGGTGAGTTTTAGTGTGTGGGTTAGTGTTAGGGTTATTGTGAGGATTAGGGTTAGGGTTATGGTGAGGGTAAGTGTTAGGGTAAGGGTTAGGGTAAGGTTTAGTGTTGGGGTTATGGTGAGAGTGAGGGTTAGGTTTAGTGTGAGTGTTAGGGTGAGGTTTAGGTTTAGTGTTAGCTTTAGGGTGAGGGTGAGGTTTAGGGTGAGTGTGAGGGTTTAGGTTTGGGTGAGGGTTAGGGTGAAGGTGAAGGTTAGGGTGAGGGTGAGACTTAGATTTAGGGTTAGGGTTAGGGTGAGGGTTAGTGTGTGGATAAGGGTAAGGGTTAGGGTTAGTGTGAGGATTAGGGTTAGGGTGAGGGTTAGGGTTAGGTTTTAGGTTAGGGTGAGGATGAAGGTGAGGGTGAGGGTTAGGGTGAGGGTGAAGTTTAGGGTGATGATGAGGGAGAGAGTTAGGGTTAGGTTGAGGTTTAGGCTTAGTGTGAGGGTTGGGTTAGCATGAGTTTAAGGGATAGGTTGAGGGTTAGGGTTAGGGTGAGGGTTATGGTTAGGGTGAGTGTGAGGGTTAGGGTTATTGTTATGGTTATGGTTAGAGTTAGGGTTATGGTTATGGTTATGTTTAGTGTTAGGGTTAGAATGAAGTTTAGTTTTAGGGTTTGTGTTAGAGTTAAGGTTTGGTTGAGGGTGAGATTTAGGGTTATAGTTAGGGTTAGTGTCAGTGTTACAGTTAGTGTGAGGGTTAGGGTTAGGCTTAGGCTTAGGCTTAGGCTTATGCCGAGCATGAGGGTGAGGGGTTGGTTTCGGGTTAGGGTTCGGGTTATGATGAAGGTTAGATTGAGGTTTAGGGTTAGGATTAGGGTAAGGGTGAGGGCTAGGTTTAGGGTTAGGGTGAGGGCTAGGGTTAGGGATAGGGTTAGGTTTAGGATTAGGTTTAGGGTGAGGGTGAGTGTGAGGTTTCGGGTTAGGGTTAGGCTTAGAATTAGGGTGAGGGTTAGGGTTAGAGTTTGGGTTAGTGTGAGGGTGAGGCTGAGGATTAGGCTTATTTTTAGGGTTAGTTTTATTGTTAGGGTTGGTGTTAGGGTTAGGGTTAGGGTTAGGGTTATGGTGAGAGTTAGGGTTAAAGTTAGGCTAAGGCTTAGGTTTAGGATGAGGGTGAGGGTGGGTTTGAGGATTAGAGTTAGGTTTAGGGTTAGGCCTAGGTTTAGGCTTATTGTTAGTGTTATGCTTAGGGTTAAGTGAGCATGAGGTGAGCATGAGGCTGAAGGTGAGGGTTATGGTTAGGGTTAGGGTTAGTGTTATTCTTAGGGTTACGGTTAGAGATACGGTGAGGATGAGTTTGAGGGTGAGGGTTAGGGTTAGGGTGCGGTTTAGGGATAGGTTTATGGTAAGGGTTAGGGTGAGGGTGAGGTTTAGAATTAGAGTTATTGTTAGCGGGAGGGTTAGGGTTAGGGTTTGGGTTAGGGTGAGGGTGGGGGTGAGGATTAGGGTTAGGTTTAGTGTTAGGGTTAGGGTTAGGTTTTTAGGTTAGGGTTAGGGTTAGGGTTAAAGTGAGGGTTAGTGTTAGGGTTAGGCTTAGGGTTAGGCTGAGTGTGAGGGTGCGTGTGAGGATTAGGGTTAGGGTTAGGGTTAGTGTTTGGGTAATTGTTAGTGATATGTTTAGGGTTAAGTTTGCTGTGAGGGTGAGGGTGTGGGTGAGGGTGAGGGTTAGGGTTCAGGTTAGGGTTCGGGTTAGGGTGAAGGTTAGATTGAGGTTTAGGGTTAGGATTAGGGTAAGGGTGAGGGCTAGGTTTAGGGTTAGCGTGAGGGCTAGGGTTAGGGCTAGGGTTAGGTTTAGGATTAGGGTTAGGGTGAGGGTGAGTGTGAGGTTTATGGTTAGGGTTAGGCTTAGAATTAGGGTGAGGGTTAGGGTTAGGGTTTGGGTTAGTGTGAGGGTGAGGCTGAGGATTAGGGTTAGGTTTAGGGCTATGGTTAGAGTGAGGCTGAGGTTTAGGGTTAGATATAGGGTTAGGGGGAGGGTCAGGGATAGGATTATTGTTAGGGTAATGGTGAGGGTGAGGGTCAGGTTGAGGTTTAGGGTTAGGGTTAAGATTAGGGTTAGTGTGAAGCTTAGTGTTAAGGTTAGGGTTAGTTTTAGGGTGAGGGTTGGTGTCAGGGTGAGGGTCTGGATTATTGTCAGGGTTATGGTTAGGGTGAGGTTTAGGATAAGGATTAGGGTTATTGTTAGGGTTATGTTTAGTGTTTCAGTTACAGTGAGGGTGAAGGTGAGAGTTAGGGTTAGGTTTAGGGCGAGGTTTAGGGTTTGGGTTATTGTTAGAGTCAGGGTTAGCGTGAATGTCAGGTTTAGGGTTAGAGTTAGGGTTAGGGTGAAATTTAGGTTGAGGTTTAGGGTTAGGGTTAGCGTTAGTGTTAGGGTTAGGTTGAGAGTTAGGGGGAGGTGTTAGGATTACATTTAGGGTTAGGTTTATGGTTAGGGTTAGCCTCAGGGTTAGGTGAGGGTGAGGTTTAGGGTTAGAGTTAGGGTTAGGGTGAGGCTGAGGGTGAGGGTGAGGGTTAGGATTAGGGTTAGGATTAGGATTAGGGTTAGGTTTAGGGTGAGTTTGAGGGTTAGGGTTAGGGTTAGGGTTAGCCTCAGGTTTAGGCTGAGGGTGAGGGTGAGGGTGAGGGTTAGGATTAGTTTGAGGGTTAGGGTTAGGGTTTGGGTGAGGTTTAGTGTTAGGGTTAGTGTTAGAGTTAGGGTTAGGGTGAGGGTGACGTTTTGGGGTAGAGTTAGGGTTAGGGTGAGGGTTAGGTTGAGTGTTAGGGTTAGGGTGAGGGTTAGGAATGTTGATGAAGGTAAGGGAAAACGTGAGGGTTAGGCTGAGTGTCAAGGTCATTGCAAGGGTGAGGGTTAGGTTTAGGGTGAGGGTGAGGGTTAGGGTTAGTGTGAGAGTTAGGGTTCGGGTCAATTTTAGGGTTAGGGTTAGGGTTAGTGTAAGGGTTACGGTGAGGGTGAGGGTTAGTGTCAGTTTCAGAGTTAGGGTTAGGATTAGGGTTAGCTTGAGGGTTTGGGTTAGGGTTAGTGTTAGGGTGAGGGTTAGGATGAGGGTTAGGGTTAGGATTAGGGTTAGGGTGAAGACTAGGGGCGGGTGAGGTTTAGGGTTAGGGTGAGGGTGAGGTTTACGGTTAGGGTTAGGGTTAGTGTGAGGGTTAGGATGAGATTTAGGGTTACGGTGATGTGAGGGTTAGGGTTAGGGTGAGGTTTAGGGTTAGTATTAGGCTTAGGGTGAGGGTGAGTGTTAGGATTAAGGTTAGGGTTAGAGTTAGGTTTAGGGTTAGGATTAGTGTTATTGTTAGGGTTAAGGTCAAAGTAACAGTGAGGGTGAGGGTGAGAATGAGGGTGAGGGTTAGGGAGAGTGTTCGGGTGAGGTTTAGGTTTAGGGTTAGGATTAGGGTTAGTGTGAGGGTGAGGTTTAGGTTTAGATTTAGGGTTAGGGGGAGTGTTAGGTCGAGGGTTAGGGTTAGGGTTAATGTTAGTGTTAAGGTTAGGGTGAGGGTTAGTTTGAGGTTTAGGGTTAGGGTTATGGTTAGTGTTAGGATTAGGGTGAAGGTGAGGGTGAGTGTGAGGGTTAGGTTTAGGCTTAGGCTTAGGCTTAGGGTTAGGCTGAGGGTGAGGATGGGCTTAGGGTTAGGGTTAGGGTGATGGTTAGGATTAGGGTAAGGGTGAGGGCTCGGGTGAGGGTGAGGGTTAGGGTAAGGCTTAGGCTTAGGCTTAGGGTTAGGCTAAGTGTGAGTTTGAGGGTGAGCGTTACGGTTAGGGTGATGGTTAAGTTTACGGTAAGGGTGAGGGTTAGGATGAGGTTTAGGGTTAAGGTGAGGTTAGGGTGAGGATGATGGTAAGCATAAAGGTGAGGTTTATGCTGAGGTTGAGGGTTAAGATAAGGGTGAGGATTAGGGTTAGGTTTAGGGTTAGTGTAAGTGTTAGGGTTAGGGATAGGATGAGGGTTAGAATGAGGATTAATGTTAGGGTTAGTGTGAGGTTTAGGGTGAGGATGAGGGTCAGGTTTAGGGTGAGGGTGAGGGTTAGAATTAGGGTTAGGGTGAGGGCTAGGGTGAGGGTTAGGTTTAGTGTGACGGTTAGTGTTAGCGTTAGGGTTAGTGTTAGGTTTCCGGTAAGTGGTAGGGTGAGGGTTAGGGTTAGGGTGAGGGTTATGGTTAGGGTGAGGGTTAGGTTGAGGGTGAGGGTGAATGTTAGGTTGATTGTTAGGGTGAGGGTTAGGGTTAGGGAAAATGTTAGGTTTAGGATTAGGGTTAGGGTGAGGGTGAGTGTGAGGGTTAGGTTAAGGTTAGGCTTAGGATTAGGGTGAGGGTTAGGGTAAGGGTTTGGGTTAGGATGAGGGTGAGGCTGAGTATTAGGGTTAGGTTTAGGGTTATGGTTATGGTTAGATTTAGGGTTAGGGTTAGGATTATGGTTAGGGTTAGGGTTAGAGTTAGGGTTAGGCTTATGCTTATGGTTAGGCTGAGGTTGAGGCTGAGGGTGAGGGTTATGGTTATGGTTAGGGTTAGGATTAAGGTTAGGGGAAGTTTTATTGTAAGGGTTAGGGTTAGAATTATGGTGAGGTTGAGGGTGAGGGTTAGAATTAGCGTTAGGGTGAGGGCTAGGTTGTGGGTTAGTATTCGGGTTACGGTTAGTGTTAGGGTGAGGGTAAGTGTTAGGGTGAAGGTTAGATTTAGGGTGAGGGTTATGGTTAGGGTGAGTGTTAGGGTTAGGGTTATTGTTAGGGTTAGGGTTAGGGTTACGTTTACGGTGAGTGTGAGGGTGAGAGTTAGGGTTAGGGTTAGGGTGAAGTTTAGTGTTAGGGTTAGGGTTAGAGTTAGTGTTAAGGTGAGGGTGAGGTTTAGGGGTAGAGTAAGGGTTAGGGTGAGGGTTAGGGTGGGGTTGAAGGTAAGGGTAAATTTGAGGGTTAGGCTGAGGGTGAGGGTTACAGTAAGGGTGAGGGTTAAGGTTAGGGTGAGGGTTAGTGTTAGGGTTAGGGTGAGGGTGAGGGTTAGATTGAGGATTAGTGTTAGGGTTAGTGTGAGGTTTAGGGTGAGGATGAGGGTTAGGGTTAGTGTTAGGGTGAGGTTTACGGTTAGGGTGATGCTTAGGGTTATTGTGAGCATTAGTGTTAGCGTTAGGGTTTATGTTAGGGTGAGGGTTAGGGTTAGGGTGAGATTTATGGTTTGGGTGAGTGTGAGGGTTAGGGTTAGGGTTATAGTTAGGGTTAGGGTTATGGTTATGGTTAGTGTTAGTTTTAGGGTTAGGGTTAGGTTTAGGGTTAGGATGAGGTTTAGTTTTACTGTTAGGGTTAGAGTTAAGGTTAGGGTGAGGGTGAGATTTAGGGTTAGAGTTAGGGTTAGTGTTAGTGTTAGGGTTAGGGTGAGGGTTAGGTTTAGGTATAGGCTTAAGCTTAGGCTTGGGCTTAGGCCGAGCATGAGGGTGAGGGTTAGGGTTTGGGTTATGGTTCAGGTTAGTGTGAAGGTTAGATTGAAGTTTAGGGTTCGGATTAGGGTAAGGGTGAGGGATAGGATTAGGGTTAGGGTATGGGCTAGGGTTAGGGAAAGTGTTAGGTTTAGGATTAGGGTTAGGGTGAGTGTGAGTGTGAGGTTTAGGGTTAGAGTTAACCTTAGAGTTAGGGTGAGGGTTAGGGTTAGGGTTTGGGTTAGTGTGAGGGTGAGGCTGAGTATTAGGTTTAGTTTTAGCGTTAGGTTTAGGATTAGAGTTATTATTAGGCTTAGGCTTAGGATGAGGGTCAGGCTGGGGTTGAGGATTAGAGTTAGGGTTTGGGTTAGGGTTAGGGTTAGGTTTATTATTAGTGTTATGCTTAGGGTTAAGTTTGCGGTGAGCATGAGGCTGAAGGTGAGGGTTATGGTTATGGTTATGCTTATGGTTAGGGTTAGGGGGAGGGATAGGGTGAGGTTTAGGGTTAGGGTTAGTGTTAGGGTAAGTGTGAGGGTGAGGGTTAGGTTGAGGTTTAGGGATATGGTTAGGTTTAGGATTAGGGTTAGGGTGAGACTGAGTGTGAGGTTTAGGGTGAGGATTAGGCTTCGGCTTATGGTTAGGCTAAGGGTGAGGGTGGGGGTGAGGATTAGGGTTAGGGCTAGGCTTAGGCTTAGGGTTAGGCTGAGGGTGAGGGTGGAGGTGAGGATTAGGGTTATGGTGATGGTTAGGATTAGGGTAAGGGTGAGGGCTCGGGTGAGGGTGATGGTTAGGGTAAGGCTTAGGCTTAGGCTTCGGGTTAGGCTGAGGGTGAGTTTGAGGGTGAGGGTTAGGTTTAGCGTGATGGTTAGGTTTACTGTTAGGGTGAGGTTTAGGATGAGGTTTAGGGTTCGGGGGAGGTTAGGGTGATGATGATGGTAAGGGTAAAGGTGAGGTTTACGCTGAGGGTGACTGTTAAGATGAGGGTGAGGCTTAAGGTAAGGGTGAGGGTTAGGGTTAGGGTGAGGCTGAGTCTGAGATTTAGGGTGAGGATTAGGCTTAGGCTTACAGTTAGGCTAAGGGTGAGGGTGGGAGTGAGGATTAAGGTTAGGGTGATGGTTAGGGTTAGGGGTAGTGTTATTGTTAGGGTTAGGATTAGAATTACTGTGAGGGTGAAGGTGGGGGTGAGGGTTAGGGATAGGGTTAGGGTGGGGTTTAGGGTTGGGTTAGGATTATGGTTAGTTTAGGGTTAGATATAGTGTTAGGGGAGGGAAAGGGTGAGGATCAGGGATAGGGTTATTGTTAGGGTTTGCGTGAGGTTTAGGGTTAGGGTTAGGATTAGGGTTAGTGTGAGGGTTAATGTTAGGGTTAAAGTTAGTTTTAGGGTGAGGGTTGGTGTTAGGTTGAGGGTTTGGGTTATTGTGAGGGTTATGGTCAAGGTGAGGTTTAGGATAAGGATTAGGGTTATTGTTAGGGTTAGGTTTAATGTTTCGGTTAAGGTGAGTGTGAGGGTTAGGGTTAGGGTTAGGGTGAGGTTTAGGGTTTGGTTTAGGGTTAGAGTGAGGGTTAGGGTAAGTGTGAGGATTAGGGTTAGAGCTAGGGTTAGGGTGAATGTTAGGTTGAGGTTTAGGGTTAAGGTTAGTGTTAGGTTTAGGGTTAGGGTGAGAGTTAGGGGGAGGGTTAGGATTACAGTTAGGGTTAGGTTTATGGTTAGGGTTAGCCTTAGGGTTAGGTGAGGGTGAGGTTTAGGGTTAGAATTAGGGTTAGGCTGAGGCTGAGGGTGAGGGTGAGGGTTAGGATTAGGGTTAGGATTAGAATTCAGGCTTGGGTTAGGGTGAGTGTGAGGTTAGGGTTAGGTTAAGGTTAGGGTTAGCCTGAGGTTTAGGCTGAGGGTGAGGGTGAGGGTCAGGGTCAGGGTCAGTTTGAGGGTTAGGGTTAGGGTTAGGGTGAGGTTTAGTCTTAGGGTTAGTGTTAGAGTTAGGGTTACATGGAGGGTGAGGTTTAGGGGTAGAGTTAGAGTTAGGGTGAGTTTTAGGTTGAGGGTTAGGGTGAGGGATATGGTGGGGGTGAAGGTAAGGGTAAACGATGGTTACGCTGAGTGTGAGGGTTATGGCAAGGGTGGGGATTAGGGTTAGGGTGAGGGTTAGGGTTAGGGTTAGTGTGAGAGTTAGGGTTCGGGTAAAGTTTAGGGTTAGGGTTAGGGTTAGGGTAAGGGTTTCGGTGAGGGTGAGTGTTAGTGTCATTTTGAGAGTTAGGGTTAGGATTAGGGTTAGGGTGAGGTTTAGTGTTAGGGTTAGTGTTAGGGTGAGGGTTAGGATGAGGGTTAGGGTTAGGATTATGGTTAGGGTGAGGGCTAGTGGCAGGTGATGTTTAGCGTTAGGGTTAGGGTGAGGTTTACTGTTAGGTTTAGGGTTAGGGTTAGGGTGAGGTTGAGGTTTAGGGTTAGAGTTAGGGTTAGAGTGAGGCTGAGGTTGAGGGTTAGGGTTAGGGTGAGGTTTAGTGTTAGGATTAATGTTAGAGTTAGGGTTAGAGTGAGTGTTAGGTTGTTCGTGAGGGTTAGGCTTAGCGTTAGGATTAGGGTTAGGATGAGGGTGAGGATGAGTTTGAGGGTTAGGGTTAGGTTGAGGGTTAGGGTTAGTATTAGGGTTAGGGTGAGGGTTGAATTTAGGGTTAGGGTGAGGGTAAAGATGATGATTAGGGTTAGGATTAGCATTATGGTGAGTGCTAGGTGAGGGTGAGGGTTAGGGTTAGTGTTAGCTTAAGGTTTAGGGTTAGGGTTAGCTTTAGGGTGAGGATTAGGTTTACAGTGAGTGTGAGGGTTAGGGTTAGGGTTTGACTTAGGTTTAAGGTTAGGCTTAGGGTGAGGGTAGAGGTGAGGATTAGGGTTAGGGTGATGGTTAGGGTTAGGGTGAGGTTTAAATTTAGGATGAGGGTTAGGTTTAGTATTAGGGTTAGGGTGAGGGCTATGGTGAGGTTGAGGATTAGAATAAGGTTTAGGGTTAGGGTGAGGGTTTGGGTGAGGATGATGGTAAGGGTAAAGGTGAGGGTTAGGGCGAGGGTGAGGGTTAAGATAAGGGTGAGGGTTAGGTTTAGGTTTAGGGTTAGAGTAAGGGGTCAGGTTAGGGTCAGGGTGATTGTAAGATTGAGGATTAGGGTTAAGGTTAGTGTGAGGTTTAGAGTGAGGATGAGCGTTAGGTTTAGGTTGAGGGTGAGGGTTAGAATTACGGTTAGGTTGAGGGCTAGGGATCGGGTTAGCGTGAGGTTTAGGGTTAGGGTGATGGTTAGTGTTAATGTGAGGGTTAGTGTTAGGGTTAGGGTTATTTTGAGGGTTAGGGTAAGTGTTACGGTGAGGGTTAGGGTTAGGGTGAGGGTTATGTTTTGGGTGAGTATTAGGGTTATGGTTAAGGTTATTGTTAGGGTTAGGTTTAGGGTTATGGTTAGGTTGAGGGTGAGGGTTACATTTAGGGTTAGGATGAGGTTTAGGTTTAGGGTTAGGGATAGAATTAAGGTTAGGGTGACAGTGAGGTTTAAGGTTAGAGTTAGGGTTTGTGATAGGGATAGGTTTAGGGTGAGGGTTAGGGTTAGGCTTAGGCTTAGGCTTAGGCTTAGGCCGAGCATCAGGGTGAGGGTTAGGGTTAGGGTGATGGTTCTGGTTAGGATTAGTGTTATTGTGAGTGTTAGGTTAGAGTTCCGGTGAGGGTGAGGGTGCAGGTGAGGGTTAGGGTTAGGGTTAGGCTGGGGTTTACGGTTAGGGTTAGGGTTAGGGTTAGGGTGAGGCTGAGGGTGAGGGATAGGGTTAGGATTAATGTTAGGGTTAGGCTTAAGGTGAGGGTTAGGTTGAGGGTTAGGGATAGGGTTAGGGTTAGGATTAGGATTAGGGTTAGGGTTAGGGTGAGGGTGAGGGTTAGGGTTAGGGTTAGGATTAGGCTAAGGATCAGGGTGAGGGTTAGGCTTAGGTTGAGGGTTAGGGTTATGGGGAGGTTGAGGA
The DNA here is from genome assembly GCF_024711535.1 of Dipodomys merriami. Taxonomy (NCBI): domain Eukaryota; kingdom Metazoa; phylum Chordata; class Mammalia; order Rodentia; family Heteromyidae; genus Dipodomys; species Dipodomys merriami. The sequence goes on along the minus strand of NW_027206321.1, from coordinate 449,359 downwards.
TGAGGGTTCGGGTTAGGATTAGGGTTAGGGTGAGGGTGAGTGTGTGTGTTAGGGTTAGGTTTAGGGTTAGGCTTAGGGTTAGGCTGAGGGTGAGTTTGAGGGTTAGGGTTAGGTGATGGGTGAGATTTAAGGTTCGGGTTAAGTTTAGTGTTAGGTTGAGCGTTAGGGTAAGGGTTATGGTGAAGGTGAGGGTTAGGGTTGGGTTGAGGGTTAGGGTTCGGATTAGGGGTTGAGTGAGGGTGACGGTGAGGGTTCGGTTTAGTGTTAGGGTCAGGGTTAGGTTGAGGGTTACGTTTAGGATTAGGGTGAGGGTGAACGCTAGGGTGAGGGTGAGGTTTAGGGGTAGGGTTTGGGTGAGGTTTAGGATTAGGTTTAGGGTTAGGGTGAGTGTAAGGTTTAGGGTTACAGTTAGGGTTAGGGTGAGGCTCAGTTTGAGGGTTAGGGTTAGGGTTAGTGTTAGGTTTAGGGTTAGGGTGAAGTTTAGGTTGAGTGTGAGGGTTAGGCTTAGGGTTAGGATTAGGTTTAGGATAAGGGTTAGGGTGAGTGTGAGCAATATGGTTAGGGTTAGGTTTAGACTTAGGGTTAGATTGAGGGTGAGGGTGGGGGTGAGGGTTAGGTTTAGGGTGAGTGTGAGGGTTAGGGTTAGGTTGAGGGTTAGAGTTAGGGTTACAGTGAGCGTGAGGGTTAGGGTTAGGTTGAGAGTTAGGGTTAGAGTTAGGGTTAGGGTGAGGGTTAAGGTTAGGGTTAGGGTGAGGGTAAGGATGAGGATTAGGGGTAGGGTGAGGGCTTGAGTGAGGTTGAGGGTTAGGGTTAGTGTTAGATTAAGGTTTAGGGTTAGTGTTAGGGTTATGGTGAGGATTAGGTTGAGGGCTAGGGTTACAGTGAAGGTGACGATTAGGGTTAGGGTGAGGGTTAGGGTTAGGCTTAGGCTTAGGCTTAGGCTTAGGCTTAGGCCGAGCATGAGGGTTCGGGTTCGGGTTCGGGTTAGGGTTAGGTTGAGGTTTAGGGTTAGGATAAGTTTAAGGGTGAGTGCTAGGCTGAGGGTTAGGGTGAGGGTTAGGGTTAGGGATAGGTTCAGGTTTAGAATTAGGGTTAGGGTGAGGGTGAGTGTGAGGGTTAGGATTAGGGTTAGGGTTAGGCTTAGAGTTAGGATGAGGTTTAGGGTTAGGGTTTGGGTTAGGTAGAGGTTGAGGCTGAGGATTAGGGATAGGTTTAGGGTTAGTTTTAGGGGTACTGTTAGTGTTAGGGTTAGGGTTAGGGTTAGGGTTAGGGTGACGTTTAGATATATGGTTAGGGGGAGGGTTAGGGTGAGGGTTAGGTTTAGGGTTAATGTTAGATTAAGGTTTAGGGTTAGGGTTAGGGTTAGGGTGAAGATTAGGTTGAGGGTTAGGGTTACAGTGAAGGTGAGGATTAGGGTTAGGGTGAGGGTTAGGGTTAGGGTTAGGCTTAGGCTTAGGCTTAGGCTTAGGCCGAGCATGAGGGTGAGGGTTCGGGTTTGAGTTCGGGTTCGGGTTAAGGTTAGGTTGAGAGTTAGGTTGAGGTTTAGGGTTAGGATAAGTTTAAGGATGAGGGCTAGGCTGAGGGTTAGGGTGTGGGTTAGGGTTAGGGATAGGGTTAGGTTTAGGATTAGGGTTAGGGTGAGTGTGAGGGTTAGGATTAGGGTTAGGGTTAGGCTTAGAGTTAGGATGAGGTTTAGGGTTAGGGTTTGGGTTAGGATGAGGTTGAGGCTGAGGATTAGGGTTAGGTTTAGTGTTAGGTTTAGGGGTACTGTTAGTGTTAGGTTTAGGGTTAGGGTTAGGGTTAGGGTGAGGTTAGGATATAGGGTTAGGGGGAGGGTTAGGGTTAGGGGTATTGTTAGGTTTAGGTTGAGGGTGATGGTTAGGTTGACGTTTAGGGTTAGGGTTAGGGTTAGGGTCAGTGTGAGGGTTAGTGTTAGTGTTAGGGTTAGTGTTAGGGTGAGGGTAAGTGTTAGGGTGAGGTTATGGGTTATGGTGACGGTTATGGTTAGGGTGAGGGTTAGGGTTACGGTTAGGGTTATTGTTAGGTTTAGGTTTAGGGATACTGTTACGGTGAGGGTGAGGATGAAGGTTAGATTTAGGTTTAGGGTTTGAGTTAGGGTTAGGGTTAGGGTTAGGTTGAGGGTGAGGTTTAGGGTTAGAGTTAGGGTTAGGGTGACGCTTAGGTTTAGGGTTACTTTGAGAGTTAGGGGGAGGGTAAGGGTTAGTGTTAGTGTTAGGGATAGGATTAAGGTTAGGGTTAGGGTGAGGGTCAGTGTGTTTGATAGGGTTAGGTCTAGGGTTACGCTTAGGTTTAGGCTGAGGGTGATGGTGATGGTTAGGTTTAGGGTTAGGGTTAGGGATAGGGGGAGGGTTAGGATTAGGTTTAGGGTTAGGATTAGTTTTAGGGCAAGGGCTAGGGTGAGGGTGAGATTTAGGGTTAGAGTTAGGGTGAGGTTTATGTTTAGGGTGAGGGTGAGGTTTAGGGTTAGAGTTAGGGTTAGGTTGAAGCTGAGGGTGAGGATTAGGGTTAGGGTTAGTGTTAGGATTAGGGTTAGGATTAGGGTGAGGGTTAGGGTGAGGGTTATGGTTAGGTTTAGAATTAGGGTTAGGCTGAGGGTGAGCGTGAGGGTGAGGGTTAGGGTGAGGATGAGTGTTAGGGTTAGGGTGAGGGCTAGGGTTGGTTTAAGGTTAGGGATCGGGTGAGGTTTAGGGTTAGGGTGATGGTTTGTGTTAGTGTTAGGGTTAGGGTTATTTTTAGGGTTAGGGTAAGTGTTAGGGTGAGGGTTAGGGATAAGTTGAGGGTTATGTTTAGGGTGAGGATTAGGGTTATGGTTAAGGTTATTGTTAGGGTTAGGGTTAGGGTTATGGTTAGGGTGAGGGTGAGGGTTACATTTAGGGTTAGGATGAGGTTTAGGTTTAGGGTTAGGGATACAATTAGGGTTAGGGTGACAGTGAGGTTTAGGGTTAGAGTTAGGGTTTGTGATAGGGTTAGGGTTAGGGTGAGGGATAGGGTTAGGCTTAGGCTTAGGCTTAGGCTTAGGCCGAGCATGAGGGTGAGGGTTAGGGTTAGGGTGATGGTTCTGGTTAGGATTAGTGTTATTGTGAGTGTTAGGGTTAGAGTTCCGGTGAAGGTGAGGGTGCAGGTGAGGTTTAGGGTTAGGGTTAGACTGGGGTTTATGGGTAGGGTTAGGGTTAGGGTTAGGGTGAGGCTGAGGGTGAGGGATAGGTTTAGTATTAATGTTAGGGTTAGGCTTAAATTGAGGGTTAGGTTGAGGGTTAGGGTTAGGGTTAGGGTTAGGATTAGGATTAGGGTTAGTGTTAGGGTGAGTGTGAGGGTCAGGGTGAGGGTTAGGCTTAGGTTGAGGGTTAGGGTTATGGGGAGGTTGAGGATGAGGGTTCGGGTTAGGATTAGGGTTAGGGTGAGTGTGAGTGTGTGTGTTAGGGTTAGGTTTAAGGTTAGGCTTAGGGTTAGGCTGAGGGTGAGTTTGAGGGTTAGGGTTAGGTGATGGGTGAGATTTAGGGTTCAGGTTAAGTTTAGGGTTAGGTTGAGCGCTAGGGTAAGTGTTATGGTGAAGGTGAGGGTTAGGGTTTGGTTCAGGGTTAGGGTTCGGATTAGGGGTTGAGTGAGGGTGACGGTGAGGGTTCGGTTTAGTGTTAGGGTCAGGGTTAGGATGAGGGTTACATTTAGGATTAGGGTGAGGGTGAGGTCTAGGGTGAGGGTGAGGTTTAGGTTTAGGGTTAGGGTGAGGTTTAGGATTAGGTTTAGAGTTAGGGTTAGGGTGAGTGTAAGGTTTAGGGTTACAGTTAGGGTTAGGGTGAGGCTGAGTTTGAGGGTTAGGGTTAGTGTTAGTGTTAGATTTAGGGTTAGGGTGAGGGTTAGGTTGAGTGTGAGGGTTAGGCTTAGGGTTAGGATTAGGTTTAGGGTAAGGGTTATGGTGAGTGTGAGCGATATGGTTAGTGTTAGGTTTAGACTTAGGGTTAGATTGAGGGTGAGGGTGGGGGTGAGGGTTAGGTTTAGGGTGAGTGTGAGGGTTAGGGCTAGGTTGAGGGTTAGGGTTAGGGTTACAGTGAGCGTGAGGGTTAGGGTTAAGTTGAGAGTTAGGGTTAGATTTAGTGTTAGGGTGAGGGTTAAGGTTAGGGTTAGGGTTAGGTTGAGGTTAAGGATGAGGATTAGGGTTAGGATTAGGTTTAGGGTGAGGGCTTCAGTGATGTTGAGGGTTAGGGTTAGTGTTAGATTAAGGTTTAGGGTTAGGGTTAGGTTTAGGGTGAGGATTAGGTTGAGGGTTAGCGTTACAGTGAAGGTGAGGATTAGGGTTAGGGTGAGGGTTAGGGTTAGGCTTAGGCTTAGGCTTAGGCTTAGGCTTAGGCCGAACATGAGGGTTCGGGTTCGGGTGAGGGTTTGGGTGAGGGTTAGGGTTAGGTTGAGAGTTAGGTTGAGGTTTAGGGTTAGGATAAGTTTAAGGGTGAGGGCTAGGCTGAGAGTTAGGGTGAGGGTTAGGGTTAGGGATAGGTTTAGGTTTAGAATTAGGGTTAGGGTGAATGTGAGGGTTAGGTTTAGGGTTAGGGTTAGGCTTAGAGTTAGGATGAGGTTTAGGGTTAGGGTTTGGGTTAGGAAGAGGTTGAGGCTGAGGATTAGGGTTAGGTTTAGGGTTAGGTTTAGGGGTACTGTTAGTGTTAGGTTTAGGGTTAGGGTTAGGGTTAGGGTGAGGTTAGGATATAGGGTTAGGGGGAGGGTTAGGGTTAGGGGTAGTGTTAGGTTTAGGTTGAGGGTGAGGGTTAGGTTGACGTTGAGGATTAGGGTTAGGGTTAGGGTCAGTGTGAGGATTAGTGTTAGTGTTAGGGTTAGTGTGAGGGTGAGGGTAAGTGTTAGGGTGAGTTTATGGGTTATGGTGACGGTTATGGTTAGGGTGAGCGTTAGGGTTATGGTTAAGCTTGTTGTTAGGGTTAGGCTTAGGGTTATGGTTACGGTGTGGTTGAGGGTGCGGGTTACGGTTAGTGTTAGGATGAGGTTTAGGTTTAGGGTTAGGGATAGAATTAGGGTTTGGGTGACAGTGAGTTTTAGGGTTAGAGTTAGGGTTTGTGATAGGGTTAGGGTTAGGGTTAGGGTTGGGGTTAGCCTTAGGCTTAGGCTTAGGCTTATGCCCAGCATGAGTGTGAGGGTTAGGATTCGGGTGATGGTTCTGATTAGGATTAGTGTTATTGTTAGTGTTAGGGTCAGAGTTATAGGTAGGGTGAGGGTGCAGGTGAGGGTTAGGTTTAGGGTTAGTGTGGGGTTTACGCTTAGGGTTAGGGTTATGGTTATTTTGAAGGTGAGGTTTAGGGTTAGATTTAGGGTTAGTGTTAGGGTAAGGTTTAGCTTTAGAGTTAGGGTTAGGTTTAGGCTGAGGGTGAGGGTTAGGGTTAGGATTAATGTTAGGGTTAGGCTTATGGTGAGGGTTAGGTTGAGGGTGAGGGTTAGGGTTCGGGTTCGGAGTAGGATTAGGGTTAGGATTAGGGTGAGTGTGAGGGTTAGGGTTAGGGTTAGGTATAGGCTTAGGGTTAGGCTGAGGTTGAGAGTTAGAGTTAGGGTTAGCGTGAGGTATAGGGTTAGGGTTAGGGTGAGTGTGAGGGTTAGGGTTAGGGTTAGGCTTAGGTTTAGGCTGAGGGTGAGGGTGTGGGTTAGGGTTAGGATGAGGGTAAAGGTTATGGGGAGGGTTAGGATGAGGGTTAGTGTTAGGATTAGGGTTAGGGTGAGGGTGAGTGTGTGTGTTAGGGTTAGGGTTAGGGATAGGCTTAGGGTTAGGCTGAGCGTGAGTTTGAGTGTTAGGGTTAGGGTTAGGGTTAGGCTTAGGTTTAGGCTGAGGGTGAGGGTGTGGGTTAGGGTTAGGATGAGGGTAAAGGTTATGGGGAGGGTTAGGATGAGGGTTAGTGTTAGGATTAGGGTTAGGGTGAGGGTGAGTGTGTGTGTTAGGGTTAGGGTTAGGGATAGGCTTAGGGTTAGGCTGAGCGTGAGTTTGAGTGTTAGGGTTAGGGTTAGGGTGAGGGTTAGGGTAAGGTTTTGGGGGAGGCTTAGGAAGAGGGTTAGTGTAAGGATTAGGGTTGGGTGAGGTCTAGGGTGAGGGTGAGTTTTAGGGTTAGGTTTGGAGTGAGGGTTAGGGTAAGGGTAAGGGTGAGAATTAGGGTTCGGGTTAAGTTTAGGCTTAGTTTGAGGGTTACGGTGAGTGTGAGGGTTAGGGTTAGGTTGAGGTTTAGGGGTCGGGTTAGGGGTTAGGTGAGGGTGACGGTGATGGTTATGTTTAGAGTTAGGGTGAGGGTTATGATGAGGGTTATGGTTAGGATTAGGGTTTGAGTGAGGACTAGGGTGAGGTTTAGGGTTAGGGTTAAGGTGCTGTTTAGGTTTAAGTTTAGTGTTAGGGTTAGGGTAAGTTTAAGGTTTAGGATTAGATTTAGGTTTAGGGTGAGGCTCAGTTTGGGGGTTAGGATTAGTGTTAGTTTTAGATTTAGGGTTAGGTGGAGGGTTAGGTTGAGTGTGAGGGTTAGGCTTAGGGTTAGGTTTAGGTTTAGGGTAAGGGTTAGGGTGAGTGAGCGATATGGTTAGGGTTAGGGTTAGGTTTAGGGTTAGACTGAGCGTGAGGGTGGGGGTCAGGGTTAGGTTTAGGGTGAGTGTGAGGGTTAGGGTTAGGTTGAGAGTTAGGGTTAGAGTTAGGGTTAGGGTGAGAGTTAAAGTTAGGTTTAGGGTGAGGTTAAGAATGAGGTTTTGGGTTAGGATTGTGGTGAGGGTGAGGTCTAGGGTGAGGTTGAGGGTTAGGGCTAGTGTTAGATTAAGATTTGGGGTTAGGGTTAGGGTGAGGATTACGGTTAGTTTGAGGGTAAGGGTTAGGATTAGGGTTAGCTTGAGGGTGAGTGTTAGCATTAGGTTTAGGTTAGGGTTAGGGTTAGGTTTAGGGTTAGGATTTGTGTTATTGTTAGGGTTAGGTTTAGAGTTATTGTGAGGGTGAAGTTGAGGGTGAGGTTTAGGCTTAGGGTTAGGGTTAGGATTAGGGTTATGGTGAGGGTGAGGTTTAGGGTTAGATTTAGTGTTAGTTGGAGGGTTAGGTCTAGGGTGAGGGTTAGGTTTAGTTTCAGGTTTAAGGTTAGGGTGAGGGTTAGGTTGAGGTTTTGTGTTACGGTTAGGGTTAGGGTTAGGATTAGGGTGAGGGTGAGGGTGAGTGTGAGGTTTAGGGATAGGGTTAGGATTAGGTTAGGTTTAGGCTGAGGGTGAGTGTGGGTGTTTGGGTTAGGGTTAGGGTGAGGGTTAGGATGAGGGTTAGGATTATGATTAGTTTTAGGGTGAGGGCTAGGGTGAGGGTGAGGGTTAGTGTAAGGCTTAGGCTTCGGCTTAGGTTTAGGCTGAGCGTGAGGTTGAAAGTGTGGTTTAGGGTTAGGGTGATGGTTACGTTTACAGGTAGGGTGAGGGTTAAGATGAGGTTTAGGGTTAAGGTGATTGTTAGGGTGAGGTTTAGTGTTAGGGTTAGGGTTAGACTTAGGGTTATGATGAGGGTGAGATTCAGGGGTACAGTTAGGGTTAGGTTTAGGGTGCTGACTAGCCTGGGGTTGACAGTAAGGGTAAAGTTGAGGGTTAGGCTGAGGGTGAGGGTACTGGTAAGCGTGAAGGTTAGGGTTAGGGTGAGGGTTAGTGTTAGCGTTAGGGTGAGGGTGAGGGTTAGATTGAGGATTAGTGTTAGGGTAAGTGTGAGGTTTATGGTGAGGATGATGGTTAGGGTTAGGGTGAAGGGTAGGGTGAGTGTGAGGTTTAGGGTTAGGGTGATGGTTAGGGTTAGTGTGAGGGTTAGTGTTAGGGTTAGTGTTAGGGTGAGGGTAAGTGTTAGGGTGAGGGTTAGGGTTAGGGTTAGGTTTATTGTTAAGTTTAGGGGTAGGGTTACGGCTACTGTGAGGTTGAGCTTGAGGATTAGGGTTAGGGTTAGGGTTAGAGTTAGGGTTAGGGTGAGTGTTAGGGTTAGGGTTAGGGTTAGGGTTAGGGTAGTTAGGCTTAGCCTTAGGCCGAGCATGAGGGTGAGGGTGAGGGTGAGGGTTCCGGCGAGGGTTAGGGTTAGGTTTAGGGTCAGGTTGAGAGTTAGGTTGAGGTTTAGGGTTAGGATAAGTTTAAGGGTGAAGGCTAGGCTGAGTGTTAGGGTGAGGGTTAGGATTAGGGATAGGGTTAGGTTTAGGATTAGGGTTAGGGTGAGGGTGAGTGTGAGGATTAGGATTAGGGTTAGGCTTAGGCTTAGAGTTAGGATGAGAGTTAGGGTTTGGGTTAGGGTGAGGTTGAGGCTGAGGCTTAGGGTTAGGTTTAGGGTTTGGTTTAGGGTTAGTGTTAGTGTTAGGGTTAGGGTTAGGGTTAGGGTGAGGGTGAAGTTGAGGTTTTGATATAGGGTTAGGGGGAGGGTTAAGGTGAGGATTAGTGTTAGGTTGAGGTTGAGGGTTAGGGTTTGGTTTAGGGTCAGTGTGAGGGTTAGTGTTAATGTTAGGGTTAGTGTTAGGGTGAGGGTAAGTGTTAGGGTGAGGTTATGGGTTAGGGTGACGGTTATGGTTAGGGTGAGGGTTAGGGTTAGGGTTTGGGTTATTGTTAGGTTTAGGTTTAGGGTTACGGTTACATTTACAGTGAGGGTGAAGGTGAGGGTTAGGGTTAGGTTGAGGTTTAGGGTTTGGCTTAGGTGTAGAGTTAGGGTTAGGGTGAGGGTGAGGTTTATGGTTAGAGTTAGGTTTAGGGTGACGGTTAGGGTTAGGTTTAGGGTGAGAGTTGGGGTAAGAGTAAGGGTTAGTGTTAGGGTTAGGGATAGGATTAATTAGGGTGAGGGTGAGTTTTTTTGTTAGTGTTAGGTCTAGGGTTAGGCTTAGATTTAGGCTGAGGGTGAGGGTGATGGTTAGGGTTAGGGTTAGGGTTAGGGTTAGGGTTAGGGTTAGGGGGGGGTTAGGATGAGGGATAGGGTTAGGATTACTGTTAGGGCAAGGGCTAGGGTGAGGGTGAGGTTTAGACTTAGAGTTAGGGTGAGGTTTATGGTTAGGGTTAGGATTAGGGTGAGGGTGAGGCTTAGGGTTAGAGTTAGGGTTAGGGTGAGGCTGAGGGTGAGGGTTAGGGTTAGGTTTAGTGTTAGGTTTAGGGTTAGGGTTAGGGTGAGGGTTAGTGTTAGGGTGAGGGTTAGGGTTAGGGTTAGAGTTAGGCTGAGGTTGAGGGTGAGGGTGAGGGATAGGGTGAGGATGAGGGTTAGTTTTAGGGTGAGGGCTAGGGTTGGGTGAGGATTAGGGAAAGGGTTAGCGTGAGGTTTAGGGTTAGGGTGATGGTTTGGGTTAGTCTGAGGGTTAGTGTTAGTGTTAGGGTTATTGTTAGGGTTAGGCTAAGTGTTAGGGTGAGGGTTAGGGTTAGGTTGAGGGTTATGGTTAGGGTGGGGGTTAGGGTTATGGTTAAGGTTATTTTTAGGGATAGGGTTAGGGTTATGGTTAAGGTGAGGGTGAGGGTGAGGGTTACGGCTAGGGTTACGATGAGGTTTCAGTTTAGGGTTAGGGTTAGAATTATGGTTAGGGTGACAGTGAGTGTTATGGTTAGAGTTAGGGTTTGTGATAGATTTAGGGTTAGGGTGAGGGTTAGGCTTAGGCTTAGGCTTAGGCTTAGGCTTTGACCGAGCATGAGGGTGAGGGTTAGGGTTGGGGTGATGGTTCTGGTTAGGATTAGTGTTACTGTTAGGGTTAGATTTAGAGTTACGGTGAGGGTGAGGGTGCAGGTGAGGGTTAGGGTTAGCGTTACTGTGGGTTTTACGGTTAGGGTTAGGGTTAGTGTTAGATTGAGGGTGAGGTTCAGGTTTAGATTTAGCGTTAGTGTTAGGGTGAGGGTTAGTGTTAGGGTTAGGGTTAGTTTTAGGGTGAGGGTAAGGGTTATGGTGAGGATTTGGTTTTGGGTGAAGGTTATGGTTAAGTTGAGGGTTAGGATTAGGTTTAGAGTTATTGTTAGGGTTCGGTTTAAGGTTACGGTTACAGTGAGGGTGAGGTTGAGGTTTAGGCTTAGGGTTAGGGTGAGGTTTAGTGTGAGGGTGAGGTTTAGGTTTAGTTCAGGTGAGGGTTAGGTTGAGGGTTTGGGTTAGGGTTAGTGTTAGGGTTAGGGTTAGGGTGAGTGTTAGGGGGAGTGTTAGGGTTAGGGTTAAGTTTAGGATTACGTTTAGGATGAGGGTGAGTGTGTGTATTAGTGTTAGGTTTAGGTTTAGGCTTAGGGTTAGGCTGAGGGTGAGGTTGAGGGTGAGGGTTAGGGTTAGGGTGAGGGTTAAGGTTAGGGTTAGGGGTATGGTTAGGATGACGGTTAAGGTTAGGATTAGGGTTAGTGTGAGGGTTAGGGTGAGGGTAAGTTTTAGGGTTAGGGTTAGGGTTTTGTTTAGGGTGAGCGTTAAGGTTCGGGTTAAGTATAGGGTCAGGGTGATTGTTAGGGTAAGGGTTACAGTGAGGGTGAGGTTTAGGGTTATTTTGAGTGTTAGTGTTAGGATTAGGGTTAGTGTGAGGGTGTGGGTGAGGGTTAGGGTTAGGGTTAGGGTGAGGGTTAGGATGAGGGTTAGGGTTACGATTAGGGTTAGGGTGAGGGCTAGGGTGAGGGTGAGGGTTAGAGTAAGTGTAAGGCTTAGTCTTAGTGTTAGGCTGAGTGTGAGGTTGAGGGTGAGGTTTAGGGTTAGGGTGATGGTTAGGTTTACGTTTAGTGTTAGAGTTAGAATGAGGTTTAGGTTTAGGGGGAGGTTTAGGGTGAGGATGATGTTAAGTGTAATGGTGAGTTTTAGGCTGAGGGTGAGGTTTAAGGTAAGGGTGAGCGTAAGAGTTAGATTTAGGGTTATAGTAAGGGCTAGGGTTAGGGTTACGGTGAGGGTTAGATTGAGGATTAGGGTTAGGTTTAGTGTGAGGTTAAAGTGAGGATGAGGGTTAGGGTTAGGGTTAGGGTTACGGTGAGGTTTATGGTTAGGTTGAGGGTTAGGGTTAGGGTTCGGATTATTGTTAGGGTTAAGGTTAGGGTTACAGTTAGGGGGAGGGTTAGGGTGATGGTGAGGTTTAGTGTTAGGTTAGGGTTAGAGTTTGGGTTAGGGTGAGGGTGAGGTTTAGGGTTAGAGTTAGTGTTAGGGTGAGGTTTAGGTTGAGGGTTATGATAAGGGTTAGTTTTAGGGTTAGTGTTACGGTAAGAGTTAGGGGGACGGTTAGGATTAGGGTTAGGTTTAGGAATAGGATTAGGGCTAGAGTGATGGGGAGTGTGTGTGTTAGGTTTAGGTTTAGGGTTAGGCTTAGGATTAGGCAGAGGTTGAAGTTGAAGCTGAGCCTTAGGGTTATGAGGAGGGTTAGTATGGGGTTTAGGGTTAGGATTAGGCTTAGGGTAAGGGCTAGGGTGAATGTGAGGGTGAGGTTTAAGGTTATGGTTAGGGTTAGGGTTAGGGAGATTGTGAGGTTTAGGGTTAGAGTTAGGGTTAAGGTGAAGCTAAGGGTGAGAGTTAGGGTTAGGGTTAGGATTAGGATTAGGGTAAGGTTTAGGGTGAGTGTGAGGGTTACAGTTAGGCTTAGGGTTAGGCTGAGGGTGAGGGTGAGGTTTAGGGTTATGGTGAGCGTGAGGGTTAGGGTTAGGTTGAGGGTTAGGTTTAGGGTTAGGGTTAGGGTCCGGGTTAAGGTTAGGGATAGGGTGAGGGTAAGCATAAGGATTAGGGTAAGGATTAGGGTTAAGGTGAGGGCAAGGTTGAGGGTGAGGGTTAGGGTTAGTGTTATATTAAGGTTTAGGGTTAGGGTTAGGGTTAGGGTGAGGGTTACGTTGAGGGTTAGGGTTACAGTGAGGGTGAGGATTAGGGGTAGGGTGAGGGTTTGGGTTAGGATTAGGGTTAGCATGAGCGTGAGTGTTAGCATTACAGTTAGGGTTAGGGTTAGGGTTAAGTTTAGGTTTAGGATTAGTGTTATTGTTAGGGTTAGGGTTAGAGTTATGATGAGGGTGAGAGTGAGGGTGAGGGTTAGGATTAGGATGAGCGTTAGGGTTAGTGTGAGGGTTAGATTTAGGATTAGTGTTAGGGTGAGAGTTAGTGTTAGGGTTAGGGTTAGTTTTAGGGTGAGGGTAAGGGTAATGGTGAGGATTTGGGTTTGGGTGAGGGTTATGGTTAAGGTGAGGGTTAGGATTAGGTTTAGAGTTATTGTTAGGGTTCGGTTTAAGGTTACGGTTACAGTGAGGGTGAGGATGAGGTTTAGGGTTAGGGTTAGGTTCAGGTTTAGTGTGAGGGTGAGGTTTAGGGTTAGTTAAGGTGAGGGTTAAGTTGAGGGTTTGGGTTTGGGTTAGGGTTAGTGTTAGGGTGAGGTTGAGGTTTAGATTGAGGATTAGTGTTAGCGTTAGTGTGAGGTTTATGGTCAGGATGAGAATTAGGGTTAGGGTGAAGGCTAGGGTGAGGGTGAGGGATAGGTTTAGTGTTAGGGTGAGGTTTAGGGTTAGGGTGATGTTTAGGGTTAGTGTGAGTGTTAGTGTTAGGGTTAGGGTTAGTGTTAGCTTGAGGGTAAGCGTTAGGATGACGGTTAGTGTTAGGTTGAGGTTTATGGTTAGGGTGAGGTTTAGGGTTACGATAAGTGTAAGGGTGAGGGCTAGGCTAAGTGTTAGGGTGAGTGTTAGGGTTAAGGATAGGCTTAAGTTTAGGATTAGGTTTAGGGTGAGGGTGAGTGTGAGGGTTAGGATTAGGGTTAGATTTAGGCTTAGAGTTAAGAGGAGGGTTAGGTTTAGGTTGTGGGTTAGGGTGAGGGTGAGGCTGAGGATTAGGTTTAGGGTTAGTGTTAGTGTTTTGGTTAGTGTTAGAGTTACAGTGGGGGTTGGGCTTAGGGTTAGGGTTAGGGTTAGGCTTAGAGATTGGGTGAGGGTTAGGATGATTATTAGGTTAAAATTAGGGTTACAGTGAGGGCTAGCGTGAAGGTGAGGTTTAGGGTTAGTGTTAGGGTAAGGTTTACGGTTAGGGTTAGGGTTAGGGTGAGGGTGAAGGTTAGGATGAGGGTTAGTGTTACAGTGAGGGTGATGGTTAGGATTAGGGTTAGCATTAGGGTTAGGATTGGGGTTAGGGTGAGGTTGAGTGTTAGCATTAGGGTTAGGGTTAGGGTTAGGTTTAGGGTTAGGATTACTGTTATTGTTAGGGTTAGGGTTAGAGTTATGGTGAGGGTGAGGGTGAGGGTGAGTGTTAGGGTTAGGGTGAGGTTGAGGGTTAGGGTTAGGGTTAGGAGTAGGATTAGGGTTAGTGTAAGGGTGAGTGAGAGGGTTAGGGTTAATGATAGGCTTAGGGTTAGGGTGAGGTTGAGGGTGAGGGTGAGGGTTAGGGTTAGGGTGAGGTTTAGTGTTAGGGATTGGGGGAGTCTGAGGGGTAGGTTTAGGGTTAGGCTTAGGATTAGGCTGAGCGTGAAGGTGTGGGTTAGGTTTAGGGTTAGTTTTAGGGTGAAGTTTAGGTTTTTGATTAGTGTTAGGGTTAGGGTGAGGGTGAGGTTTGGGGTTAGAGTTAGGGTTAGGGTGAGGTTTAGGTTGAGGGTTAGGGTAAGGGTTAGTTTTAGGGTTAGGGTTGGGGTGAGTCTTAGGGGGAGGGTTAGGGTTAGGGTTAGGTTTAGGGATAGGATTATGATTAGAGTGAGGGTGAGTGTGTGTGTTAGGTTTAGGTTTAGGGTTAGTGTGAGCTTTAGGCTGAGGGTGAGGTTGAGGGGGAGGGTAAGGTTTAGGGGAAGTGTTAGGGTGAGTGTTAGGGTTATGGTAAGGGCTAGGGTGAGTGTGAGGGTGAAGTTTAAGGTTAGGCTTAGGTTTAGGGTTAGGGTGAGGGTGAGGTTTACTGTTAGAGTTAGGGTTAGGGTGAGGCTGAGGGTGAGGGTTAGCGTTAGGGTTATTGTTTGGTTTAGGGTGAGCATTAGGGTGAGGGTGAGGATTAGGATTAGGATTAGGGTTAGGGTGAGTGTGAGGGTTAGGGTAAGGTTTAGGGTTAGGCTTAGGTTTAGCCTGAGGTTGAGGGTGAGGGTGAGGGTGAGGGTTAGGGTTAGGATGAAGGCTAGGGTGAAGGTGAGGGTTAGGGTTAGTGTTAGGGTGAGTGTTAGGTTTAGGGAGATGTTTAGGTTTAGTGTTAGGGGTAGGCTTAGTGTTAGGGTGAGGGTAAGTGTTAGGGTGAGGGTTAGGGTTAGGGTGAGGGTTATGGTTAGGGTGAGGGTAAGGGTTAGGATAAGTGTAAGGGTGAGGGCTAGTTTGAAGGTTAGGGTGAGGTTTAGGGTTATTTATAGGGTTAGGTTTAGGATTAGGGTTAGGTTGAGGGTGAGTGTGAGGGTTACGATTAGGGTTAGGGTTAACCTTAGAGTTAGGATGAGGGTTGGGTTTAGGGTTTGGATTAGGGTGAGGTGGAGGCTGAGGATTAGGATTAGGTTTAGTGTTAAATTTAAGGTTAGGTTTAGGGTTAGGGTTAGTGTTAGGGTTAGTGTTAGGGTTACATTTACTTTTGGGGTTAGGATTAGGGTTAGGCTTAGAGTTAGGGTGAGGGTTAGGATAAGGATTAGGTTTACAACTAGGGTGAGGGCTAGGGTGAAGCTGAGGATTAGGGTTAGTGTTAGGGTAAGGTTTAGGGTTAGGGTTAGGGTTAGGGTGAGGGTTAGGATGAGGGTTAGGGTTACAGTGAGAGTTAGGGTTAGGGTTAAGTTTAGGTTTAGGGTTAGGGTTAGGGTGAGGTTGAGTGTTAGCATTAGGGTTAGGTTAGGGTTAATGTTAGGTTTAGCGTTAGGATTACTGTTATTGTTATGGTTAGGGTTAGAGTTATGTTGAGGGTGAGGGTGAGGGTGAGTGTTAGGATTAGGGTGAGGTTTAGGGTTAGGGTTAGGATTAGGGTTAGGGTGAGAGTGAGGTTTATGTTTAGATTTAGGTTTATTTGGAGGGTTAGGTCGAGGGTTAGTGTTAGGGTAAGTGTTAGGGTTCAGGTTAGGTTGAGATTTAGGTTGAGGCTTACGGTTAGGGTTAGGGTTGGGGTTAGGATTAAGTTAGGGTGAGCCTGAGTGTGAGGTTTAGGTTTAGGCTTAGGCTTAGGCTTAGGGTTAAGCTGAGGGTGAGAGTGGCCGTGAGGATTAGGGTTAGGGTGATGGTTACACTTAGGGTTCGGGTGAGGGTTAGCTTTAGGCTCAGGGTTAGTGTTAGGGTTAGGGTGAGGTTGAGGTTTAGGGCTAGAGTTAGGGGTAGGGGGAGGGTTAGGGTTAGAGTGAGGGTTAGGGTGGAGGTGACGGTAAGAGTAAAGTTGAGGGTTAGGCTGAGGTTGAGGGTTACAGGAAGGGTGAGGTTTAAGGTTAGGTTGAGGGTTACGGTTAGGGATAGGGTGAGTGTGAGGGTTAGATTGAGGATTAGTTTTAGGGTTAGTGTGAAGTTTAGGGTGAGGATGAGGATTAGGGTTAGGGCGATGTCTAGGGAGAGGGTGAGTTTTAGGGTTAATGTTAGGGTGAGGTTTATGGTTAGGGTAATGTTTAGGGTTAGTGTGAGGTTTAGTGTTAGGGTTAGGGTTAGTGTTAGGGTGAGGGTAAGCGTTATGTTGAAGGTTAGGGTTAGGGTAAGGGTTAGGGTTAGGTTAGGGTTATTGTTAGTGTTAGGGTTAGGGTTAAGGTTGTGGTAAGGTTGAGGGTGAGGGTTAATGTTAGGGCAAGAATGAGTTTAGTTATAGGATTAGGGTTAGGGTTAGGGTCAGGGTGAGTTTTAGTGTTAGAGTTAGGGTTAGGGTGTGGCTGAGGGTGAGAGTTAGCGTTAGGATTAATGTTAGGGTTAGGCTTATGGTGAGTGTTAGGATGAGGCTGATGGTTAGAGTTAGGGTAAGGAGTAGGATTAGTTTAGTGTTAGGGTGAGTGTAAGGGTTAGGGTTAGGGTTAGGGATAGGCTTAGGGTTAAGTTGAGGTTGAGGTTGAGGGTTAGTTTTAGGGTGAGTTTTAGGGTTAGGTTTAGGGTGAGTGTGAGGGTTAGGATTAGGGTTATGCTTAGGATTAGGTTTAGGGTGAGGGTGTGGGTTAGGGTTAAGGTGAGGGTTAGGGTTATTTGGAGGGTTAGGAGGAGTGTTAGGGTTAGGATTAGGGTTAGGGTGAGAGTGAGTGTGTGTGTGTTAGAGTTAGAATTAGTGTTAGATTTAGGGTTAGGTTGAGGTTGAGGGTTAGGCTTAGAGTTAGGATTAGGTTTAGGGTAAGGGTTAGGTTGAGTGTGTGTGTTAAGGTTAGGGTTAGGGTTAGGCTTAGGGTTAGGCTGAGGGTGAGGGTGAGTGTGAGGGTTAGGGTTAGGGTTAGCGTGAGAGTTAGGGTTCGGTTATGTTTAGGGTTAGGGTGAGGGTTAGGGTCAGGGTTACAATGAGCTTGAGGTTTAGGGTTAGGTTGAGAGTTAGGGTTAGGGTTAGGGTATGGGTGAGGGTTCAATTTAGGGTTAAGTTTAGGGTTAGGCTTAGGGTTAGGCTGAGGTTGAGGTTGATGGTAAGGGTTAGGGTTAGGGTGAGGGTTTGGGTAAGGGTTAGGGGGAGGGTGAAGAAGAGGGTTAGGGTTAGGATTAAGGTTGGGTGAGGGCTAGGGTGAGGGTGAGCTTTAGGGTGAGGGTTAGGGTGAGAGTTAGGGTTAGGTTAAGGTGAGAGTTAGAGTTCGGTTTAAGTTTAGGGTTAGGTTGAGTGTTAGGGTAAGGGTTTCAGTGAGGCTGAGGGTGAGGGTTAGTTTGAGGGTTAGGGTTCAGATTAGGGTTAAGGTGAGGGTGAGGCTGAGGGTTAGGTTTAGTGTTAGGGTGAGGGTTAGGGTGAGGGCTAGAGTGAGGGTGAGGTTTAGGTTTAGGGTTAGGGTGAGGTTTAGGGTTAGGGTTAATGTTAGGGTGAGGGTGAGTTTTAGGTTTAGAGTTAGGGGTAGGGTGAGGCTGAGGTCTTGGTTTAGGGTTAGAATTAGTGTTAGATTTAGGGTTAGGTTGAGGTTGAGGGTTAGGCTTAGAGTTAGCATTAGGTTTAGGGTAAGGATTAGGGTGAGTGTGTGCGTTAGGGTTAGGCTTAGGGTTAGGCTTAGGGTTAGGCTGAGGGTGAGGGTGAGTGTAAGGGTTAGGGTTAGGGTGAGGGTTAGGGTTAGGTTTAGGGTGAGAGTTAGGGTTCGGTTATGTTTAGGGATAGGGTGAGTGTTAGGGTCAGGGTTACGATTAGCTTGAGGTTTAGGGTTAGGTTGAGAGTTAGGGTTAGGGTTAGGTTATGGGTGAGGGTTAAGTTTAGGGTTAGAGTGAGGGTTAGGGTTAGGATTAGGCTTAGGGTGAGGGCTAGGGTGAGGGTGAGGGTTAGTGTTAGTGTTAGATTAAGGTTTAGGGTTTGGTTTAGGGTTAGGTTGTGGGTTAGTTTGAGGGCTAGGGTTAAGGTGAGTGTGAGGATTAGTGTTAGCGTGAGGGTTAGGGTTAGGATTAGGGTTAGCATGAGGGTGAGTGTTAGGATTAGGGTTAGGGTTAGAGTGAGGGTCAGGTTTAGGGTTAGGATTAGTGTTATTGTTAGGTTTAGGGTTAGAGTTATGGTGAGGGTGAAGATGAGGGTGAGGGTGAGTGTTAGGTTTAGGGTGAGGTTTAGGGATAGGGTTAGGATTAGTGTTATGGTAAGCTTGAGGTTTAGGGTTAGATTTAGGGTTAGTTTTAGGGTTAGGTCGATGGTTAGTGTTAGGGTTAGTTTTAGGGTTAAGGATGGGGTGAAGGTTAGGTTGAGGTTTAGGGTTGTGGTTATGTTTAGGGTTAGGATTAGGGTGAGCATGAGGGTGAGTGTGAGGGTTAGGGTTAGGCTTAGGCTTAGGCTTAGGGTTAAGCTGAGGGTGAGGGTGGGGATGAAGATTAGGTTTAGGGTGACGGTTAGGGTTAGGGTTGGGGTGAGTGTTAGGATGAGGGTTCGAATTAGGATTAGTGTTAGGGTGAAGTTTAGGGTGAGGGTGAGGGTTAGGTTTAGGGTGATGGTTAGGTTTAGTTTTAGGGTGAGGGTTAGGATGAGGTTTAGGGTTAGGGTGAGGTTTAGGGTGAGGATGATGGTAAGGGTAAAGGTGAGGTTTAGGCTGAGGGTGAGGGTTAAGTTAAGAGTGAGGGTTAGGGTAGTTTTAGGGTTAGGGTGAGGTTTAGATTGAGGATTAGGGTTAGGGTTAGTGTGAGGTTTAGGGTGAGGATGAGGGTTAGGGTTAGTGTGAGGGTGAGGGTTATTGTTAGGGTTAGGGTGAGGTCTAGGGTGAGGGTGAGGGTTAGGATTAGGGTTAGGTTTAAGTTGAGGTTTAGGATTAGGGTGAGGGTTAGGGTTAGTGTGACCGTTAGTGTTAGGGTTAGGGTTAGTTTTAGGGTGAGATTTAGTGTTAGGGTGAGGGGTAGGGTTAGGGTGAGGGTTATGGTTAGGGTGCGGGTTAGGGTTAGGATTAAGGTTATTGTTAGATTTAGGGTTAGGGTTAGGTTGAGTGTGAGGGTTACCATTAGGGTTAGGGTTAGCCTTAGTTTTGGGCTGAGGGTTTGGGTGAGGGTGAGGGTTAGGGTTAGTTTGAAGGTAAAGGTTAGGTTTAGGGTGAGGTTTAGTGTTAAGGATAGGGTTAGAGTTATTGTTAGGGTGAGGCTGAGGTTTAGGGGTAGGGTTAGTTTTAGGCTGAGGATTAGGGTGAGTGTTAGGGTTAGGGTGAGGTTTAGGGTAGGGGTGAGGGTAAGGGTAAACGTGAGGGTTAGGTTGAGGATGAGTGTTACGGTAAGGTTGACGGTTAGGGTTAAGTTGAGGGTTAGGGTTAGGGTTAGGGTGAGAGTTAGGGTTCGCATTAAGTTTAGGGTTAAGGTGAGGTTTAGATTAAGGCTTACAGTGAGAATGAGGGTTAGGGTTAGGTTGAGGGTTAGGGTTAGGATTAGGGTTAGGGTTAGAGTGAGGTTTAGGTTTACTGTTAGGGTGAGGGTAAGGAAGAGGTATTGGGTTAGAATTAGGGTTAGGGTGAGGCCTAGGGTGAGGGTGAGGTTTAGGGTTAGTATTAGGGTGAGGTTTAGGGTTAGGGTTATTGTTAGGGTTAGGGTGAGTGTCAGGTTTAGGGTTAGTGTTAGGGTTAAGGTTAGGGTGAGAGTTACGTTGAGGTTTAGGGTTAGGGTTAGGGTTAGGGTTAGGATTAGGGTTAGGGTTAGATTGAGGATTAGTGTTAGGGTTAGTGTGAGGTTTAGTGTGAGGATGAGGGTTAGGGTTAGGGTGAGAGCTAGGGTGAGGCTGAGCGTTAGGGTTAGTGTTAGGGTGAGTTTTAGGGTTAGGGTTATGTTTAGGGTTAGTGTGAGGGTTAGTGTTAGGGTGACAGTTAGTGTTAGGGTGAGGGTTACGGTTAGGTTGACGGTTATTTTTAGGGTGAGGGTTAGGGTGAGGGTGAGGGTTAGGGTTAGGTTTAGGGTTATTGATAGGGTTCGGGTTAGGTTGAGGGTGAGATTTAGGGTTAGAGTTAGGGTTAGTGTAAGGGTTAGGGTTAGGGTAAGCGTTAGGGTTAGGGTTAGGCTTAGGCTTAGACTTAGGCCGAGCATCCGGGTGAAGGTTAGGGTTCAGAATAGGGTGAGGGTTAGGGTTAGCGTTAGGGTGAGTGTTAGGATGAGGTTTAGGGTTAGGATTAGGGTTAGGGTGAGGGCTAGGGTGTGGGTTAGTGTGAGGGTTAGGGTTAGGGATGTGGATAGGTTTAGGATTAGTGTTAGGGTGAGGTGAGTGTGAGGGTTAGGGTTAGGGTTAGGGTTAGGGTGAGAGTTAGGGTTTGGCTTAAGTTTAGTGTCAGGGTGACATTTAGGGTAAGGGTTACGGTGAGGGTGAGGGTTAGGGTTAGTTTGAGGGTTAGGTTTAGAGTGAGTGTGAGAGTGAAGGTTAGGGTTAGTGTTAGGGTGCGGGATAGGATAAGGGTTAGGATTAGGATTAGGGTGAGGGCTATGGTGAGGGTGAGGTTTAGGTTTAGATTTAGTGTGAGATTTAGGGTTAGGATTAGTGTTAGGATTAGGGTGAGCATTAGGGTTAGGGTTAGCTTTAGGCTTTGGCTGAGGCTTAGGCTGAGCATGAGGGTGAGGGTTAGGGTTAGGGAAAAGTTAAGGTTTAGGGTTAGGGTAAGGATTAGGTTTAAGTTGAGGGTGAGGTTTATGGTTATATTTAGGGTTACTTGGAGGGTTAGGTCAAGGGTAAGGGTTAGGGATAGTGTTAGGGTTAAGGTTAGGATGAGGGTTAGGATGAGGTTTAGGGTTATGCTTAGGGTTAGGGTTAGGATTAGGGTTAGGGTGAGTGTGAGGGTTAGGGTTAGGCTTAGGCTTAGGGATAGGCTGAGGTTGAGGATGGGGGTGTGGATTAGGGTTAGTGTGATTGTTAGCTTTAGGGTTAGGGTGAGGGTTAGGATGAGGGTTAGGTTTAGGATTAGTGTTAGGGTGAGGTCTAGGGTGAGGATGAAGGTTAGGTTAAGGGTTAGGCTTAGGCTTAGGGTTAGGCTGAGGGCGTGGTTGAGGGTGAGGTTTAGGGTTAGGGTGATGTTTAGGTTTAGGGTTAGGGTGTGGGTTAGGGTGAGGATGATGGTAAGGGTAAAGGTGAGGTTTAGGCTGAGGGTGAGGGTTAAGATAAGGGTGAGTGTTAGGGTTAGGTTTAGGTTTAGGGTAACGGTTAGGGTTAGGGTGAGGTTGAGGGTTAGATTGAGAATTAGGGTTAGGGTTAGTGTGAGGTTTAGGGTGAGGATGAGGGTTAGGGTTAGGGTAAGAGTGACGGTTAGAATTAGGGTTAGGGTGAGGGCTAGGGTGAGGGTGAGTGTTATGTTCATGGTTAGGGTTAAGGTGATGTTTAGGATTAGGGTGTTATGGTTAGTGTGAGGGTTAGTGTTAGGGTTAGGGTTATTGATAGGGTGATTGTAAGTGTTAGGGTGAGGGTTAGGGGTAGGGTGAGTGTTATGGTTAGGGTGAGTTTTAGCATTAGGGTTAGGTTTAACGTTAGGTTTAGGGAAAGTTTTACGGTTACAGTGAGGGTGAGGGTGAGGATTAGTGTTAGGGTTAGGGTGAGGTTTAGTGTTAGGGTTATGGTTAGAGTTAGGGTTAGGGTGAGGGTGAGCTTTAGGGGTAGAGTTAGGGTTAGCGTGAGAGTTAGGGTGAGTGAGGGTTAGGTTTAGGGTGCGGGTTAGGGTGGGGCTGACGTTAGGGGTAAACGTGAGGGTTAGGGTTATGGTAAGGGTGAGGGTTAGAGTTACAGTGAGGTTTAGTGTTAGGTTTAGGGTGATGGTGAGGGTTAGTGTGAGGATTAGTGTTAGGGTTAGTGTAAGGTTTGGGGTGAGGATGAGGGTTAGGGCTAGGGTGAGAGCTAGGATGAAGGTGAGGGTTAGGATTAGTGTTAGGTTGATGTTTAGCGTTAGGGTGATGTTTAAGGTTAGTGTGAGGGTTAGTGTTAGGGTTAATGTTAGTGTTAGGGAGATGGTAAGTGTTAGGGTGAGGGTTGGAGTTAGTGTAAGGGTTAGGGTTAGGGTGAGGATTAGTGATAGGGTGAGGCTTAGGGTTAGGGTTAGGGTTATTGATAGGGTTAGGGTTAGGGTGAGGGTGAGGGTGAGATTTAGGGTTAGAGTTAGGGTCAGTGTTAGGGTTAGGGTTAGGCTCAGGCTTAGGCCTAGGCTGAGCATCAGGGGAAGGGTTAGGGTTCGGGATAGGGTGAGGGTTAGGGTTAGGGTTTGTGTGAGGGTTAAGATGAGGTTTTTGTTTAGGATTAGGGTTAGGGTGAGGGCTAAGATGAGGGTTAGGGTGAGGGTTAAGTTTACAGTGAGAGATAGGGTTCGGGTTAAGTTAGGGTCAGGGTGACGGTTAGGGTAAAGGTTACTGTGAGGGTGAGGGTTAGGTTTAGGTTGAGGGTTAGGGTTATGATTAGGGTTAGGGTGAGGGTGAGGGTGAGGGTTAGGGTTAGTGTTAGGGTGAGGGATAGGATGAGGGTTAGTATTAGGATAAGGGTGAGGGCTAGGGTGAGGTTGAGGTTTAGGGTTAGGGTTAGGGTAAGGTTTAGGGTTAGGGTTAGGTTTAGGGTGAGGATGAGTTTTAGGGTTAGAGTTAGGATAAGGGTGAGGCTGAGGTTGAGGGTTAGGTTTAAGCTTAGTGTAACAGTTATGGTTAGGGTGAGTGTTAGGGTGAGGTTTCGATTAAGGGTTAGGGTAAGGGTTAGGATTAGGTTTAGGATGAGTGTTAAATTTAGGTTTAAGTTTAGGATTAGTTTAAGGTTTAGGGTGAGGAAGAGGGTTAGGGTTAGGGTGATGGTGAGGGTGCGGTTTTGGGGTGGCATTAGGGTTAGGGTGATGGTTAGGTTGAGGGTTAGGGTTAGGGTAAGGGTTAGTGTGGGGGTGATGGTAAGGTTAAACGTGAGGGTTAGGCTGAGGGTGAGGCTTACATTGGGGTGAGGGTGAGGGTTAGGGTGAGGGTTAGGGTTAGGGGAAGAGTGTGGGTGAGGGTTAGATTGAGGATTAGTTTTAGCGTTAGTGTGAGGTTTAGGGTGAGGATGAGGGTTAGGGTTAGTGGGAGGGCTAGGGTGAGGGTGAGGTTTAGGTTTAGGTTTAGGGTGAGGTTTAGGGTTAGGGTGATGATTAGGGTTATTGTAAGGGTTAGTGTTAGGGTTAGGGTTAGTGTTAGGGTGAGGGTAAGTGTTAGGGTGAGGCTTATTGTTAGGGTGAGGGTTATGGTTAGGTTGAGGGTTAGGGTTAGTGTTTGGTTATTGTTAGGGTTAGGGTTAGGGTTACGGTTACGGTCAGGGTGAGGGTGAGGGTTAGGGTTAGGTTTAGTATGAGGTTTAGGTTTATGGTAAGGGTTAGAGTTAGGGTTAGGGTGAGAGTGAGGTTTACGGTTAGAGTTAGGGGTAGTGTTAGGGTTAGTGTTAGGGTGAGGGTTTGTGTTAGAGTTATGCTTAGGCTTAGGCTTAGGGCAATCATGAGGGTGAGGGTTAGGGTTAGGTTTAGGGTTAGGCTTAGTGTTATTTTTAGGTTTAGGTTTAGAGTTACGGTGAGATTGAGGGTGAGGGTGAGGGTTAGGGTTAGGGTGAGGTTTAGCGTGAGGTTTAGGGTTAGGGTTAGGGTGAGGGTGAGGTTTAGGGTTAGAGTTAGTGTTAGGTTGAGGGTTGGAGGAGGTTTAGCGTTATTGTTAGTGTTAGGGTTACAGGGAGGTTGAGGGTTAGGTTGAGGTTGAGGGATAGGGTAAGGTTTAGTATTAGGGTGAAGGTGAGGGTGAGTGTGAAGGTTAGGGTGAGGGCTAGGCTTAGGCTGATGGTTAGGCTGAGGGTGAGGGAGGGGATGAGGATTAGGGTTAGGGTGATGGTTTGGGTTAGGGTTAGTGTTATTGTTAGGGTTAGGGTTATAGTTACGGTGAGTGTGAGTGTGCGGGTGAGGGTTAGGGTTAGGGTTAGGGTGTGATTTAGGGTTAGGTTTAGGGTTAGTGTGAGGGTGAGGTTTAGGGTTAGATATAGGGTTAGGGGGAGGGTTAGGGTTAGGGTTAGGGATAGGGTTAGTGTTAGAGTTACGGTGAGGGTGAGGGTTAGGTTGAGGTTTAGGTTTAGCGTTATGGTTAGGGTTAGTGTGAGGGTTATTGTTAGAGTTAGGGTTAGTTTTAGGATGAGGGTAAGTGTTAGGCTGAGGGTTTGGGTTAGGGTGAATATTATGGTTAAGGTGAGTGTTAGGATTAGGGTTAGGGTTATTGTTAGGGTTAGGTTTAGGGTTTTGGTTACAGTGAGGGTGAGATTTAAGGTTAGAGTTAGAGTGAGGTTTAGGGTTTGGGTTAGGGTTAGAGTGAGGGTTAGGATGAAGGTGAGGTTTACGGTTAGTTAGGGTGAGGGTGAGGGTTAGGATTAGGATTATCTTTAGGGTCAGGGTGAGTGTGTGTGTTAGGGTTAGGTTTAGGTTTAGGCTAAGGGTTAGGCAAAGTGTGAGGTTGAGTGTGAGGGTTAGGGGTAGGATTAGGGTTAGTGTGAGCGTGAGGGCGAGGGTTTGGTTTAGTGTTAGGGTGAGGGTTAGGATCAGTGTAAGGATTAGGGTTAGGGTTATGGTGAGCGTTATGTTTAGGGTTAGGTTGATGTATTTAGTTAGGATAAGGATGAGGGTTCGTTTTAGAGTTAGGGTGAGGGTTAGGATGAGGATTAGGGTTACCATTAGTGTTAGGGTGAGGGCTAAAGTGAGGGTGAGAACTAGGGTTAGTGTTAGGGTAAGTTTTAGGGTTATAGTTAGGGTTAGAGTGAGGGTTAGGATGAGGGTTAGGGTTTCGGTGAGGGTGAGGGTTAGGGTTAGAGTGAGGGTTAAGTTTAGTTTTAGGGTAAGGGTTAGGATGAGGGTGAGGTTTAGGGTTAGTGTTAGGGTTAGGGTGAAGCTGAGGGTGAGTGTTAGGGTGACAGTTAGTGTTAGGTTTAGGGTTAGGGTAAGGTTCAGGTTTATGGTGAGTGTGAGGATGAGGGTTAGGGTTAGGGTGAGGGTTAGGGCTAAGGTTAGGAGGAGGGTTAGGGTGAGGTTTAGGGTTAGGATGAGGATAAGGGAGTGGGCTAGGGTGAGGGTGAGGTTTAGGGCTAGGTTGAGGGTGAGGTTTAGGGTTAGGGTTAGGGTGAGATTTAGGGTTAGGGTTTGGGTTAGGGTTAGGGTGAGGGTGAGGTTTAGGGTTAGAGTTAGGGTTAGACTGAGGCTTAGGGTTAAGCTGAGAGTGAGGGTGAGGCTGAGGGTTAGTGTTAGGGTGAGAGTTAGTATAAGGGTTAGGTGGAGGGTTAGGAAAAGGGACAGGGTTAGGATTAGGTTTGGGTGAGACTAGGGTGAGAATGAGGTTTAGGGTTAGGGTTAGCTTGAGGGTTAGGATTATGGTAAGGGTGAGAGTTAGTGTTCGGGTTAAGTTTAGGGTTAGGTTGAGGGTTAAGGTATGGGTTAAGGTAAGGGTGAGGGTTAGTGTTAGGTTGAGGGTGAGGGCTCGGATTAGGGTTAGGGTGAGCATGAGGGTTATGGTTAGTGTTAGGGTGAGGGTTAGGATGAGGGTTAGGGTTAGGATTAGTGTTAGGGTGAGGGCTAGGGTGAGGATGAGGTTTAGGGTTAGGGTTAGGGTTAGGGTGAGGTTTGGGTTTAGGGGTAGGGTTAGTGTTAGGGTGAGGGTGATGTTTATATTTATAGTTAGGGGTAGGATGAGACTGAGATTGAGGGTTAGGGTTAGGCTTAGTGTTAGATTTAGGGTTAGGGTGAGAATTAGGTTGAGGGTGAGGGTTAGGCTTAGGGTTAGGATTAGTTTTAGGGTAAGGGTTAGGGTGAGTGTGAGCATTAGGGATAGGGTTAGGGTTTGGCTTAGGGTTAGGCTGAGGGTGAGGGTGAGGATGAAGGTTAGGGTTAGTGTTAGATTAAGGTTTAGGGTTAGGGTTAGGGTTAGGGTGAGGGTTAAGTTGAGCATGAGGTTTAGGGTTATGTTGAGGGTGAGGCTTAGGGTTAGGGCTAGGGAGAAGGTTAAGGTTAGGGTTAGGGTGAGGGTTAGGATGAGGATTAGGGTTAAGATTAGGGTTAGGGTGAGGGCTAGGGCTAGGGTGAGTGTGAGTTTTAGGGTTAGTGTTAGATTAACTTTTAGAGTTAGGGTTAGGGTTAGGGTGAGTGTAAGTTTGAGGGATAGGGTTACGGTCAGGGTGATGATTAGGGTTAGGGTGAGGGTTAGGTTTTGGATTAGGTTTACCCTGAGGATGAGTGTTAGGATTAGTGTTAGTGTTAGGGTTAGGGTTAGGTTTCGGTTTAGGATTAGTTTTATTGTTAGGGTTAGGGTTCGAGTTATGGTGAGGGTGAGTGTGAGGGTGAGGGTGAGGTTTAGGGTGAGGTTTAGCATTAAGGTTAGGATTAGGGTTAGGGTGAGGGTGAGGGTTAGGCTTAGGGTGAGTGTTAGGGTTTGGGTTAGGGTGAGAGTTAGGGTTCGGTTATGTTTAGGGTTAGGGTGAGGGTTAGGGTTAGGGTTAAGGTGAGCATGAGGTTTAGGGTTACGTTGAGGATTAGGCTTACGGTTAGGGCTAGGGTGAGGGTTAAGGTTAGGGTTAGGGTGAGGGTAAGGATGAGGTTTAGGGTTAGGATTAGTGTTAGGGTGAGGGCTAGGGTTAGCTTGAGGGTTAGGATTAGTGTTAGATTAAGGTTTAGGGTTAGGTTTAGGGTTAGGGTGAGGGTTAGGTTGAGGGTTAGGGTTACAGTGATGGTGAGGATTAGGGTTAGGGTGAGGGTTAGGGTTAGCATGAGGTTTAGTGTTAGGATTACAGTTAGGGTGAGGGTTAGGGTTAGGTTTAGGGTTAGGATTAGTGTTATAGTTAGGGTTAGGGTTAGAGTTATGGTGAGGGTGAGGGTGAGGGTGAGGGTTAGGGTTAGGATGAAGTTTAGGGTTAAGGTTAGGATTAGCGTTAGTGTGAGGGTGAGGTTTAGGGTTAGATTTAAGGTTAGTTGGAGGGTTAGGTCGAGGGTTAGGGTTAGGTTTATTTTTAGGGGTAAGGTTAGGGTGAGGGTTAGATTGAGGTTTAGGGTTATGGTTAGTGTTAGTGTTAGGATTAGGATGAGGGTGAGGTTGAGTGTTAGGGTTAAGGTTAGGTTTCGCCTTAGGCTTAGGGTTAGGCTGAGGGTGAGGGTGGGGGTGAAGATTAGGTTTAGGGTGATGGTTAGCATTAGGGCTAGGGTGAGGGTTAAGATGAGTGTTAGGATTAGGATTAGGGTTAGGATGAGGGCTAGGGTGAGGGTGAGGGTTAGGGTAAGTTTTTGGCTTAGGCTTTGGGTTAGGATGAGCATGAGTTTGAGAATGAGGGTTAGGGTTAGGGTGATGTTTAGGTTTATGGATAGGGTGAGTGTTAGGATGAGGGTTAGGGTTAGGGTGAGGGATATGTTGAGGATGATGTTAAGGGTAAAGATGAGGTTTAGGCTGAGGGTGAGGGTTAAGATAAGGGTGAGGGTTAGGGTTAAGTTTAGGGTTAGGGTAAGGGTTAAGGTTAGGGTTAGGGTTAGGGTGAGGTTAAGGATTAGGGTGAGGTTTAGGGTTAGTGTGAGGGTTAGTGTTAGGATTAGCGTTAGTGTTAGGGTGAGGGTATGTGTTATGGTGAGGGTTAGGGTTAGGGTGCGGGTTACGGTTTGTGTGAGGGTTAGGGTTAGGGTTATTGTTAGTTTTAGAGTTAGGGTTATGGTTACGGTGATGGTGAGGGTTAGGGTTAGGGTTAGGGTGAGGTTTAGTGTTAGTGTTAGGGTTAGAGTTAGGGTTATGGTGAGGGTGAGGTTTAGGGGTACAGTCAGTGTTAGGGTGAGGGTTAGGGTTAGGTGTGGGGTAGCGTGGTTGTGACAGTGAGGGTAAAGTTGAGGGTTAGGCTGAGGGTGAGGGTTAAGGTAAGGGTGAGGTTTAGGGTTAGGGTGAGGGTTAGTGTTAGCTTTAGGGTAAGGTTGAGGGTTAGATTGAGGATTAGTGTTAGGTTTAGTGTGAGGTTTAGTGTGAGGATGAGGGTTAGGATTAGGGTGAAGTCTAGGGTTGGGGTGAGGGTTGGGGTTAGTGTTAGGCTGAGGTTTAGGGCGATGTTTAGGGTTAGTGTGTTTGTTAGTGTTAGGGTTAGGGTTAGTGTTAGGTTGAGGGTAAGTGTTTGGATGAGCATTAGGGTTAGGGTGAGGGTAATGGTTAGGGTGAGTGTTAGGGTTAGGTTTATGTTTATTGTTAGGGTTTGGGATAGTGTTACGGTTACAGTGAGGGTGAGGGTTAGGTTTAGGGTGAGGTTTCGTGTTAGTGTTAGGGTTAGGGTGAGGTTGAGGTTTAGGGTTAGATTTAGGGTTAGTGTTAGTGTGAGGGTTAGTGTTAGCATTAGGGTTAATGTTACAGTGAGGGTAAGTCTTAGGGTGAGGGTTTGGGTCAGGGTGAGGGTTATGGTTAGTGTGAGGGTTAGGATTAGGGTTAGGGTTATTGTTAGGGTTGGGTTTAAGGTTATGGTTATGGTACGGGTGAGGGTGAGGGTTAGTGTTAGGGTTAGGGTGAGGTTTAGAGTCAGGGTGAGGTTTAGGGTTAGAGTTAGGTTTAGGGTGAGGGTTAGCTTGAGGGTTAGGTTTAGGGTTAGTGTTAGGTTTAGGGTTAGGGTGAGAGTTAGGAGGGGGTTTAGGGTTAGTGTTAGGGTTAGGATTAGGGTTAGGGTGAGGGTGAGTGTGTGTGTTAGGGTTTGGTTTAGGGTTAGGCTTAGGGTTAGGCTGAGGGTGAGGTTGAGAGTGATGGTTAGGTTTAGGGTTAGGGTAAGTGTGAGGGTTAGGTTTAGGTTTAGGGTTAGGGTGGGGTTAGGATTAGGGTTAGGGTGAGGGTGAGGGTGAGGGTGAGGTTTAGGTTTAGGTTAGGATGAGGGTTAGGGTTAGGATTAGGATTAGGGTGAGTGCTAGGGTGAGGGTGATGGTTAGGGTTAGGGTGACGGTTAGGTTTACTTTTAGGGTGAGGGTTAGGATGAGGTTTAGTGTTAGGAGGAGGTTTAGGGTGAGGATGATGGTAAGGGTAAAGGTGAGGTTTCGGCTAGGGGTTAGGGTTAAGATAAGGGTGAGTGTTAGGGTTAGGTTTAGGGTTAGGTAAGGGTTAGGATTAGGGTTATGATGAGGTTTCAATTGAGGTTTAGGGTTAGGGTTAGTGTAAGGTTTAAGGTGAGGTTGAGGGTTATGGTTACGGTCAGGTTTAGGGTTAGGGTGAGGTTGAGTTTTTGTGGTGTCATTAGGGTTAGGGTGATAGGGTGAGGTTTAGGGTTAGGGTAAGGGTTAGCGTGGGGGTGATGGTAAGGGTAAATGTGAGGTTTAGGCTGAGGTTGAGGGTTATAGTGGGGTGAGCTTTAGGATTAGGTTGAGGGTTAGGGTTAGGGGAAGGGTGTGGGTGAGGGTTAGATTGAGGATTAGTGTTAGGGTTAGTGTGAGGTTTAGGATTAGGTTGAGGGTTAGGGTTAGGGTGAGGGCTAGGGTGAGGGTGAGGGTTAGGTTTAGGTTTATGGTGAGGTTTGGGGTTAGGGTCATGATTAGGGTTAGTGTGAGGGTTAGTGTTAGATTTAGGGTTAGTGTTAGGGTGAGGGTAAGTGTTAGGGTGAGGGTTAGGGTCAGGGTGAGGGTTATGGTTAGGTTGAGTGTTAGGGTTAGGGTTAGGGTTATTGTTAGGGTTAGGGTTACGGTTACGGTGAGGATGAGGGTGAGGGTGATGGTGAGAGTTAGGGTTAGAGTTAGTATGAGGTTTAGGTTTAGGGAATGGGTTAGAGTTAGTGTTAGGGTGAGAGTGAGTTTTACGGTTAGAGTTAGGATTAGTGTTAGGGTTAGGGTTAGGGTGAGGGTTTGGGTTAGAGTTACACTTAGGCTTAGGCTTAGTCTTAGTCCAAGCATGAGGGTGAGGGTTAGGGTTAGGGTTAGGGTGTGGGTTAGGGTTAGGGTTAGGGTTAGGGTGAGGTTTAGGATGAGGTTTAGGGTTAGGATTAGTGTTAGGGTGAGGACTAGGGTGAGGGTTAGGGTGAGGATTAGGTTTAGGGATAAGGTTAGGTTTAGGGTTATAGTTACGTTGAGGGTAAGTCTGAAGGTCAGTGTTAGGGTTAGGCTTAGGGTTAGGGTGAGGGTAAGGTTATGGTTTTTGTTAGGGTGAGGGTGATGCTGAGGATTAGGGATAGATTTAGGGTTGGCTTTAGTGTTAGTGTTAGGGTTAGGGTTATGGTTACAGTTAGGGTTAGAGTTAGGCTTAGGGTTAGGCTGAGGGTGAGGGTGGGGTTGAGGATTAGGGTTAGGGTTAGGATTAGGGTTATTGTTAGTGTTATGGTTAGGGTTAAGTTTGCACTGAGGGTGAGGCTGAAAGTGAGGATTATGGTTAATGTTAGGGTTAGGGTTAGGGTTAGTGTTATTTTTAGGGTTAGGTTTAGAGTTATGATGAGATTGAGGGTGAGGGTGAAGGTTAGGGTTAGGGTGAGGTTTAGCATGAGGTTTAGGGTTAGGGTTAGGGTGAGGGTGAGGTTTAACGTTAGAGTTAGTGTTGGGGGAGGGTTAGGGGGAGGGTTAGGGTTATTGTTAGTGTTAGGGTTAGGGGATGGTGAGGATTAGGTTGAGGTTTAGGGATAGGGTTAGGTTTAGTATTAGGGTTAGGGTGAGGGTGAGTGTGACCGTTAGGGTGAGGGCTAGGCTTAGGCTTAGGGTTAGGCTGAGGGTGACAGTGGGGGTGAAGATTAGGTTTAGGGTGATGGTTTTGGTTAGGGTTAGTGTTATTTTTAGGGTTAGGGTTAGAGTTATGGTGAGTGTGAGGGTTAGGGTTAGGTTTAGGGTGAGGTTTAGGGTTAGGGTTAGGATTAGGGTTAGGGTGAGGTTGAGGTTTAGGTTAGATTTAGGGTTAGTTGGAGGTTTAGGTCGAGGGTTAGGGTTAGGGTTAGTTTTAGGGTTAAGGTTAGGGTGAGGGTTAGGTTGAGGTTTAGGGTTATGGTTAGGGTTAGTTTTAGGAGTAGGGTGAGTGTGAGTGTGAGGGTGAGGGTTAGGTTTAGTCTTAGGCTTAGGCTTAGGGTTAGGCTGAGGGTGAGGGTGGGGGTGAATATTAGGTTTAGAGTGATGGTTAGGGTTGGGGCTAGGGTGAGGGTTAGGATGAGGGTTAGGATTAGGATTAGGGTTAGGGTGAGGTCTAGGGTGTGGGTGAGGGTTAGGGTAAGAGTTAAACTTAGGCTTAGGGTTAGGCTGAGCGTGAGGTTGAGGGTGAGGGTTAGGGTTAGGGTGATGTTTAGGTTTAGGGTTAGGGTGATGGTTAGGATGAGGTTTAGTTTTAGGGTGGGGGTTAGGGTGAGGATGATGGTAAGGGTAAAGGTGAGGTTTAGGCTGAGGGTGAGGGTTAAGATAAGGGTGAGGGTTAGGGTTTGGTTTCAGGTTAGGGTAAGGGTTAGGATTAGGGTTAGGGTGAGGTTTAGATTGAGGATTAGGGTTAGGGTTAGTGTGAGGTTTAGAGTGAGGATGAGGTTTAGGGTTAGTGTGAGGGTGAGGGTTAGGATGAGGTTCAGTTTTAGGATTAGTGTTATGGTGAGGGCTAGCATGAGTGTGAGGTTTAGGGTTTGGGTTAAGTTGAGGTTTAGGGTTACGTTTAGGGTTAGGGTTAGGGTGAGGTTTATGGTTATTGTTAGTGTTAGGGTTATGGGATGGTGAGTGTTAGGTTGAGGTTTAAGGATAGTGTTAGATTTAGTATTAGATTTAGGGTGAGGGTGAGTGTGACGGTTAGGGTGAAGGCTAGGCTTAGGCTTAGGGTTAGGCTGAGGGTGAGGGTGCGGGTGAGGGTTAGGCTTAGGGTTAGGGTGGGGTTTAGGGTTAGGTTTAGGGTTAGTGTGAGGGTGAGGTTTAGGGTTAGTGTGAGGGTGAGGTTTAGGGTTAGATATAGGGTTAAGGGTAAGGTTAGGGTTAGGTTTAGGGATAGGGTTAGTGTTAGAGTTACGGTGAGGGTGAGGGTTAGGTTGAGGTTTAGGGTTAGGTTTATGGTTAGGGTTAGTGTGAGGGTTAGTGTTAGGGTTAGGGTTAGTGTTAGGGTGAGGGCAAGTGTTAGGGTGAGGGTTTGGGTTAGGGTGAGGGTTATGGTTAGGGTGAGTGTTAGGATTAGGTTTAGGGTTATTGTTAGGGTTAGGTTTAGGGTTTTGATTAAGGTGAGGGTGAGGTATAGGGTTAGGGTTAGGGTGAGGTTTAGGGTTTGAGTTAGGGTTAGAATGAGGATTAGGATGAAGGTGAGGTTTGGGGTTAGAGTTAGGGTGATGGTGAGGGTTAGGGTTAGGATTTGGGTTAGGGTGAGGGTGAGTGTGTGTGTTAGGGTTAGGTTTAGGTTTAGGCTAAGAGTTAAGCTACGGGTGAGGTTGAGGGTGAAGTTTAGGGTTTGGATTAGCGTTAGTGTGAGAGTGAGGGCGACGGTTTGGTTTAGTGTTAGGGTGAGGGTTAGGGTGAGTGTTAGGATTAGGGTTAGGGTTATGGTGAGCATTAGGGATAGGGTTAGGTTGAGGGTTTGGATTAGGGTAAGAGTTAGGGTTCAGTTAATTTCAGGGTTAGGGTGAGGGTTAGGGTTAGGGTTATGGTGAACATTAGGGATAGGGTTAGGTTGAGGGTTTGGGTTAGGTTAAGGATGAGGGTTAGTTTTAGGGTTAGGATGAGGTTTAGGATGAGAATTAGGGTTATGATTAGTGTTAGGGTGAGGGATAGGGTGAGGGTGAGAACTAGGGTTAGTGTTAGGTTAAGGTTTAGGACTGGGATAGGATTAGGGTGAGGGTTAGGATGAGGGTTAGGATGAGGATTAGGGTTATGATTAGTGTTTGGGTGAGGGATAGTGTGAGGGTGAGAACTAGGGTTAGTGTTAGGTTAAGGTTTAGGGCTGGGACAGGATTAGGCTGAGGGTTAGGATGAGGGTTAGGTTTACAGTGAGGGTGAGGGTTAGGGTTAGGGTGAGGGTTAGGGTTAGGATTAGGGTTAGGGTTAGGGTTAGGGTGAGGGTGAGGTTTATGGATAGAGTTAGGGTTAGGTTGAAGCTGAGGGTGAGTGTTAGGTTTCCAGTTAGTGTAAGGTTTTAGGTTAGTGTAAGGGTCAGGGTTAGAGTGAGGGTAAGTGTGAGGGCTAAATTTAGGGTGAGGGTTAGGGTTAAGGTTTGGGGGAGGGTTAGGATGAGGGTTAGGATTAGGATTAGGGTTAGGGTGAGGGCTAGGGTGAGGGTGCAGTTTAGGGTTAAGGTTTGGGTGAGGTTTAGGGTTAGGTTTAGGGTTAGGGTGAGGGTGAGGCTGAGATTTAGGGTTAGAGTTAGGGTTAAGGTGAGCTGAGGGTGAGGGTTAGGTTTAGGTTTAGGATTAGGATTAGGGTGAGGGTTAGGGTGAGTGTGAGGTTTAGGGTTAGGGTTAGGGTTAGGCTTAGGGGTACACTGAGGGTGAGGGTGAGGGTTAGGGTTAGGATTAGTGTTAAGGTGAGGTTGAGTGTGTATGTTAGTGTTAGGTTTAGGATTAGGCTTCATGTTAGGCTGAGGGTGAGGTTGAGGATTAGGGTTTGCGTGAGCGTTAGGGTAAGGGATAGGGGGAGGGTTAGGATGAGGGTTAGTGTTAGGATTAAGGTTAGGGTGAGGTCTAGGGTGAGGTTTAAGTTTAGGGTGAGGGTGAGGTTTAGTGTTAGAGTTAGTGTTAGGGTGAGGCTGAGGGTGAGGTTTAGGGTTAGGATTAATGTTAAGCTTAGGCTTAAGGTGAGGGTTAGGTTGAGGGTGAGGTTTAGGGTTAGGGTGAGGACTAGGATTAGGGTTAGTGTGAGGTGGAGGAGGAGGGTTAGGCTTAGGGTTAGGGATAGGCTTACGGTTAGGCTGAGGTTGAGGGTGAGGGTTAGTGTTAGGTTGCAGTTTAGGGTTAGGTTTACGGTGAGTGTGATTGTTAGATTTAGGGTTAGGCTTACAATTAGATCTAGGGTGAGGGTGTGGGTTAGTGTTAGGGTTAGGGTTAGGGTTATGGGGAGGGTTAAGATGAGGGTTGGGTTAGGGTGAGGTTTAGGGTGAGGGTGAGTTTGTGTGTTAGGATTAGTTTTAGTGTTAGGCTTAGGGTTAGTCTGAGGGTGAGTTTGAGGCTTAGGGTTAGTGTTAGGATGAGGGTTAGAGTAAGGGTTAGGGGGAGAGTTAGGAAAAGCGATAGGGTTAGGATTAGGGTTGGGTGAGGCTAGAGTGAGGATGAGGTTTAGGGTTAGGTTTACCTTGATCATTAGGATTATGGTAAGTGTGAGAATTAGTGTTTGGGTTAAGTTTAGGGTTAGGTTGAGCGTTAGGGTAAGGCTTATCGTGAGGGTTCGGGTTAGGGTTAGGTTGAGGGTGAGGGTTCGGATTAGGTTTAGGGTGAGGGTTATGTTTAGTGTTAGGGTGAGGATGAAGGCTAGGGTGAGGGTGAGGTTTAGGGTTAGGGTTAGGGTTAGGATGAGGATTAGGGTTAGGGGTAGGGTTAGTGTTAGGGTGATGGTGAAGTTTAGGGTTAGAGTTAGGGGTAGGATGAGGCTGAGGTTGGGGGTTAGGGTTAGGGTTAGTGTTAGATTTAGGGCTAGGGTGAGGGTTAGGTTGAGGGTGAGGGTTAGGCTTAGTGTTAGTGTTAGGTTTAGGGTAAGGGTTAGGGTGAGTGTTCGAGGTAGGGCTAGGGTTAGGTTTTGGCTTAGGGTTAGGCTGAGGGTGATGGTTATGGTTAGGTTTAGTGTTAGATTAAGTTTTATGGTTAGGATTAGGGTTAGGGTGAGAGTTAGGGTTCGGTTATGTTTGTTCGGGTGAGGCTTATGTTTAGGGTTAAGGTGAGCGTGAGGTTTAGGGTTACGTTGAGGATTAGGGTTAGGGTTAGAGCTAGGGTGAGGGTTAGGGTTAGGGTTAGGGTGAGGGTAAGGATGAGGTTTAGGGTTAGGATTAGGGTTAGGGTGAGGCCTAGGTTGAGGTTGAGGGTTAGGGTTAGTGTTAGATTAAGGTTTAGGGTTAGGTTTAGGGTTAGGGTGAGAGTTAGGTTGAGGGTTAGGGTTACGGTGAGGGTGATGATTAGGGTTAGGGTGAGGGTTTGTTTTAGGATTAGGGTTAGTGTGAGGGTAAGTGTTAGGATTATGATTATGGTTATGGTTAGGGTTAGGTTTCGGGTTAGGAGTAGTGTTATTGTTAGGGTTAGGGTTAGAGTTATGGTGAGGGTGAGGGTGAGGGTGAGGGTTAGGGTTAGGGTGAGGTTTAGGGTGAGAGTTAGGATTAGGGTGAGGTTGAGGGTGAGGGTTAGGGTTAGGGTGAGAGTTAGGGTTCGATTATGTTTAGAGATAGGGTGAGGGTTATGGTTAGAGTTACTGTGAGCTTGAGTTTTAGGGTTACTTTGAGGATTAGGCTTCGGGTTAGGGCTAGGGTGAGGGTTAAGTTTAGGGTTAGGGTGAGGGTAAGAATGAGGATTAGGGTTAGGATTAGGGTTAGGGTTAGGGCTAGGGTGAGGGTGAGGGTTAGGGTTAGTGTTAGATTAAGGTATAATTTTAGGGTTAGGGTGAGGGTTAGGTTGAGGGTTAGGGTTACGGTGAGGGTGAGGATTAGGGTTAGAGTGAGGGTTAGGGTTAGGATTAGGGTTAGCATGAAGGTGAGTGTTAGGATTAGGGTTGGGGTTTGTGTTAGGTTTAGGGTTAGGATTAGTGTTATTGTTAGGGTTAGGGTTAGAGTTGGGATGAGGGTGAGGGTGAGGGTGAGGGTTAGGGATAAGGATAGGGTGAGGTTTAGGGTTAGGGTTAGGATTAGGGTTAGGGTGAGGCTGAGATTTAGGGTTAGATTTAGTGTTATTTGGAGGGTTAGGTCGAGGGTTAGGGTTAGGGTTAGTTTTAGGGTTAAGGTTAAGGAGAGGGTTAGGTTGAGGTTTAGGGTTATTGTTAGGGTTAGGGTTAGGATTAGGGTGAGGGTGTGGGTGAGTGTGAGTTAGAGTTAGGGTTAGGGTTAGGGTTAGGGTTAGGCTGAGGGTGAGGGTGGGTGTGAGGATTAGTGTTTGGGTGATGGTTAGGATTAGGATTAGGTCATTGGTTAGAATGAGGGTTAGGGTTAGGATTAGGGTTTGGGTGAGGTCTAGGGTTAGGGTGAGGGTTAGGGTAAGAGTTAGGCTTAGGCTTAGGGTGAGGCTCAGCATGAGTTTGAGGGTGAGTGTTAGGGTTAGGGTGATGGTTAGGTTTACAGTTAGGGTGAGTGTTAGGATGAGGTTTAGGGTTAGGGTGAGGGTTAGGGTTTTGATGATAAGGGTAAAGGTGATGTTTAGGTTGAGGTTGAAGGTTAAGTTAAAGTTTGGGGTCAAGGTAAGGGTTAGGGTTAGTGTTAGGGTGAGGGTTAGATATAGGATTAGGATTAGGGTTAGTGTGAGGTTTAGAATGAGGATGAAGGTTAGGGTTAGGGTGAGGGTGATGGTTAGAATTAGGGTGAGGGCTAGGGTCAGGGTGAGGATTAGGGTTAGGGTTAGAGTTAGGGTGAGGTTAAGGATTAGGGTGAGGTTTAGGGTTAGTGTGAGGGTTATGGTTCGTGTGAGGGTTAGGGTTAGGGTTAGGGTTATTGTTACCTTTAGGCTTAGGGTTACGGTTATGGTGAGGGTGAGGTTTAGGGTTAGGGTTTGGTTCAGATTTAGTATTAGTGTTAGTGTTAGAGTTAGGGTTATGTTGAGGTTGAAGTTTAGGGGTACAGTTAGGGTTAGGGTAAGGGTTAGATTTAGGATGCGCATTAGCGTGGGGGTGACGGTAAGTGTAAAGGCGAGGGTTAGGCTGAGGGTGAGGGTTACGGTAAGGGTGAGGGTTAGGGTTAGGGTGAGGGTTAGTGTTAGCTTTTCGGTGAGGTTGAGGATTAGATTGAGGATTAGTGTTAGGGTTAGTGTGAGGTTTAGGGTGAGGATGAGGGTTAGGGTTAGGGTGAAGTCTAGGTTTAGGGTGAGGGTTGGGGTTAGTGTTAGGCTGAGATTTATGGTTCGGGTGATGTTTAGGGTGATTGTGAGGGTTAGGGTTAGGGTGAGTTTTAGGGTTATGGTTCGGGTTAGGGTTAGGGTGTGGTTGAGGTTTAGGGTTAGATTTAGGGTTAGTGTTAGTGTGAGGTTAGTGTTAGCGTTAGGGTTAGTGTTACAGTGAGCATAAGTCTTAGGGTGAGGGTTTGGGTCAGGGTGCCGGTTATGGTTAGGGTGAACGTTAGGATAAGGGTTAGGGTTATTGTTAGGGTTCGGTTTAAGTTTACGGTTATGGTGCGGGTGCGGGTGAGGGTTAGGGTTAGTGTTAGGGTGAGGTTTAGGGTGAGGGTGAGGTTTAGGGTTACAGTTAGGGTTAGGGTGAGGATTGGGATTAAGGTTAGGCTTAGGCTTAGGCTTAGGCCAAGCATGAGTGTGAGTGTTAAGGTTCGTGTTTGGGTGAGGGTTAGGGTTAGGTTTAGCGTTAGGGTGAATGTTACGATGAGGTTTAGGGTTTGGATAAGTGTAAGGGTGAGGGCTAGGCTGAGGGTTAGAGTGAGGGTTAGGGTTAGGGATAGGGTGAGGCTTAGGTTTAGAGTTAGGGTGAGGGTGAGTGTGAGTGTTAAGATTAGGGTTAGGGTTAGGCTTAGAGTTAGGATGAGGGTTAGGTTTTTTGTTAGGGTCAGGCTGAGGCTGAGGATTAGGGTTAGGTTTAGGCTTAGAGTTAGGATGAGGGTTAGGTTTGGGTTAGGGTGAGTGTGAGGGTGAGGATTCGGGTTAGATTTAGGGTTAAGTTTAGGGTTAGTGTTAGTGTTAGGGTTAGGGTTAGGGTTACAGTGAGGGTTGGGGTTAGAGTTAGGTTTAGGCTTAGATTTAGGTGAGGGTTAGGATGAGGATTAGGTTTACGATTAGGGTTAGGGTGAGGGCTGGGGTGAAGGAGAGGATTAGGGTTAGTGATAGGGTAACACTTAGGGTTAGGGTCACGGTTAGGGTGAGGGTTAGGATGAGGGTTAGGCTTATGGTGAGGGTGAGGGTTAGGGTTAGGGTGAGGTTTAGGGTTAGCATTAGGGTTAGGGTGAGGTTGAGTGTTAGCATTAGGGTTAGGGTTAGGGTTAGGGTTAGGTTTAGGGTTAGGATTACTGTTATTGTTAGGGTTAGGGTTAGAGTTAAGTTGAGAGTGATGGTGAGGGTGAGGATTAGGGTTAGAGTTAGGGTTAGGGTTAGTGTTAGGGTGAGGGTGAGGTTTATGGATAGATTTAAATTTAGTTGGAGGGTTAGGTCTAGGGTTAGGATTAGGGCAAGTGTTAGGGTTAAGGTTAGTTTCAGGGTTAGGTTGAGGTTTAGGGTTAGGGTTAGTGTGAATTTTAGGGTGAGGATGAGGATTAGGGTTAGGGCGAGGTCTAGGGAGAGGTTGAGGTTTAGGGTTAGTGTTAGGGTGAGGTTTATGGTTAGGGTGATGTTTAGGGTTAGTGTGAGGTTTACTGTTAGGGTTAGGGTTAGTGTTAGGGTGAGGGTAAGTGTTAGGGTGAGGGTTAGGGTTAGGTTTAGGGTTACGGTTAGAGTGATGGTTAGGGTTAGGGTTATGGTTATTGTTAGCATTAGGGTTAGGTTTAAGGTTATGGTGAGGGTGAGTGTGAGGGTTAGGTTTTAGGGCTAGGATGAGGTTTAGGGTTAGGGTTAGGGTGAGGGTTAGGGTGAGGTTTAGTGTTAGATTTAGGGTTAGGGTTAGCCTTAAGGTGAGGGTTAGGTTGAGGGTGAGGGTTAGGGTTAGGGTTAGGAGAAGGATTAGGGTTAGTGTTAGGGTGAGTGTGAGGGTTAGGGTTAGGATTAGGGATAGGCTTAGGGTTAGGCTGAGGTTGATAGTGAGGTTTAGGGTTAGGGTGAAGTTTAGGGTTAGGGTTATTCTTAGGATTAGCCTGAGAGTGTGGGTGTGGTTTAGGGTTAAGATTAGTGTTAGGTTGAGGTTTAGGGTTTGGGTTAGGGTTAGTGTTAGGGTTAGGGTGAGGTTGAGGTTTAGGTTTAGAATTAGGGTTAGGGTGAGGTTTAGGTTGAGAGTTAGGGTAAGTGTTAGTTTTAGGTTTATGGTTAGAGTGAGAGTTAGGGGGAGGGTTAGGGTTAGGGTTAGTGTTAGGGATAGGATTTGGGTTAGAGTGAGGGTGAGTGTGTGTGTTAGGTTTAGGTTTAGGGTTAGGCTGAGGGTGAGGTTGATGTTGACAGTTAGTTTTAGCCGGTGGTTTAGGATGAGGGTTAGGGTTAGGATTAGAGTTAGAGTAAGGGCTAGGGTGTGTGTGAGGTTGGGGTTTAAGGTTAGGGTTAGAGTTAGGGTGAGGTTTAGTGTTAGGGTTAGGGTTAGAGTTAGGGTTAAGGTGAGGGTGAGGTTTAGGAGTACAGTTAGTGTTAGGGTGCAGGTTAGCTTCGGGGTAACGGTAAGGGTAAATTTGAGGGTTAGGCTGAGGGCGATGGTTATGGTAAGGGTTAGGGTTAGGGTTAGGGTGAGGGTTAGTGTTAGCTTTAGGGTGAGGGTGAGGGTAAGATTGAGGATTAGTGTTAGGGTTAGTGTGAGGTTTAGGGTGAGGATGAGGGTTAGGGTTACGGTGAGGGCTAGGAAGAGGGTGAGGTTTAGGGTTAGTGTTAGGGTGACGTTTAGGGTTAGGGTGATGGTGAGGGTTAGTGTCAGTGTTAGTGTTAGGGTTAGAGTTAGTGTTAGGGTGAAGGTAAGTGTTAGGGTGAGGATTAGTGTTAAGTTGAGTGTTATGGTTAGGGTGAGGGTTAGGATTATTTTTAGCATTAGGGTTAGGGTTACGGTTATGATGAGGGTGAGGGTGAGGCTTAGGTTTAGGACTAGGATGAGGTTTAGTTATAAGGTTAGGGTTTAGGGTCAGGGTGAGGTTTAGTGTTAGAGTTAGGGTTAGGATGAGGCAGAGGGTGAGAGTTAGGTTTAGAATTAATGTTACGGTTAGGCTTAAGGTGAGGGTTAGGTTGAGGGTGAGGGTAGAGTTAGGGTTAGGAGTTGGATTAGGTTTAGGGTTTGGGTGAGTGTGAGGGTTAGGTTTAGGGTTAGGGATAGGCTTAGGGTTAGGCTGAGGTTGAGGGTGAGGGTTAGGGTTAGGATGAGGGTTAGGGTTAGAGTTAGGATTAGGAATAGGTTTAGGGTTAAGATTAGTGTTAGGTTGAGTTTTAGGGTTAGGGTTAGGATTAGTGTTAGAGTGAGGGCTAGGAAGAGGTTGAGGTTTATGGTTAGGGTTAGGGTGAGGTTTAGGGTTAGGTTTAGGGTTAGGGTTAGTTTGAGTGTGAGGTATAGTGTTAGATTTAGGGTTAAGCTGAGGCTGAGTGTGAGGCTTAGGTTTAGGGTTAGGATTAGGATTATGGTAAGGGTTAGGGTGAGTGTGAGGGTTAAGGTTCTGGTTAGGGTTAGGCTTAGGGTTACAGTAAGGGTGAGGGTGAGGGTTAGGATTAGGATTAGGGTTAAGGTGAGTGTGAGTGAGTGTGTTAGGTTAGGTTTAGGTTTACGTTAAGGGTTAGGCTAAG
This sequence comes from Dipodomys merriami, assembly GCF_024711535.1. Taxonomy (NCBI): domain Eukaryota; kingdom Metazoa; phylum Chordata; class Mammalia; order Rodentia; family Heteromyidae; genus Dipodomys; species Dipodomys merriami. Next base: position 409,533 of record NW_027206321.1, on the reverse strand, counting down.
GATGAGGTTGAAGGTGAGGGTTAGGGTTAGGGTAAGGTTTAGGATTAGGGTTAGGGTGAGAGTGAGGATGAGGGTTAGGCTTAGTGTTAGGGTGAGTGTTAGGATGAGGTTTAGGATTAGGGTTAGGGTGAGGGCTAGGGTTAGGGTGAAGGTAAGGGTGAGGGTGAGGATTAGGGTTAGGTTTAGGATTAGGATTAGAGTAAGTGTTAGGGTGAGTTTAAGTGTTAGGGTTAGGGTTAGGTTTAGGGCTAGGGTTAGGCTGAGGCTGAGGGTGAGGGTGAGGGTTAGGGGTAGGGTTAGGGTGGGGTTTAGGGATAGGGTTAGTGTTAGGTTGGGGATTAGTGTGAGTGATAAGGTCAGGGTTAGTATTACGGTTATGTTGAGGGTGAGGGTGAGTGTGATGGTTAGGGTTAGGGTGAGAGTTAGGGTTCGGTTAAGTTTAGGGGTAGGGTGAGGGTTAGGGTTAGGGTTAGGGTGAGTGTCAGTGTTAGGGATAGGTTGAGGTTTAGGTTTAGGGTAAGGATGAGGGTTAATATTAGTGTTTGTTTGAGGGTTAGGGTGAAGATTTGGGTTACAATTAGGGTTAGGGTGAGGGCTAGGGTGAGCGTGAGGATTAGGGTTTGTTTTTGGGTAAGGTTTAGGGTTAGGGTTGTGGTTAGGGTGAGGGTTAGGATGAGGGTTAGGCTTACTGTGAGGGTGAGGCTTAGGGTTAGGGTGAGGGTAAGGATGAGGATTAGGGTTAGTATTAGGTTTAGAGTGAAGGCTAGGGTGAGGGTGAGGGTTAGGTTTAGAGTTAGACTATAGTTTAGGGTTAGGGTTAGGGTTAGAGTGATGGTTAGTTTGATGGTCAGGGTTACCGTGAGGGTGAGGATTAGGGTTAGGGTGAGGGTTAGGGTTAAGATTAGGGTTAGCATGAGGCTGAGTGTTAGGATTAGGTTTAGGGTTAGGGTTAGATTTTGGGTTAGGTTTAGTGTTATTGTTAGGGTTAGAGTTACGGTGAGGGTGAGGTTGAGGGTGAGGGTGATGGTTAGGGTGAGGGTTAGGGTGAGGTGAGGTTTAGGGTTGGGGATAGGATTAGGATTAGGGTGAGTGTGAGGTTTAGGGTTAGATTTAGGGTTAGGTGGAGGGTTAGGTCGAGGGTTAGCGTTAGGGTTAGTTTTAGGTTTAAGGATAGGGTGAGGGTTAGGTTGAGGTTTAGGGTTATTGTTAGGGTTAGGGTTAGGATTAGGGTGAGGGTGAGGGTGTCTGTGAGGGTTATTGTTAGGGTGAGGCTTAGGCTTAGGTTTAGACTGAGGGTTAGGGTGGGGATGAGGATTAGGTTTAGGGTGATGGTTAGGGTTAGGTTTAGGGTGAGGTTTAGGATGAGGGTTCGGATTAGAATTAGGGTTAGGGTGAGGGCTAGGGTGAGGGTGAGGGTTAGGGTAAGGGTTAGGCTTAGGCTTAGGCTTAGGTTTATGCTGATCGTGAGGTTGAGGGTGAGGGTTAGGTTTAGGGTGATGGTTAGGTTTACGGTTAGGGTGAGGGTTAGGATTAGTTTTAGGGTTAGGCTTAGGGTTAGGGTGAGGATGATGGTAAGGGTAAAGGTGAGGTTTAGGTTGAGGGTGAGGGTTAAGATAAGGGTGAGTGTTAGGGTTAGGTTTAGCTTTAGTGTGAGGGTTAGATTGAGGATTAGGGTTAGGATTACTGTGAGGTTTAGGATGAGGAGGAGGGTTAGGGTGAGGGTGAGGGTCAGGTTTAGGGTGAGGGTAAGTGTTAGAATTAGGGTTAGAGTTAGGGTTAGGGTGTGGGTGAGTGTTAGGATTAGGTTTAGGGTTAGGGTGAGGTTTAGGATTAGGGTGAGGCTTAGGGTTAGTGTGAGGGTTATTGTTAGGGTTACGGTTAATGTTAGTGTGTGGGTTAGTGTTAGAGTCAGGGTTAGGGTTAGGGTGAGGGTTATGTTTAGGGTGAGGGTTAGGGTTAGGTTTAGGGTTATTGTTAGCATTAGGGTTAGGGTTAAGGTTATGCTGAGGGTGAGGGTGAAGATTAGGGTTAGGGCTAGGATGAGGTTTAGGGTTAGGGTTAGGGTGAAGGTTAGGGTGAGGTTTAGTGTTAGAGTTAGGGTTAGGGTTAGGCTTAAGGTGAGGGTTAGGTTGAGGGTGAGGTTTAGGGTTAGGGTTAGGAGTAGGATTAGGGTTAGTGTTAGGGTGAGTGTGAGGGTTAGGGTTAGGATTAGGGATAGGCTTAGGGTTAGGCTGAGGTTGAGGGTGAGGTCTAGGGTTAGGATGAGGTTTAGGGTTAGGGTTAGGGTGTGTGTGAGGGTTAGGGTTAGGGTTAGGCTTAGGATTAGCCTGAGGGTGAGGGTGTGGGTTAGGGTTAAGTTTAGTGTTAGGGTGAGGTTTATGGTTAGGGTTAGGTTTAGAGTTAGGGTTGGGGTGAGGCTGAGTTTGACGGTTAGATTTAGGATTAATGTTAGGTTTATGCTTAAGGTGAGGGTTAGGTTGAGGGTGAGGGTTAGAGTTAGGGTTAGTAGTAGGATTAGGGTTAGGTTTAGGGTAAGTGTGAGGGTTAGGGTTAGGGTTATGGATAGGCTTATGGTTAGGCTGTGGTTGAGGGTGAGGGTTAGTGTTAGGGTGAGGTTTAGGTTTAGGATTAGGTGAGGGTTAGCGTTAGGGTTAGGGTGAGAGTTAGGTTTCAGTTATGTTTAGGGTTATGGTGAGGGTTAGGGTTAGGGTTACGGTGAGCTTGAGGTTTAGGGTTAGGTTGAGATTTAGGGTTAGGTTTTGGGTTAGGGTGAGGGTAAGGATGAGCATTAGGGTTGGGATTAGGTTTAGGGTGATGGCAATTTTGAGGCTGAAGTTTAGGGTTAGTGTTTGATTAAGATTTATGGTTAGGTTTAGGGATATGGGGAGGGTTAGTTTGAGGGTTCGGGTTATGGTGAGGGTGAGGATTAGGGTTAGGTTGAGGGTTAGGGTTAGGATTAGGGTTAACAAGACGGTGAGTGTTAGGATTAGTGTTAGGGTTAAGTTTAGGGTTATTTTTAGGTTTAGGATTACTGTTATTGTTAGGGTTATGGTTAGAGTTATGGTGAGGGGGAGGGGGAGGGGGAGGGGGAGGGTTAGGGTTAGGGTTATGGTGAGGTTTAGGGTTAGGGTTCGGATTAGCGTTAGGGTGAGGGTGAGGTTTAGGTTGAGGTTTAGGGTTAGGGTTAGAGTTAGTGTGAGGATTAGTGTTAGGGTTAGGGTTAGTGTTAGGGTGAGGGTAAGTGTTAGCGTGAGGGTTTGGTTTACCTGAGGTTTATGGTTAGGTTGAGGGTTAGGATTAGGTTTAGGGTTTTTGTTAGGGTTAGCTTTAGAGTTACAGTTACGGTGAGGGTGTGGTTGAGGGTGAGGTTTAGGGTTAGGGTGAGGCTTGGGTTGAGGTTAAGATTTAGGGTTATGGTTAGGGTTAGGATTAGGGTTAGGGTGAGGGTAAGTGTGAGGGTTAGGGTTAGCCTTAGACTTAGGGTTAGGCTGAGGGTGAGGGTGAGTGTTAGGATTAGGGTTAGGGTTAGGGTTACAGTTAGGTTTAGGGTTAGGATTAGTGTTATTGTTAGGGTTTGGGTTAGCGTTAATGTGAGGGTGAGGGTGAGGGTGAGGGTTAGGGTTAGGTTTAGGGTGAGGTTTAGGGTTAGGGGTAGGATTAGAGTTAGGGTGAGGGTGAGGTTTAGGGTTAGATTTGGGTTAGGGGGAGTGTTAGCTTGTGGTTTATGGTTAGGGTTAGTGTTAGGGTTAAGGTTAGAGTGAGGATTAGGTTGAGGTTATGGCTTAGGGTTAGGGTTAGAGTTAGGGTGAGGGTTAGGATGAGGGTTAGGATTAGGATGGTTTAGGGTGAGGGCTTGGGTGAGGGTGAGGGTTAGGTTTAGGTTGATGGTTACGTTTACAGTTAGGGTAACTGTTAGGATGAGGTTTAGGGTTAAGGTGAGGATAATGGTAAGGGTAAAGGGGAGGTTTAGGCTGAGGGTGAGGTTTAAAATAAGGTTGAGGGTTACAGATAGGTTTAGGGTTAGGGTTAGGGTGAGGGTTAAATGAAGGATTAGGGTTAGGGTTAATGTGAGGTTTAGGGTGAGGAATTGGGATAGGGTTAGGTTGAGGGTGAGGGTTAGAATTAGGCTTAGTTTGAGGGCTAGGGTGAGGGTGAGGGTTAGTGTTAGAGTTAGGGTTAGGGTGAGATTTAGGATTAAGGTGAGGGTTAGGGTTAGTGTAAGGGTTAGTGTTAGTGTTAGGTTTAGGGTTAGGGTGAGAGTAAGTGTTAGGTTGAGGGTTATGGTTAGGGTGAGGGTTAGGGTTAGGGTTATTGTGAGGGTTAGGGTTAGGGTTACGTTTATAGTGAGGGTTAGTGTGAGGGTTAGGGTTAGGGTTAGGTTGAGGTTTAATGTTAGGGTTAGATTTTGAGTTAGGGTTAGGGTGAGGGTGAGGATTAGGGGTAGAGTTAGGGTTACGGTGAGGGTTAGGTGAGCATTAGGGTTATGGTAAGGGTTAGGGTGGGGTTGACAGTAAGGGTAAACTTGAGTGTTAGGCTGAGTGTAATGGTTTCGGTCGGGTGAGGGTTAGGGATATGGTGAGGGTTAGGGTTATGGGAAGGATGTGGGTGAGGGTTAGATTGAGGATTAGTGTTACGGTTAGTGTGAGGTTTAGGGTGAGGATGAGGGTTAGGTTTAGGGTGAGGGCTAGGGTGAGGGTGAGGGTTAGTGTTAGGGTTAGGGTGAGGTTTAGGGTTAGGGTGATGGTTAGATTTAGTGTGAGGGTTAGTGTTAGGGTTAGGTTTTGTGTTAGGATGAGGGCAAGTGTTAGGTCGAGGGTTACGGTTAGGGTGAGGGTTATGGATAGGTTGAGGTTAGGGTTAGGTTTAGGGTTATTGTTATGTTTAGGGGTAGGGTTATGGTTACAGTGAGGGTGATGCTGAGGGTTAGGTTAGGGTTAGGATGAGGTTTAGCTTTAGGGTTAGGGTGAGAGTTAGGGTTAGGGTGAGAGTGAGGTTTACAGGTAGAATTAGGGTTAATGTTAGAGTTAGGGTGAGGGTAAGGTTTAGGGTTAGGCTTAGGCATAGGCTTTGGCCGAGCATGAGGGTGAGGGTTAGGGTTAGGGTTAGGGTGATGGTTAGTGTTAGGGTTAGGGTGAGTGTTACTATGAGGTTTAGGGTTAGGATTAGGGTTAGGGTGAGGGCTAGACTGAGGGTTAGGGTGAGGGTTATGTTTAGTGATAGGGTTAGGTTAGGATTAGGGTTAGTGTGAGGGTGAGGGTGAGGGTTAGTGTTAGGGTTACCATTAGGCTTAGGGTTATGTTGAGGTTTACGGTTAGGGTTTGGTTTAGTGTGAGGGTGAGGCTGAGAATTAGTGTTAGCTTTAGGGTTAGGGTTAGGGTTAGATTGAGGGTTAGGCTTAGGTTTAGAGTGAGGGTTACGATGAGAGTTAGGGATAGGGTTAGGGTTAGGCTTAGGGTTAGGCTGAAGGTGAGTGTGAGGGTTAGGTTAAGGGTTTGGGTCAGGGTGAGGGTGAGGCTGAGCATTACTGTTAAGTTTATGGTTAGGCTTAGGGTTAGGTTTAGGGTTAGGGCTAGGGTTAGGTTGAGGGTTAGGGTTAGGGTTAGGGTTAGGGTTATGGGCAGAGTTTAGGTGAGGTTTAGGGTTAGGGTTAGTGTTAGGGTGAGGGTGAGGGTGAGGGTTAGTTTGAGGTTTAGGGATAGGGTTAGGTTTAGGACTTGGGTTAGGGTGAGGGTGAGGGTGTGGGTTAGCCTTAGGCTTAGGGTTAGGGTGAGGGTGAGTGTGGGGGTGAGAATTAGGGTTAGTGTTATGGTTAGGTTTAGGGTGAGGGTGAGTGTGAGGGTGGGGGTGAGCATTAGGTTTAGGGTGATGGTTCGGGTTAGGGTTAGTGTTATTGTTAGGGTTAAGGTTATAGTTACAGTGAGTTTGAGGGTGAGGGTGAGGGTTAGGGTTAGGGTTAAGGTGGGGTTTAGGGTTAGGGTTAGGGTGATTGTGAGGTTTCGGGTTAGATATAGGGTTAGGTAGAGGGTTAATGTGAGGGTTAGGGATAGGGTTAGTGTTAGGGTTAGGGTGAGGTTGAGGGTTAGGTTGAGTTTTAGGGTTAGGGTTAGTGTTAGTGTTAGCGTTAGGTTGAGAGTTAGGGGGAGGTTTAGGGTTAGGGTTAGGGTTAGCGTTAGCGTTAAGATGTGGGTGAGGTTTAGTTTTAGAAGTAGGATTCGGGTAAGGCTGAGGGTGAGGGTTAGGTTTAGGTTTAGTGTTAGGGTTAGGGTGAGGGTTAAGGTGAGGGTGTGGGTTAGGGTTAGGGTTAGGATTAGAGTTATGGTTAGGGTGAGTGAGAGTGTTAGGATTAGGCTTAGGCTTAGCCTTAGGTTTAGGCTGATGGTGAGTGTGAGGTTTCGGGGTAGAGTTAGGGTGAGGGTGAGGGTTAGGCTTAGACTTAGGGTTAGGCTGAGGGTGAGGGTGGGGGTGAGGATTAGGGATAGTGTTAGGGTTAGGTTTAGGTTTAGGCTGAGGGTGAGAGTGGTGGTGAGCATTAGGGTTAGGGTGATTTTTCGGGTTAGGGTTAGTGTTATTGTTAGGGTTAGGGTTAGAGTTACAGTGATGGTGAGAGTGCGGATGAGGGTTAGGTCTAGGGATAGGGTGTGGTTTAGGGTTAGGGTAACGGTTAGGGTGAGGGTGAGGTTTAAGGGTAAATATAGGGTTAGAGAGAGGGTTAGGGTGAGGGTTAGGTATAGGGTTAGTGTTAGGTTTAGGGTTACGGTTACTGTGAGGGTGAGGGTGAGGGTTAGTTTAGGGTCAGGGTGAGGATTAGGGTTTATGTTTGGGTTACAGTGAGGGTTAGGGAGAGGGTGAGTTTTAGGGATAGATTTAGGGTTAGGGTGAGGGTTAGGTTGAGGTTTAGGGTTAGGGTTAGTGTTAGTGTTAGGGTTAGGTTGAGAGTTAGGGGGAGGGTTAGGGTTAGGGTTAGTGTTATTTTAGGATGTGGGTGAGGTTTAGTGTTAGAATTAGGGTTAGTGTGAAGCTGAGGTTGAGGGTTAGGGTTAGGGTTAGGATTAGGGTTAGGGTGAGGGTGAGGGTTAGGTTTAGGGTTAGGATTAGGATTAGGGTTAGGGTTAGGGTGAGTGTGAGGGTTAGGGTTAGGGTCAGTGTTAGCCTTAGGTTTAGACTGAGGGTGAGGGTGAGGGTGAGGGTTAGGTTTAGGGTGAGGGTTAGGTTTAGGGTGAGGGTGAGGTTTAGTGTTAGGTTTAGGGTTACAGTTAGGGTTAGGGTGAGGGTGAGGTTTAGCGGTAGAATTAGGGTTAGCATCAGGGTTAGAGTTAGGGGAAGGGTGTGGGTGAGGGTTAGATTGAGGATTAGCTTTAGAGTGAGGGCTAGGGTGAGGGAGAGTGTTAGCGTTTGGGTTAGTGTGAGGTTTAGTGTTAGGGTTAGGGTTAGTGTTAGGGTGAGGGTAAGTGTTACGGTGAGGGTTAGGGTTAGGGTTAGGCTGAGAGTGAGGGTGGGGGTGAGGATTAGGGTTAGGGTGATGGTTCAGTTTAGGGTTAGTGTTATTGTTAGGGTTAGGGTTAGAGTTACAGTGAGGGAGAGGTTGTGGGTGAGGGTTAGGGTTAGGGTTAGGATGGGGTTTAGGGTTAGGGTTAGGGTTATGGTGAGTGTGAGGTTTAGAGTTAGATATAGGGTTAGGGATAGGGTTAAGGTGAGGGTTAGGGATAGGGTTAGTGTTAGGGTTAGGGTGAGGTTGAGGGTTAGGTTGAGGTTTAGGTTTAGGGATAGGGTTAGGGTTAGTGTGAGTATTAGTGTTAGGGTTAGGGTTAGTGTTAGGGTGAGGGTAATTGTTAGGGTGAGGGTTTGGGTTAGGGTGAGGATTATGGTTAGGATGAGGGTTAATATTAGGGTTAGGGCTATTGTTAGGGTTAGGTTTAGGGTTACGGTTACTGTGAGCATGAGGGTGAGTTTTAGGGTTAGGGTGAGGGCTAGGGTTGGGGTTTAGGGTGAGGTTGAGGCTGAGTACTAGGGTTAGGTTTAGGGTTAGGTTTAGGGTTAGGATTAGGGTTAGGGTTACAGTGAAGGTTAGGGTTAGGCCTAGGGTTACGCTTAGGGTTAGGCTGAGGGTGAGGGTGGGGGTGAGGATTAGGGTTAGGTTAGGGTTTAAATTAGGGTTATTTTTAGTGATATGTTTTGGGTTAAGTTTGCATTAAGGGTGAGGCTGAGGGTGAGGGTTAGGGCTAGGGTTAGGCTTAGACTTAGGGTTATGCTGAGGGTGATCTTGGGGGGTTAGGAATAGGTTTTGGGTGATGGTTAGGATTAGGGTTAGGGTGAGGGTTATGATGAGGGTTAGGGTTAGGATTAGGTTTAGGGTGAGGGCTAGGGTGAGGGTGAGTATTAGGGTTAGGATTAGGCTTAGGCTTAGGTTTTGGCTGAGGGTGAGTGTGAGGGTGAGGTTTAGGGTTAGGGTGATGGATAGGGTTCGGGTTAGGGTGAGTGTTTGGATCAGGGTTAGGGTTAGGGTGAGAGTTACTGTGAGGGTGAGGGATAGATTGAGGATTAGGGTTAGGGTTAGTGTGAGGTTTAGAATGAGGATGAGGGTTAGGTTTAGGGTGAGGTTTAGGGTTAGGGTGAGAGTTAGGGTTACTGTGAGGGTTAGTGTTAGGGTGAAGGTAAGTGTTAGGGTTAGGGTTAGGGTTAGGTGTAGGCTTAGGGTTAGGGTGAGGGTTAGGGTTAGGATTTGTGTAAGGGTGTGCGTGAGGCTGAGGATTAGGGTTAGGTTTAGGGTTAGGGTTAGGGTTAGGTTTAGGGTTAAGTTTAGGATTATGGTGAGGGTTAGGGTTAGCGTTAGGCTTAGGCCTAGGGTTAGGCTGAGGGTGAGGGTGAGGGTGGGGGTGCAGATTAGGTTTTGGGTTAGGGTTAGGGTTTGGTTTATTGTTAGTGTTATGATTAGGGTTAAGTTTGCGGTGAGAGTGAGGCTGAGGGTGAGGGTTATGGTTAGGGTCAGGTTTAGTGTTCGTGTTAGGGTTAGTGTTAATGTTAGGGTTAGGGTTAGAGTTACGGTGAAGTTGAGGGTGAGGGTGAGGGTTTTGGTTAGGGTGAGTTTTAGAGTGAGTTTTAGGGTACGGGTTAGGGTTAGGGTGAGGGTGAGGTTTAGGGTTAGAGTTAGGTTGAGGGGGAGGGTTAGGGTGAGGGTCAGTGTTAGGTTTAGTGTTATGGTTAGGGAGAGGTTGAGGGTTAGGTTGAGGTTTAGGGATAGGGTTAGGTTTAGGATTAGGGTTAGTGTGAGGGTGAGTATGAGGGTTAGTGTGAGGGTTAGGCTTAGGCTTAGGGTTAGGCTGAGGGTGAGGGTGGGGGTGAGAATTAAGGTTAGGGTGATGATTCAGGTTGGGGTTAGTGTTATTGTTAGGGTTAGGGTTAGAGTTATGGTGAGGAGGAGGGGGAGGGTGTGGGTGCGGGTTAAGTTTAGGGTTAGGGTGAGGGTTAGGATGAGGATTAGGCTTAGGGCTAGGGTTAGGGTGAGTGCTAGGGTTTGGGTGAGGGTGAGGGTTAGTGTTAGGGTGAGGTTTAGGGTTAGGATTAGGGTTAGGGTGAGGGTGAGTGTTAGGATTAGGGTTGGGCTTAGGGTTAGGGTTAGGTTTAGGGTTAGGGTTAGTGTTATTGTTAAGGTTATGGTTAGAGTTATGGTGAGGGTGAGAGTATTGGTGAGGGTTTCGGTTAGGGTTATGGTGGGGTTTAGTGTTAGGGTTAGGTTTAGTGTTAAGTTGAGGGTGAGGTTTAGGGTTAGATATAGTTTTAGGGGGATGGTTAGAGTGAGGGTTAAGTTTAGGGTTAGTGTTAGGGTTAGTGTGAGTGTGAGGGTTAGGTTGAGGTGTCCGGTTAGGATTAGGTTTAGTGTGAGGGTTAGTGTTAGGGTTACTGTTAGTGTTAGGTTGACGATATTTGTTAGGGTGAGGGTTTGGGTTAGGGTGAGGGTTATGGTTCGGGTGAGGGTTAGGGTTGGGGTGATTTTTAGGGTTAGGGTTATAGTTACAGTTATGGTGAGGGTGAGAGTGAGGGTTATGTTTTGGGTTAGGATGAGGTTTAGGTTTAATGTTAAGGTTAGAGTTAGGGTTAGGGTGAGAGTGAGGTTTAGGTTTAGAGTTAGCCTTAGTGTTACAATTAGGGTTACAGTGAGGTTTAGGGTTAGGATTAGGCTTCGGCTTAGGCTTAGGCTGAGAATGACGTTGAGGGTTAAGGTTAGGGTTAGGGTGAGGGTTAGGGTTAGGTTTAGGGTGAGGGTTAGGGTGAGGTTTAGGGTTAGCATTAAGGTTAGGCTTAGGGCTAGGGTGAGTGTTAGGGTGAGGGTTAGGGTTAGGGATAGGGTTAGGGTTAGGATTAGGTTTAGGTTTAGCGTGAGGGTGAGGGTTAGAGTTAGGGTTAGGATTAGGCTTAGGTTTAGGGTGAGGGTTAAGTTTAGGTTTTGGGTTACGGTGAGGGTGAGGATGAGCATTAGGATTAGGTTTAAGGTTAGGGTGAGGTTTAGGTTTAGGTTTAGGGTTAGGGTTAGGTTTCATTGAGAGAGTTAGGGATAGGGTTATGGTTTGCCTGAGGGTGAGGTTGGGGTGAGGATTAGGGTTAGGGTTAGGGTTTAAATTAGGGTTATTTTTAGTGTTATGTTTTGGGTTGTTTGCAGTGAGGGTGAGGCTGAGGGTGAGGGTTATTGCTAGGGATAGGCTTAGGCTTAGGGTTAGGCTGAGGGTGATCTTAGGGGTTAGGAATAGGTTTTGGGTGATGGTTAGGATTAGGGTTAGGTTGAGGGTTATAATGATGGTTAGGGTTAGGATTAGGTTTAGGGTGAGGGCTAGGGTGAGGGTGAGTGTTAGGGTTAGGCTTAGGCTTAGGTTTAGGCTGAGGGTGAGGGTGAGGTTTAGGGTTAGGGAGATGGATAGGGTTAGGGTTAGGGTGAGTGTTTGGATGAGGGTTAGGGTTAGGGTGAGTGTTAGGGTGAGCGTGAGGGATAGATTGAGGATTAGGGTTAGGGTTAGTGTGAGGTTTAGGGTGAGGATGAGTGTTACGGTTATGGCTTGGGTTACGGTTAGAATTAAGTTTGGGGTGGGGACTAGGGTGAGGCTGAGGGTTAGGGTTAGGGTTAGGGTGAGGTTTAGGGTTAGGGTGAGAGTTAGGGTTACTGTGAGGGTTAGTGTTAGAGTTACGGTTAGTGTTAGTGTGAGGGTAAGTGTTAGAGTGAGGATTAGTGTTAGGTTGGGGTTATGGTTAGAGTGAGGTTTAGGGTTAGTTTTAGGGTTATTGTGAGGTTTAGGGTTAGGGGTACGGTGAGGGTGAGTTTGAGGGTTAGATTTAGGGGAGGTTTAGGGTTAAGGTTAGGGTTAGAGTTAGGGTTAGGGTGAGTGTGAGGTGTAGGGTTAGAGTTAGGGTTCAGGTGAGGGTTAGGATGAGGGTTAGGTTTAGGGTTAGTTTTAGGTTTAGGGTTAGGGTGAGGTTAAGTGTTAGGGTTATGGTTAGGATTAGGGTTAGGGTGAGGGTGAGTGTGTGGGTTAGGGTTATGTTTAGGGTTAGGCTTAGGGTTAGGCTGCGGGTTAGGTTGAGGGGGAATGTTAGGGTTCGGGTGAGGGTTAGTGTTAGGGTTAGTGTGAGGGTTAGGATGAAGGTTAGGTTTAGGATTAGGGTTAGGGTGAGGGCTAGGGTGAAGGTGAGTTTTAGTGTTAGGGTTAGGGTGAGGGCAAGGGTTAGGGTTAGGGTCAATGTGAGTTTGAGGTTTAGGGTTAGAGATAGGGTTAGGGTGAGTGTTAGGGTGAGGGTTTGGCTTAGTGTTAGTGTTAGAGTTAGGGTTAGGGTGAGGGTTAGCGTGAGGTTGTGTGTTAGGGTTAGGGTTAGGATTAGGATTAGGATTAGGTTTAGGGAAAGGGGGAGTGTGAGGGTTAGAGATAGCCTTAGGTTTAGGCTGAAGGTGAAGGTGAGGGTGAGGGTTAGGGTTAGGGTTAGGGTGAGAGTTAGGGATCGGTTAAGTTTAATTTTAGGGTGAGGGTTAGGGTTAGGTTTAGGATGAGGTGTAGGTTTAGGATTAGGGTTGGGGTGAGGGCTAGGGTGAGGCTTAGGGTGAGGGTTAGGGTTAGGTTTAGGGTTAGTTTTAGGTGTAGGTTTAGGGTGAGGGTGAGTGTGAGCGTTAGGGTTAGGGTTAGGGTTAGGCTTAGGGTTAGGGTGAGGGTTAGAGTTAGGGTTTGGGTTAGGGTGACGGTGTGGCTGAGGATTAGGGTTAGGTTTTGGGTTAGGGTTAGGGTTAGGTTTAGGGTTACAGTGAGAATTAGGGTTAGGTTAAGGGTGAGGGTTATGCTTAGGGTTAGGATTAGGGTTATGGTAAGTGTTAGGGTGACTGTGAGGGTTAGGGTTAGGCTTAGGTTTAGGCTGAGGGTGAGGGTGAGGGTGAGGGTTAGGGTAATGGTGAAAGTTAGGGTTATGGTTAGGGTGAGAGTTAGGGTTCGGTTAAGTTTAGGGTTAGGGTGAGAGTTATGGTTAGCGTATTGTTAGGGTTAGGGTAAGGGTTAGGGTTAGGGTTACAGGTATAGTGCGAGTGAGGGTTAGGTTTAGGGTTAGGATGAGGTTTAGGTTTAGCCTTAGGTTTAGAGTTAGGTTTTGGATGAGGGTGAGATTTAGGGTTAGAGTTAGGGTTAGTGTTAGGATTAGGTTTAGGGTGAGGTTTAATGTTAGGGTTAGGCTTAGGCTTAGGCTTAGGCCGAGCATGATTGTGAGGGTTAGGCTTCAGGTTATGGTGAGTGTTAGAGTTAGGGTTGGGGTGAGATTTAGGATGAGGTTTAGGATTAGGATTAGGGTAAGGGGGAGGGTTAGGGTGAGGGCTAGGGATAGGGATAGGGTTAGGTTTAGGAATAGGGTTAGGGAGAGGGTGAGTGTAAGAGATATGGTTAGGGTTAGAATTAGGCTTAGAGTTAGGATGAGGGTTAGGGGTAGGGTGTGGGTTAGGGTGAGGGCAAGGCTGAGGATTAGGGTTACGTTTAGGGTTAAGATTAGGGTTAGGTTTAGGTTTAGGGTTAGTGTTAGGGTTAGGGTTAGGGTTAGGGTTATGGTGAGGGTTAGGTTTAGGCTGAGGGTGAGGGTTAGGTTTAGGGTTAGGGTGAGGTTTAGGATTAGGGTTAGGGTCAGGGTGAGGTTTAGGGTTTGGGTTAGGGTTAGAGTTAGGATTAGGGTGAGCGGGAGGTTTAGGGTTAGGGTTAGGGTTAGGGTCATGTTTAGGTTGAGGGTTAGGTTTAGTGTGAGGGTTAGGTTTACAGTTAGAGTTAGGGGGAGGGTTAGGTTTAGGGTTGGGGTTAGATTTAGGATTAGGGTTAGGGTGAGGGTTCGTATGTGTGTTAGGGTTAGGTTTAGGGTTCGGCTTAGGGTTAGGCTGAGGGTGAGGTTTAGGGTTAGGGTTAGGTTGAGGTTTAGGGTTAAGTTTTGGGTGAGGGTGAGGGTTAGGCTTAGGGTTAGGATAAGAATTAGGGTAAGGGTTAGGGAGAGTGTGAGGGTTAGGTTTAGGATTAGGGTTAGACTAGGTTTAGACTGAGGGTGAGGGTGAGGGTGAGAGTTAGGGTTAGGTTGAGGGTCAGGTTTAGTGTTAGGTTGAGACTTAGGGTTCGGGTTAAGTTCAGGGTTAGGGTGAGGATTAGGGTTAAAATTAGGGTTAAGTTGAGGGATAAGGTTAGGCTTAGTGTGAGGCTTAGGTGAGGATTAGGGTTAGGATTAGGGTTAGGGTGAGGGCTAGGGTGAGGGTGAGGGTTCGGGTTAGTGTTAGGATGTGGTTTAGGTTTAGGGTTAGGGTTAGGGTGAGGGTTAGGATGAGAGTTAGGGTTACGGTGATGTGAGTGTTAGGGTTAGGGTGAGGTTTAGGGTTAGTATTAGGGTTAGGTTGATGGTGAGTGTTAGGATTAAGGTTAGGGTTAGGTTTAGGGTTAGGTTTAGGTTTACGATTGCTGTTATTTTTAGGGTTATGTTTAGAGTAACAGTGAGGGTGAGGTTGAGGGTGAGGGTGAGGGTGTGGGTTAGGGTGAGGGTTAGGGTGAGGTTTAGGGTTAAGCTTAGGATTAGGGTTAAGGTGAGGGTGAGGTTTACGGTTAGATTTAGGGTTAGGGGGAGTGTTAGGTCGAGGGTTAGGGTTAGGGTTAGGGTTAGGGTTTAGGTTAGGGTGAGGGTTAGGTTGAGGTTTAGAGTTAGGGTTATGTTTAGTGTTAGGGTTAGGGTGAGGGTGAGGATGAGTGTGAGGGTTAGGGTTAGGTTTCAGCTTAGGCTTAGGGTTAGGCTGAGGGTGAGTGTGCGGGTGAGTATTAGGGTTAGGGTGATGGTTAGGATTAGGGTAAGGGTGAGGGCTCAGGTGAGGGCTCTGGTTAGGGTAAGGCTTAGCTTAGGCTTAGGGTTAGGCTGAGGGTGAGGTTGAGGGTGAGGGTTAGGGTTAGTGTGATGGTTAGGTTTACGGTTAGGGTGAGGGTTGGGATGAGGTTTAGGGTTAGGGTGAGGTTAGGGTGAGGATGATGGTAACGGTTAATTTGAGGTTTATGGTGAGGGTGAGGGTTAAGACAAGGGTGAGGGTTAGGGTTAGGTTTAGGGTTAGTGTAAGGGTTAGGGTTAGGGATAGGATGAGGATTAGATTGAGCATTAGTGTTAGGGTTAGTGTGAGGGCTAGGGTGAGGGTGAGGGTTAGGGTTAGTGTTAGGGTTAGGGTTAGTGTTAGGGTGACGGTAAGTGGTAGGGTGAGGGTTAGGGTTAGGGTGAGGGTTATGGTTAGGGTGAGGGTTAGGGTTAGGTTGAGGGTAAATGTTAGGGTGAATGTTAGGGTGAGGGTTAGGGTTAGGGATAGGGTTAGGTTTAGGATTAGGGTTAGGTTGAGGGTGACTGTGAGGGTTAGGGTTAAGGTTAGGCTTAGGGTAAGGCTGAGTGTTAGGGTTAGGGTTTGGGTTAGGGAGAGGGTGAGGCTGAGGATTAGGGTTAGGTTTAGGGTTAGATTTAGGGTTAGGGTTAGGGATAGGTTTAGGGTTAGCGTAGGATTATGGTGAGGGTTAGGGTTAGGGTTAGGCTTAGGTTTAGGCTGAGGGTGAGGGTGAGGGTGAGTGTTATGGTTATGGTTATGGTTAGGGTTAGGTTTAGGGTAAGTGTTATTGTTAGAGTTAGGGGTAAAATTATGGTGATTTTGAAATTGAGGTTGAGGGTTAGGGTTAGGTTGAGGTTTAGGGTTAGGGTTAGGTTTATTGTGAGGGTGTCGGTAAGGTTAAAGGTGAGGGTGAGGGTTACAGTAAGGGTGAGGGTTAGGGTTAGGGTGAGGTTTAGGGTTACGGTTGGGGTGAGATTTAGGGTTCAGGTTAAGTTTAGGGTTAGGTCGAGAGTTTGGTAAGGGTTATGGTGAGGGTGAGGGTTAGGGTTAGGTTGAGGCTTAGTGTTAGGATTAGGGTTAGGGTGAGTGTGAAGTTTAGGGTTAGTGTTAGGGTGAGGGTTAGGATGAGGATTAGGGTTAGGATTAGGGTTTGGGTGAGGGCTAGTTTGAGGTTGAGGTTTAGGGTTAGTGTTAGGGTGAGGTTTAGACTTTGGGTTAGGGTTAGAGTGAGGGTTACGGTGAGTGTGAAATTTAGGGTTAGAGTTAGGTTTAGGGTGAGGGTTAGGTTGAGTTTGAGGGTTAGGGTTAGTGTTAGGGTTAGGGTTATGTTGAAAGTTAGGGGGAGGGTTAGGGTTAGGGTTAGGGTTAGCCTTTGGGTAAGGGTGAGGTTGAGATTTAGGGTTAGAATTAGGGTTAGGTTGAGGCTGAGGGAGAGGGTGAGGGTTAGGGTTAGGGTTAGGGTTAGGATTAGGATTAGGGTTAAGGTTAGGGTGAGTGTGAGGGTTAGGGTTAGCCTTAGGTTTTAGCTGAGGTTGAGTTTGTGGTTAAGTGTTAAAGTTAGGGTTAGGTTTAGTGTTAGATTTAGGGTTAGGGTGAGGGTGAGGTTTAGGGTTAGAGTTAGGGTTAGGTTGAGGGTTAGTTTGAGTGTTAGGGTTAGGGTGAGTGTTAGGGTGGGGGTGATGGTAAGGGTAAATGTGAGGGTTAGGCTAAGGGTGATGTTTAGTGTAAGGGTGAGGGTTAGGGTTAGGGTTAGGGTGAGAGTTAGGGTTCGGGTTAAGTTTAGGGTTAGGGTGAGGGTTAGGGTAAGGGTTACGGTGAGGGTGAGAGTTATTGTTAGGTTGAGGTTTAGGGTTAGGATTAGGGTTAGGGTGAGGGTGAGGGTTAGAGTTACTGTTAGGGTGAGGGATAGGATGAGGGTTAGGGTTGGGATTAGGGTTAGGGTTAGGGTGAGGGCTAGGCTGAGGGTGAGGTTTAGGATTAGGATTAGGGTGAGGTTTAGGTTTAGTGTTAGGGTTAGGGTTATGGTGAGGTTGAGGTTTAGGGTTAGATTTAGGGTTAGGTTGAGACTGAGGTTGAGGGTTATGGTTAGGGTAAGTGTTAGAATTTGGGTTAGGGTGAGGGTTAGGTTGAGGATGAAGGTTAGGCTTAGGGTTTGGATTAGGATTAGGGTAAGGGTTAGGGTGAGTGCGAGGGTTAGGGTTGGGGTTAGGGTTAGGCTTAAGTTTAGGCTGAGGGTGAGTGTGAGTGTTTGGGTTAGGGTAAGTGTGAGGGTTAGGTTAGGGTTAGGGTGAGAGTTAGGGTTCGGTTAAGTTTAGGGTCAGGGTGAGGGTTAGGGTTAGTGTTAGGGTAGGGTTATTGTTAGCGTTAGGGTTAGGGTTAGGTTACAGTTACACTGAGGGTGAGGGTTAGGGTTAGGTTTAGAATGACGTTTTGGTTTAGGTATAGGTTTAGAGTTAGGTTTAGGATGAGGGTGAGATTTAGGGTTAGAGTTGGGGTTAGTGTTAGGGTAAGGTTTCGGGTTAGGTTGAGTGTTAGTGTTAGTGTTAGGGCGAGGGTTAGGATGATGTTTAGGGGTAGGATTAGGGTAAGGGTGAGGGCTAGGGTGACGGTTAGGTTTAGGGCTAGGGATAGGGATAGGTTTAGGTTTAGGATTAGGGTTAGAATGAGGGTGAGTGTGAGAGTTAGTGTTAGGGTTAGGGTTAGGCTTAGAATTAGGGTGAGGATTAGGGTTAGGGTTTGGGTTAGGGTGAGGATGAGGCTGAGGATTAGGGTTAGGTTTATGTTTAGGGTTTGTGTTAGGGTTTGGGTTACGGTGAGGGTTAAAGTTAGGTTTCGGGTTAGGTTTAGGGTTAGGCTTAGGGTTAGGGTTATCTTTAGGGTTAATTTTAGGTTTAAGTTTGCAGTGAGGGTGAGTCTGAGGGTGAGCGTTATTCTTAGGGTTAGGGTTAGGGATAGTGTTATTGTTATGGTTAGGGTTAGAGCTGCGGTGAGGTTGAGGGTGAGGTTTAGGGTTAGGGTTATTGTGAGGTTTAGGGTTAGGGTTAGTGTTAGGGTGATGGTGAGGTTTAGGGTTAGAGTTAGGTTTAGGGGGAGGGTTAGTGTGAGGTTTAGTTTTAAGGTAAGTGTTTGGGTTAGTGTGAAGTTGAGGGTTAGGTTGAGGTTGAGGGATATGGTTACCTTTAGTATTAGGGTTAGGTTGAGGGTGAGTGTGAGGGTTAAGGTGATTGTTAGTTTTCCGGTTAGGGTGAGAGTTAGAATGAGGTTTAGGGCTAGGGTGAGATTAGGGTGAGGATTATGCTAAGGGTAAAGGTGAGGCTTACGCTTAGGGTGAGGGTGAGGTTTAGCTATACAGTTATGGGGAGGGTTAGGGTAAGTGTTAGGATTAGGGTTAGTGCTAGGGTTAGGTTGAGGGTGAGGGTTAGGTTGAGGTTCAGAGTTAGGGTTAGGGTTAGGGTTAGTGTGAGGGTTAGTTTTAGGGTTAGGGTTAGTGTTAGGATGAGGGTAATGTTAGGTTTAGGATATGGGTTAGGGTGAGTGTTATGGTAAGTGTGAGGGTTAGAAATAGGGTTAGGATTATGGTTAGGGTTAGGTTTAAGTTTAAGGTTACGGTGAGGGTGAGGGTTAGGGTTAGAGTTAGGTTTAGGTTGGGGTTAGGGTTATAGTTAAGGTTTGGGTGAGGGTGAGGTTTAGGGTTATAGTTAGGCTTAGGGTGAGGGTTAGGGTTTGGGTTAGGGTGACAGTTAGGGGGAGGGTTAAGGTTAGGGTTAGCGATAGGATTTGGATTAGGTTGAGGGTGAGTGTGTGTGTTAGGTTTAGGTGTAGGGTTAGGCTTAGGTTTAGACTGAGGGTGAGGGTGAGGTTCAGGGTTAGGGAGAGGGTTAGGGTTAGGGGGAGGGTTAGTAAGAGGGTTAGGGTTAGGATTAGGGTTAGGGTAAGGTCTCGGGTGAGGGTATGGTTTAGGTTTAGGGTTAGGGTGAGGTTTAATATTAGGTTTAGGGTTAGGGTTAGGGTGACGGTGAAGTTTAGGTTTAGCGTTAGGGTTAGGGTGAGGCTGAGGGTGAGGTTTAGGGTTAGGATTATTGTTAGGGTTAGGGTAAGTGTTAGGGTGATGGTTAGGGTTAGGGTGAGGTTTATGTTTATGGTGAGGGTTAGGGTTATGGTTAAGGTTATTGTTAGGGTTAGGGTTAGGGTTACGGTGAGGGAGAGGGTGAGGGTTAGGATTAGGCTTTGGCTTAGGCTTAGGCCGAGCATGAGGGTGAGGGTTAGAGTTAGGGTGATGGTTCTGGTTAGGATTAGTGCTATTGTTAGGGTTATGGTTAGAGTTATGGTGAGGGTGAGGGTGCAGGTGAGGGTTAGAGTTAGGGTTAAGGTGGGGTTTACGGTTACGATTAGGGTTAGGGTTAGGTTGAGTGTGAGGGTTAGGGTTAGATTTAGGGTTAGTGTTATGGTGAGGTTTAGTGTTAAAGTTAGTGTTAGGCTGAGGCTGAGGGTCAGGGTTAGGTTTAGGATTAATGTTAGGGTTAGGCTTAAGGTGAGGGTTAGGTTGAGGGTGAGGGTTAGGGTTAGGGTTAGGAGTAGGATTAGGGTTAGCGTTAGGGTGAGTGTAAGGGTTAGGGTTAGGGTTAGCGATAGGCTTAGGTTTAGGCTGAGGTTGAGGGTTAGGGTTAGGGTTAGGGTGAGGTATAGGGTTAGGTTTAGGTTGAGTGTCAGGGTAAGGGTTAGGGTTAGGCTTAGGATTAGGCTGAGGGTGAGGGTGTGGGTTAGGATTAGGATGAGGGTTAGGGCTATGGGGAGGGTTAGGATGAGGGTTAGGGTTAGGATTAGGGTTAGGGTGAGAGTGAGTGTGTGTGTTAGGGTTAGGTTTAGGGTTAGGCTTAGGGTTAGGCTTAGCGTGAGTTTGAGGGTTAGTGTTAGGGTTAGGATGAGGTTTAGGGTAAGAGTTAGGGGGAGGTTTAGGAAGAGGGTTAGGGTTAGGATTAGGGTTGGGTGAAGGCTAGGGTGAGGGTGAGGTTTAGGGTTAGGTTTGGAGTGAGGTTTAGGGTTATGGTAAGGGTGAGAATTATGGTTCGGGTTAAGTTTAGGGTTAGGTTGAGGGTTAGGGTAAGGGTGAAGGTGAGGGTGAGGGATAGGGTTAGGTTGAGGGTTAGGGTTCGTATTAGGGTTAGGGTAAAGGTTAGGTTTAATGTTAGGTTGAGGGTTAGGATGAGGGTTAATGTTAGGATTAGGGTTAGGGTGAGGGCTAGGGTGAGGGTGAGGTTTAGCGTTAGGATTAGGGTGAGGTTTAGGGTTAGTGTTAAGGTTAGGGTGAGGGTGAGGTTTAGGCTTAAAGTTAGGGTTAGTGTGAGGCTGAGTTTGAGGGTTAGGTTTAGTGTTAGTGTTAGATTTAGGGTTAGGGTGAGGGGTAGGTTGAGTGTGAGGGTTAGATTTAGGGTTAGGATTAGGTTTAGGGTAAGGTTTAGGGTGAATGTGAGCGATATGGTTAGGGTTAGGGTTAGGCTTATGGATAGACTGAGAGTGAGGGTGGAGGAGAGGGTAAGGTTTAGTGTAAGTGTGAGGGTTAGGGTTAGGGTGAGAGTTAGGGTTAGGTTTCCGGTGATCGTGAGGGTTAGGGTTAGGTTGAGAGTTAGGGTTAGAGTTAGGGTTAGGGTGAGGGTTAAGGTTAGGGTTAGGGTGAGGGTAAGGATGAGATTAGGGTTAGTATTAGGGTTAGTGTGAGGGCTAGGCTGAGGCTGAGTGTTAGTTTTAGTGTTAGATTGAGGTTTAGGGTTAGGTTTAGGGTTAGGGTGAGGATTAGGTTGAGGGTTAGGGTTACAGTGAGGGTGAGGATTACGGTTAGGGTGAGGGTTAGGTTTAGGATTATGGTTAGCTTGAGGGTGAGTATTAGCATTAGGGTTAGGTTTAGGGTTAGGGTTAGGATTAGGGTGAGGGTCAGGGTGAGTTTGAGGTTTAGGGTTAGGGTTAGGCTTAGGCTTAGGTTTAGGCTGAGGGTGAGGGTGGGGGTGAGGATTAGGTTGAGGGTTAGGGTTAGGGAGAGGGTTAGGATTAGGATTAGATTTAGGGTGAGGTCTAGGGTGAGGGTGGGGGTTAAGGTAAGGGTTAGGCTTAGGCTGAGGATTAGGCTGAGCGTGAGGTTGAGGGTGAGGGTTAGGGTTAGGTTGATGGTTAGGTTTACAGTTAGGATGAGGGTTAGGATGAGTTTTAGGGTTAAGGTGAGGGTTAGGGTGAGGTTTAGTGTTAGGGTTAGGGTTAGACTTAGGGTTATGGTGAGGGTGAGGTTCAGGGGACAGTTAGGGTTAGGATGAGGGTGAGGGTTAGGGTGCAGGTTAGCATGGGGGTGACGGTAAGGTTAAAGGTCAGGGTTAGGCTGAGGGTGATGTTTCCGGTAATGGTGAAGGTTAGGGTTACGGTGAGGGTTATTGTTAGCGTTAGGGTGAGTGTGAGGGTTAGATTGAGGATTCGTGTTAAGGTTAGTGTGAGGTTTAGGGTGAGGATGAGTGTCAGGGTTAGGGTGAAAGCTAGGGTGAGTGTGAGGTTTTAGGGTTAGTTTTAGGGTGAGGGTGTTAGGGTGAGAGTTAAGGTTAGGGTGAGGGTTATGGTTAGGGTGATGGATAGGGTTAGGGTTAGGTTTATTGTTAGGTTTAGGGGTAGGGTTATGGTTACTGTGAGGGTGAGCGTGAGGTTTAGGGTTACGGTTAGGATGAGGTTTAGGTTTAGGGTTAGGGTTAGAGTTAGGGTTAGGGTGAGGGCTAGGGTTAGGGTTAGGCTTAGCCTTAGGCCGAGCATGAGGTTGAGGGTGAGGGTGAGGGTTCCAGTGAGGGTTAGGGTTAGGTTTAGGGTTAGGTTGAGGTTTAGGGTTAGGATAAGATTAAGGGTGAGGGTTAGGCTGAGGGTTAGGGTGAGGGTTAGGTTTAGAGATAGGGTTAGGTTTAGGATTAGGGTTAGGGTGAGGGTGAGGGTGAGGATTACGATTAGGGTTAGGGTTAGGCTTAGATTTAGGATGAGGGTTAGGCTTAGGGTTTGGGTTAGGGTGAGGTTGAGGCTGAGGATTAAGGTTAGGTTTAGGGTTAGGTTTAGGGTTAGTGTTAGGGTTAGGGTTACTGTTAGGGTGAGTGTGAGGGTGAGATTTAGATATAGGGTTAGGGGGAAGTTTAAGGTGAGGATTAGGGTTAGGGGTAGTGTTAGGTTTAGGTTGAGGGTGAGGGTTTGGTTTAGGTTTAGGGTTAGGGTTTGGGTTAGGGTCAGTGTGAGGGTTAGTGTTAGTGTTAGTGTTAGTGTTAGGGTGAGGGTAAGTGTTAGGTGAGGTTATGGGTTATGGTGCCGGTTATGGTTCGGGTGAGGCTTAGGGTTAGGGTTAGGGTTATTGTTAGGTTTAGGTTTAGGGTTTCAGTTATGGTGAGGGTGAAGGTGAGGGTTAAGGTTAGGGTTAGGTTGAGTTTTAGGGTTTGGCTTAGGGGTAGAGTTAGGGTTAGGGTGAGGATGAGTTTTAGGGTTAGAGTTAGGGTTAGGGTGACGGTTAGGGTTAGGGTTAAGGTGAGAGTTAAAGGGAGAGTAAAGGTAAGTTTTAGGGTTAGGGATAGGATTAGGGTTGGCATTAGGGTCAGGGTGAGTGTGTTTGTTAGTGTTAGGTCTAGGCTTAGGCTTAGATTCAGGCTGAGGGTGAGGGTGATGGTTAGGGTTAGGATTAGGGTTAGTGGGAGGGTTAGGATGAGGGTTAGGGTTAGGATTAGTGTTAGGGCAAGCGCTAGGGTGAGGGTGAGGTTTAGGGTTAAAGTTAGGGTGAGGTTTATGGATAGGGTTAGGATTAGGGTGAGGGTGAATTTTAGGGTTAGAGATAGGTTTAGGTTGAGGCTGAGGGTGAGGGTTAGGGTTAGGTTTAGTGCTAGGTTTAGGGTTAGGGTTAGGGTGAGGGTTAGGTTGAGGGTTAGGGTGAGGATGAGGGTTAGGTTTAGGGTGAGGGCTAGGGTTGGGTGAGGTTTAGGTATAGGGTTAGCGTGACATTTAGGGTTAGGGTGATGGTTAGGGTTAGTGTGCGGTTTAGTGTTAGGGTTAGGGTTATTGTTAGGGTTAGGCTAAGTGTTAGGGTGAGGGTTATGGTTAGGGTGAGTGTTAGGGTTATGGTTAAGGTTATTGTTAGTGTTAGGGTTAGTGTTCCGTTTTCGGTAAGGGTGGGGGTTACGTTTAGGGTTAGGATGAGTTTTAGGTTTAGGGTTAGGGATATAATTAGGGTTAGGGTGACAGTGAGGTTTAGGGTTAGAGTTAGGGTTTGTGATAGGGTTAAGGTTAGGGTGAGGGTTAGGGTTAGGTTTAGGCTTAGGCTTAGGCCGAGCATGAGGGTGATGGTTAGAGTTATGGTGATGGTTCTGGTTAGGATTAGTGTTATTGTTAGGTTTAGTTTTAGAGTTAAGGTGAGGGTGAGGGTGCAGGTGAGGGTTAGGATTAGGGTTAGGGTGGGGTTTACTGTTAGGGATATGGTTAGTGTTAGGTTGAGGGTGAGGTTTAGTGTTACATTTAGGGTTAGTGTTAGGGTGAGGGTTAGTGTTAGTGTTATGGTTAGTTTTAGGGTGAGGGTAAGGATTATGGTGAGGGTTTGGGGTAGGGTATGGTTAAGGTGAGGGTTAGGATTAGGTTTAGAGTTATTGTTAGGCTTCGGTTTAAGATTAGGGTTACAGTGAGGGTGAGGATGAGGGTTAGGGTTAAGGTTAGGGTGAGGTTTAGTGTGAGGGTGAGGTTTAGGGTTAGAGTTTGGGTGAGGGTTAGGTTGAGGGTTTGGGTTAGGTTTAGTGTTAATGTTAGGGTTAGGGTGAGTGTTCAGGGGAAGGTTAGGGTTAGGGTTAAGGTTAGGATTACGGTTAGGATGAGGGTGAGTGTGTGTGTTAGGGTTAGGTTTAGGGTTAGGCTTAGGGTTAGGATGAGGGTGAGGTTGAGTGTGAGGGTTACGGTTAGGGTGAGGTTTAGGGTTAGGGTTAGGGGGAGGGTTAGGATGAGGGTTAAGGTTAGGATTAGGGTTAGGGTGAAGGCTAGGGTGAAGGTAAGGTTTAGGTTTAGGTTTGGTTTGAGGGTTAGGGTTTTGTTTAGGGTGAGCCTTAGGGTTCGGGTTAAGTTTAGGGTTAGGGTGAGCGTTAGGTTAAGATTTACAGTGAGGGTGAGGTTTAGGGTTAGGGTGAGGGTTAGGGTTAGGATTAGGGTGAGGGTTAAGATGAAGGTTGGGGTTACTATTAGGGTTAAGGTGAGGGCTAGGGTGAGGTTGAGGGTTAGGGTAAGTGTAAGGCTTATTCTTAGTGTTAGGCTGAGTGTGAGGTTGAGGGTTAGGGTTAGGTTTAGGGTGATAGTTAGGTTTACGGTTAGTGTTAGAGTTAGAATGAGGTTCAGGGTTAGGGGAAGGTTTAGGGTGAGGATGATGGTAAGAGTAATGGTGAGGTTTAGGCTGAGGGTGAGGGTTAAGATAAGGGTGAGAGTTAGCATTAGATTTAGGGTTAGAGTAAGTGCTAGGGTTAGGGTTAGGGTGAGGGTTAGATTGAGGATTAGGGTTAGGGTTAGTGTGAGGTTTAGAGTGAGGATGAGGGTTAGGGTAAGGGTTAGGGTTACGGTGAGGTTTATGGTTAGGTTGAGGGGTTAGGGTTAGGTTTAGGATTATTGTTAGGGTTAAGGTTAGGGTTACAGTTACGGGGAGGGTTAGGGTTAGGGTGAGGGTGAGGTTTAGGGTGGAGTTAGAGTTAGGTTGAAGGTTAAGATGAGTGTTAGGATAAGGGTAAGTATTAGGGTGGGAGTGATGGTAAGGGTATACGTGAGGGTTAGGCTGAAGGTGAGGGTTACGGTGCGGTGATTGTTAGGGTTAGGGTGAGGGTTAGGGTTAGGGAAAGGGTGTGGGTGCGGGTTAGATTGAGGCTTGGTGTTAGGGTTAATGTGAGGTTTAGGGATAGATTGAGGGTTACGGTTAGAGTGAGGGCTAGGTTAAGGGTGAAGGTTAGGTTTAGCTTTAGGGTGAGGTTTAGGGTTAGGGTGATGGTTAGGGTTAGTGTGAGGGTTAGTGTTAGGGTCAGGGTTAGTGTGAGGGTGAGGGTAAATGTTCGGGAGAGGTTATGTGTTAGGGTGACGGTTATGGTTAGGTTAAGGGTTTGGGTTATTGTTAGGGTTATGGGGAGAGTTAGGGGGAGGGTTAGGGTTAAGGTTAGGGTTAGGGTTAAGGTTAGGGTGAGGATGAGTTTGTGTGTTAGGGTTAGGTTTAGGGAGGGCTTAGTGTTAGGCTGAGGGTGAGGTTGAGGGTGAGGGTTAGTGTTAGGGTGAGGGTTAGGTTTAGGGTTAGGTTTAGGGTTAGGATGAGGGTTAAGTTTAGGATTAGGGTTAGGCTGAGGTTAGGGTCAGGGTGAGGGTAAGGGTTAGGGTTAGGGTGAGGTTTAGGTTTAGATTTAGTGTGAGCGTTAGGGTTCGGGTTAAGTTTAGGTTTATGGTGAGGGTTAGGGTAAGGGTTATGGTGAGGGTGAGGTTTAGGGTTAGTTTGAGGGTTACGGTTAGGATTAGGGTTAGGGTGAGTGTGAGGGTGAGGGTTAGGGTTAGGGTTAGGGTGAGGTTTAGGATGAGGGTTAGGGTTAGGATTAGGGTCAGGGTGAGGGCTAGGGTGAGGGTGAGGGTTAGAGTAAGGGTTAGGCTTAGTCTTAGGGTTAGGCTGAGTGTGAGGTTTATGGTTTGGGTTAGGATGAGGATTAGGTTTAGGGGGAGGTTTAGGGTGAGGATGATTGTAAGGGTAATGGTGAGGTTTAGGCTTAGGTTGAGGGTTAAGATAAGGGTGAGACTTAGCTTTAGGTTTAGCTTTAGGGTAAGGGTTAGGGTTAGGGTTAGGGTGAGTGTTAGATTGAGGATTAGGGTTAGAGTTAGTGTGAGGTTTAGAGTGAGGATGAGGGTTAGGGTGATGGTTAGGGTTAGGATGAGGGTTATGGTTAGGATGAGGGTTTGGGTTAGTGTTAGGTTTATTGTTAGGGTTAGGGTTAGGGTTACTGTTATGGTGAGGGTGAGTGGGAGGTTTAGGGTTAGGGTTAGGGTGAGGTTTAGTGTTAGGGTTAGGTTTAGAGTTAGGATTAGTGTGAGGGTGAGGTTTAGGGGTAGAATTAGGGTTAGTGTGAGGGTTAGGATGAGGGTTAGGGTTAGGGAAACTTTTAGGGTGGGGGTGATGATAAGGGTTAACATGAGGGTTAGGCTGAAGGTGAGGGTTATGGTGGGTTGAGGGTTAGGGTTAGGGTGAGTTTAAGGTTAGGGGAAGGGTGTGGGTGAGGGTTAGATTGAGGATTAGTTTAATGGTTAGTGTGAGGTTTAGCGTGAGAATGAGTGTTAGGGCTAGGGTGAGGGTGAGGGTTAGGTTTAGATTTAGGGTGAGGTTTAGGGTTAGGGTAATGGTTAGGGTTAGTGTGAGGGTTAGTGTTAGGGTTAGTGTTAGGGTGAGGGTAAATGTTAGGGTGAGGGTTAAAGTTAGGGTGAGGGTTATGGTTAGGTTGAGGGTTAGGTTTAGGGTTAGGATGAGGTTTAAGTTTAGGGTTAGGGTTAGAGTTTTGGTCAGGTTGAGAGTGAGGTTTATGGTTAGAGTTAGGGTTAGTGTTAGGGTTAGGGTGAGAGTGAGGGTTAGGGTTAGGCTTAGACTTAGGCTTAGGCCGAGCATGAGAGTGAGGGTTAGTGTTAGGGTTAGGGTGAGGTTTAGGTTTAGCCTTAGGGTGAGTGTTAGGATGAGGTTTAGTGTTAGAATTAGGGTTAGGTTAAGGACTAGGATGAGGGTTACGGTGAGGGTTATGTTTAGGGAAAGGGTTAGGTTTAGGATTAGGGTTATTGTGAGTGTGAGAGTAAGGGTTAGGGTTGGGGTTAGGCTTAGGGTTAGGGTGAGGGTTAGGGTTAGGGTTAGGTTTAGTTTTAGGGTTAGGGTTAGCTTTACAGTGAGGGTTAAGGTTAGGTAAGGGTTAGAGTTAGGGTTAGGCTGAGGTTAAGGGTGTGGTTGAGGATTCCGGTTAGGTTTAGGGTTAGGGTTAGGGTTAAGTTTGCGTGAGGTTATGGCTGAGGGTGAGGGTTATGGTTAGGGTTAAGATTAGGGTTAGTGATATGGTTAGTGTTATTGTTATTGTTAGGGTTAGAGTTACAGTGAGGTTGAGGGTAAGGGTGAGGTTTAGGGTTAGGTTGAGGTTTACTGTGAGGTTTAGGGTTAGGGTTAGGGTTAGGGTTAGGGTGATGTTTAGAGTTAGAGTTAGGATTAGGGGGAGGGTTAGGGTTAGGTTTCGGTTTATGGTTAGTATTAAGGTTAGGGTGAGGGTGAAGGTTAGGTTGAGGTTTAGGGATAGGGTTAGGTTTAGGATTAGGGTTAGGGTGAGGGTGAGCATGAGGGTTAGGGTGAGGGTTAGGCTTAGGCTTAGGGTTAGGCTGAGGGTGAGGGTGGGTGTGAGGATTAGGGTTAGGGTGATGGTTCGTTTTAGGATGTGTTAATTTTAGGGTTAGGGTTAGAGTTATGGTGAGGGTGAGGGTGCGGGTGAAGTTTAGGTTTAGGGTTAGGGTTAGGGTTAGTGTGAGGGTTAGTGTTAGTGTTAGGCTTAGTGTTAGGGTGAGGGTAAGTTTTTGGGTGAGGGTATGGTTTCGGGTGAGCGTTATGTGTAGGGTGAAATTTAGGTTTAGGGTTAGAGTTATTGTTAGGTTTAGGGTTAGGGTTACGGTTAGGGTGAGTTTGAGGCTGAGGGTTAGGGTTAGGGTTAGGTTGAGGTTTAGGTTTTGGGTTAGGGTTAGAGTTAGGTTTAGGATGAGGGGAGGTTTAGGGTTAGAGTAAGGGTTAGGGTGAGGGTTCAGGATAGGATTTGGGTTAGGGTAAGTGTGAGTGTGTGTGTTAGCGTTAGGTCTAGTGTTAGGCTAAGGGTTAGGCTGAGGGTGACCTTGAGGGTGAGGGTTAGGGTTAGGGTGAGGGTTAGGGTAAGTGTTGGGGGAGGGTTAGGATGAGGGTTAGGGTTAGGATTAGGGTTAGGGCAAGGGCTAGGTTGAGGGTGAGGTTTACTGTTAGGGTTAGAGTGAGGTTTATGGTTAGGGTTAGGGATAGTGTTACGGTGAGGGTGAGGTTTAGGGTTAGATTTAGGTTTAGGGTGAGGATGAGGGTGAGGATTAGGGTTAGGGTTAGTCTTAGGTTTAGGGTTAGGGTTAGGGTGAGGGTGAGGGTTAGGGTTAGGGTTAGTGTTAGGTTAAGGTTAGGTTAAGGGTGAGGGTTAGGGTGAGGTTGAGGGTTAGGGTTAGGATTAGGATTAGCGTTAGGGTTAGTCTGAGGGTGAGGGTGAGGGTGAGGGTTAGGGTGGGGATGAGGGTTACGGTTAGGGTGAAGGCCAGGGTGAGGGTTAGTGTTAGCGGTAGGGTTAGCGTGAGGTTTGGGGTTAGGGTGATGATTAGGGTTAGTGTGAGGTTTAATGTTAGGGATAGGGTTAATGTTAGGATTTGGGTAAGTGTTAGGGTGAGAGTTATCATTAGGGTGAAGTTTATGTTTCGGCTGAGGGTTAGGTTTAGGGTTATGTTTATTATTAGGGTTAGGTTTAGGGTTACGGTTACGGTGACGGTGAGGGTGATGGTTAGGGTTAGTGTTAGGATGAGGTTTAGGTTTATGGTTAGGGTTAGAATAAGAGCTAGGGTGATAGTGAGTTTTAAGTTTAGAGTTAGGGTTTGTGATAGGTTTAGGGTTAGGGTGGGGTTTACTGTTAGGGTTATGGTTAGGGTTAGGGTGAGGGAGAGATTTAGGGTTAGATTTAGGGTTAGTGTTAGGGTGAGGGTTAGTGTTAGGGTTAATGTTAGTGTTAGGGTGAGGGTAAGTGTTAGGGTGAGCGTTTGTTAGGTTGAGGGTTTGGGTTAGGAAGAGGGTTATGGTTAGGGTGAGGGTTAGGATTAGGGTTAGGGTTATTTTTATGTTTCGGTTTAAGGTTAAGGTTACAGTGAGGGTGAGGGTTAGACTTAGGGTTAGGGTGAGGTTTAGGGTGAGGGTGAGGTTTAGGGTTAGAGTTAGGGTTAGGGTGAGGGTTAGGTTGAGGGTTAGGGTTAGGGTTAGTGTTAGGGTGAGGCTGAGGTTGAGGGCTAGAGTTAGGGTTAGGGTTAGGATTAGGGTAAGGTTTAGGGTGAGTGTGAGGGTTACGGTTACTCTAGGTCAGGCTGAGGGTGAGGGTATGGGTGAGGGTTAGGGTTAGGTGGAGGGTTAGGGTTAGGGTTAGGATGCAAGTTAGGGTTCGGTTATGTTTAGGGTTAGGGTGAGGGTTAGAGTTACGGTGAGCATGAGGTTTAGGGTTTGGTTGAGAGTTAGGGTTAGGGTTAGGGTTAGGGTTAGGGTCAGGGTTAAGGTTAGGGTTAGGGTGAGGGTAAGGATGAGGATTAGTTTTAGCATTAGGGTTAGGGTGAGGGCTAGGTTGTGGGTGAGGGTTAGGTTTAGTGTTAGGTTAAGGTTTAGGGTTAGGGTTAGGGTTAGGTTGAGGGTTACATTGAGGGTTAGTGTTACAGTGAAGGTGAGGATTAGGGTTAGGGTGAGGGTTAGGATTAGGGTTAGCATGAGGGTGAGTGTTAGGATTACAGTTAGGGTTAGGGTTAAGGTTAGGTTTAGGGTTAGGATTAGTGTTATTGTTAGGGTTAGGGTTAGAGTTATGGTGAGGGTGAGAGTGAGGGTGAGGGTGAGGGTTAGTGTTAGGGTTAGGGTGAGGTTTAGGGTTAGGGTTAAGATTAGGGTTAGGGTGAGGGTTTGGTTTAGGGTTATATTTAGGGTTAGTTGGAGGGTTAGGTCGAGGGTTAGGGTTAGGGTTAGTTTTAGGGTTAAGGTTAGAGTGAGGGTTAGGTTGAGGTTTATGGTTATGGTTAGGGTTATGTTAGGATTAAGGTGAGAGTGAGGGTGAGGTTGAGGGTTAGGGTTAGGCTTAGGCTTAGGCTTAGGGTTAGGCTGAGGGTAAGGTTGGGGGTGAAGATTAGGTTTAGGGTGATGGTTAGTATTAGGGCTAGGATGAGGATTAGGGTGAGGGGTAGGATTAGGTTTAGGATTAGGTTGAGGGCTAGGGTGAGTGTGAGGGTTAAGGTAAGGGTTAGGCTAAGGCTTAGGTATAGGCTGAGAGTGAGGTTGAGGGTTAGGGTTAGGGTTAGGTTGACGGTTAGGTTTACGGTTAGGGTGAGGGTTAGGATGAGGTTTATCGTTAGGGTGAGTGTTAGGTTGATGATGATGGTAAGGGTAAAGATGAGGTTTAGGCTGAGTTTGAGGGTTAAGATAAGGGTGAGTTTTAGGGTTAAGTTTAGGGTTAGGGTTAGGGTTAGAGTTAGGGTTAGAGTGAGGGTTAGATTGAGGATTAGGGTTAGGGTTAGTGTGAGGTTTAAGGTGAGGATGAGGGCTAGGGTTAGGGTTTAGGTGAGGTTTAGGATTAGGGTCAGGGTAAGGGTTAGTGTGAGGGTTAGTGTTAGTGTTAGGGTTAGGGTTAGGGTGAGGGTAAGTGTTAGGGTGAGGGTTAGGGTTAGGGTGAGGGTTATGGTTAGAGTGAGGGTGAGGGTTAGGATTAGGGTTAGAGTGAGGTTTAGTGTTAGGGTTAGGGTTAGAATTAGGGTTAGGGTTAGGGAGAGCGTGAGGTTTAGGGGTACATTTAGGGTTAGGTTGCGGGTTAGGGTTAGGTTGCCGGTTTGCGTGGGGGTGAAGATAAAGGAAAAGTTCAGGGTTAGGCTGATTCTGAGGGTTACGGTATGGGTGAGTGTTAGGGTTAGGGTGAGGGTTAGTGTTAGCTTTAGGGTGAGGTTGAGGGTTCGATTGATGATTAGTATTAGGGTTAGTGTGAGATTTAAGTTGAGGATGAGGGTTTGGGTTACGCTGAAGACTAGGGTGAGGGTGAGGGTTAGGGTTAATGTTAGGGTGAGGTTTAGGGTTAGGGTGATGTTTAGGGGTAGTGTGAGAGTTAAGGTTAGGGTTAGGGTTAGTGTTAGGATGAGGGTAAGTGTTAGGGTGAGGTTTAGGATTACGGTGAGTATTAAGTTTAGGGTGAGGGTTAGGGTTAGGATAAGTGTAAGGGTGAGGGCCAGGCTAAGGGTTAGGGTGAGGGTTAGGGTTAGGGATAGGGATAGGTTTAGGATTAGGGTTAGGGTGAGGGTGAATGTGAGAGTTAGGACTAGGGTTTTGGTTAGGCTTAGAGTTAGGATGAGGTTTAGGGTTAGGGTTTGGGTTAGGGTAAGGTTGAGTCTGAGGTTTAGGGTTAGTTTAGGTTTAGTGTTAGTGTTAGGGTTAGTGTTAGGGTTCCAGGGAGGGTTGGGGTTCGGGTTAGGGTTAGGTTTAGGCTTAGATTTAGGGTGAAGGTTAGAATGAGGATTAGGTTTACGATTAGGGTTAGGGTTCGGGCTAGGTTAAAGGTGAGGATTAGGGTTAGTGTTAGGGTAAGGTTTAGGGTTAGGGTTAGAATTAGGGTGAGGGTTAGGATGAGCGTTAGGGTTACAGTGAGGATGAGGGTTAGGGTGAGGGTGAAGATTAGGGTTACTTTTAGGGTTAGTGTGAGGTTGAGTGTTAGCATTACGGTTAGGGTTATGGTTAGGTTTGGGTTTAGGGTTAGGATTACTGTTATTGTAAGGGTTGGGGTTAGAGTTATGGTGAGGGTGAGGGTGAGGGTGAGTGTTAGGGTTAGGGTGAGGTTTAGGGTTATGGTTAGGATTAGGGTTAGGGTGAGGGTGAGGTTTATGGTTAGACTTAGGTTTAGTTGGAGGCTTAGGTCGAGGGTTAGGGTTATGGTAAGTGCTTAGGCTTCGGGTTAGGCTGAGGGTGAGGGTGGGGGTGAAGATTAGGGTTAGGGTGATGGTTAGTGTTAGGGTTAGGGTTAGAGTTAGGGTTAGGGTGAGGGTTAGGTTTAGGATTAGGGTTAGGGTGAGGTTGAGTGTTAACATTAGGGTCAGGTTTAGGGATAGGGTTAGGTTTAGGGTTAGGATTAGTGTTATTGTTAGGGTTAGGTTTAGATTTATGGTGAGGGTGAGGGTTAGGGTTAGGGTTAGGTTGAGGTTTAAGGTTAAGGTTAGGATTTGGTTTAGGGTGAGGGTGAGGTTTAGGTTAGATTTAGGTTTAGTTGGAGGGTTAGTTCGAGGGTTAGGGTTAGGGTTAGTGTTAGGTTTAAAGTTAAGGTCAGGGTTAGGTTGAGGTTTAGGGTTAGGGTTAAGTTTAGGGTTAGGATTAGTGTTAGGGTGAGGCTGAGTGTGATGTTTAGGGTTAGGGTTAGGCTTAGGCTTAGGGTTAGGCTGAGGGTGAGGGTGGGGTGAGCATTAGGGTTAGGGTGATGGTTAGGGTTAGGTTTAGGGTGAGGGTTAGTGTTAGGGTTAGGGTTAGAGTTAGGGTTAGGGTGAAGGTGAGGTTTTCGGGTAGAGGTAGGCTTAGTGTGAGGGTTAGGGTTAGAGTGAGTCTTAGGGTGGGGGTGACGGTAAGGGTAAATGTGAGGGTTAGGCTGAGCATGAGGGTTACGGTAAGGGTGAGTGTTAGGTTTAGGGTTAGGGATAGGTGAGGGTTTAGGGATAGGGTTAGGTGAGGGTTAGGGATAGAGTTAGGGTGAGAGTGAGGGTTAGATTGAGGATGAGTGTTAGGGTTAGTGTGAAGTTTAGGGTGATTGTGAGGGTTAGGGTTAGGGCGAGGTCTAGGGAGAGGGTGAGGTTTAGGGTTAGTGTTAGGGTGAGGTTTATGGTTAGGGTGATGGTTAGGGTTAGTGTGAGGTTTAGTGTTAGGATTAGGGTTAGTGTTAGGGTGAGTGTAAGTGTTAGGGTGAGGGTTAGGGTGAGGGTTATGTTTAGGGTGAGGTTTAGGGTTATTGTTAGCATTAGGGTTAGGATTAAGTTTATGGTGATGGTGAGGGTGAGGGTTAGGTTTAGGGCTAGGTTGAGGTTTAGAGATAGGGTTAGGGTTAGGGTCAGGGTGAGGTTTAGTGTTAGAGTTAGGGTTAGGGTGAGGATGAGGGTGAGGTTTAGGGTTAGGATTAATGTTAGGTTTAGGCTTAAGGTGAGGGTTAGGTTGAGGGTGAGGATTAGGGTTAGGTTTAGGAGCAGGATTAGTGTTAGTGTTATGGTGAGTGTGAGAGTTAGGGTTAGGGTTAGGGATAGGCTTAGGGGTAGGCTGAGGCTGAGGGTGAGGGTTGTGTTAGGGTGAGGTTTAGGGTTAGGGTTAGGGTGAGTGTGAGGGTTAGGTTTAGGGTTAGGCTTAGATTAGGCTGAGGGTAAAGGTGTCGGTTAGGGTTAGGATTAGTGTTAGGGTGAGGTTTAGGGTTTGGGTTAGGGTTAGAGATAGGGTTAGTGTAATGGTGAGGTTTAGGGTTAGTTGGGGTTAGGGTGAGATTTAGGTTGAGGGTTATGGTAAGGGTTAGTGTTAGGATTACGGTTAGGGTGAGAGTTAGCGGGAGGGTTAGGGTTTGGGTTGGGGATAGGATTAGGGTTGGAGTGAGGGTGAGTGTGTGTGTTAGGTTTAGGTTTTGGGTTAGACTTAGGGTTAGGCTGAGGGTGAGGTTGAGGGTGAGGGTTAGCGTTAGGCAGAGGGTTAGGATGAGGGTTAGGTTTCGGATTAGGGTTAGGGTAAAGGCTAGGGTGAATGTGAGGTTGGGCGTTAAGGTTAGGGTTAGGGTTATTGTGAGGGTGAGGTTTAGGGTTAGAGTTAGTGTTAGGGTGCGGCTGAGGGTGAGGGTTAGGGTTAGGGTTAGGGTTAGGTTTTGGGTTAGGTTTAGGGTAAGGCTTAGGGTGAGGGTGAGGGTTAGGATTAGGGTTAGAATTATAATTAGGGTTAGGGTTATGGTGAGTGTGAGGGTTAAGGTTAGGTTTAGGGTTAGGATTAGGGTTAGTGTGAGGGTGAGTGAGTGTGTTAGGGTTAGGTTTAGGTTTATGCTAAGGGTTATGCTAAGCGTGAGGTTGAGGGTGAGGGTTAGGGTTAGGTTGAGCTTTAGGATAAGGGTTAGGGAGAGGGTTAGGATGAGGGTTAGGGTGAGAATGAGTGTGAGGGATAGGGTTAGTGTTAGGGTGAGGGTTAGGATGAGGTCAGGATTAGGTTTAAGATCAGGACTAGGGTGAGGGTGAGGTTTAGGGTTAGGGTTAAGGTTAGCGTTAGGGTTAGGATTAGTGTGAGGGTGAGGTTTAGGGTTAGATTTAGGGTAAGGCTGAGGCTAAGGTAAAGATTTAGGTTTAGGGTTAGTGTTAGAGTTAGGTTTAGGGTGAGGGTTAACGTGAGGGTGAGGATTAGGTTTAGGGTTAGAATTAGGATTAGAGTAAGGGTTAGCATGATTGTGAGGGTTAGTTTTATGCTTAGGGTTAGGCTGAGGATGAGGGGGAGGGGGAATGTTAGGGTTCGGTTGAGGTTTAGCCTTAGGGTAAGGATGAGGGTTAGGTTCAGTGTTAGTGTGAGGGTTACCATGAGGATTAGGGTTACGATTAGGGTTAGGGTTAGGGCTAGGATGAGGGTGAGGATTAGGGTTAGTGTTAGGGTAAGGTTTAGGGTTAGGGTTAGGGTTAGGGTGAGGGTTAGTTTTAGGGTTAGCTTTAGATTTATGGTTAGGGTGAGGGTTAGGTTGACGGTTAGGGTTAGGGTTAGGGTGAGGTTTAGTGTTAGGTTTAGGATTAGGGTTAGGGTGAGGGTGAGGATTCGGGTTAAATTTAGGTTTAGTTGGAGGGTTAGGTCGAGGGTTAGGGTTAGGGTTAGTTTTAGGTTTAAGGTTAGGGTCAGGGTTAAGTTGAGGTTTAGTGTTTGGGTTAGGTTTAGTCTTAGGATTAGGGTTCAGTTGAGGGTGAGTGTGGGGGTGAGGATTAGGGTTAGGGTGATGGTTAGGGTTAGGGTAACAGTGAGGGATAGTGTTAGGGTTAGGTTTAGAATTAGGTTTAGGTTTAGGGTGAGGTTTAGGGGTAGAGTTAGGGTTAGGGTGAGGGGTAGCGATAGAGTGAGGGTTAGCGTTAGAGTGAGGGTTAGGGTGGGGGTGACGGTAAGGGTAAAGATAAGGGATAGGATGAGGGTGAGGGTTTGGGTGAGGGTGAGGTTTAGGGTTAGGGTGAGGGTTATGTTGAGGGTTAGGGTGAGGGTGAGGGTTAGATAGAGGTTTAGTGTTAGGGTTGGTGTGAAGTTTAGGGTGAGGATTAGGGTTAGGGTTAGGGTGAGGGCTAGGGAGAGGGTTCTGTTTAGGGTTAGGTTTAGGGTTAGGGTGATGGTTATGGTTACTGTTAGGGTTAGGGTTAGTGTTAGGGTGAGGGTAAGTGTTAGGGTGAGGGTTAGTGTCAGGGTGAGGGTAAGTGTTAGGGTGAGGGTTAAGGTTAGGGTGAGGGTTATGTTTAGGGTGAGGGTTAGGTTAGGGTTAGGATTATTGTTAGCATTAGGGTTAGGGTTACATTTATGGTGAGGGTGAGGGTGAGGGTTAGGGTTAGGGCTAGGATGAGGTTTAGGGATAGGGTTAGGGTTCGGGTTATGGTCAGGGTGAGGTTTAGTTTTAGAGTTAGGGTTAGGGTGAGGCTGAGGGTGAGGGTTAGGGTTAGGATTAATGGTAGGGTTAGGCTTAAGGTGAAGGTTAGGTTGAGGGTGAGGGTTAGAGTTAGGGTTAGGAGTAGTATTATAGTTTTTGTTAGGGTGAGTGTGTTAGGGTTAGGCTTAGTGTTAGGCTGAGGTTGAGGGTGAGGGTTAGGGTAGGATGAGATTTAGGGTTAAGGTTAGGATGAGTGTGTGGGTTAGGGTTTGTTTTAGGCTTAGTATTAGGCTGAGGGTGAGGGTGTGGTTTATGGTTAGGGTGAGGGTTAGGGTTATGGGGAGGGTTAGGATGAGGGTTAGGGTTAGGATTAGGGTTAGGGTGAGGGTGAGTGTGTGTGTTAGGGTTAGGTTTAGGGTTAGGCTTAGGGTTAGGCTGAGGGTGAAGTTGCGGATGAGGGCTAGGGTGAGGGTGAGGTTTATGTTTAGGGTCAGGTTGAGGGTAGGGTCAGGGCTATGCTGACGGTGAAGGTTAGGGTTAAGTTGAGGTTTAGGGTTCGGATTAGGGTTAGGGTGAGGTTGGGGGTGAGGGTTAGGTTTAGTGTTAGGGTGAGGGTTAGGTTGAGTGTTAAGGTTAGGATTAGGGTTAGGGTGAGGGCTAGGGTGAGGGTGAGGTTTAGGTTTAGGGTTAGGGTGGGGTTTAGGGTTAGGGTTAGGGTTAGTGTTAGATTTAGGGTTAGGTTGAGAGTGAGGGTTACGCTTAGCGTAAGGATTAGGTTTAGGGTAAGGGTTAGGGTGAGTTTGAGTGTTAGGGTTGGGGTTAGGCTTAGTGTTAGGGTGAGGGTGAGGGTGAGGTTGAGGGTTAGGTTTAGGGTGAGGGTTAGTGTTAGGGTGAGAGTTCGGGTTTGGTTATGTTTAGAGTTAGGGTGAGGGTTAGGGTTATGGGGAGGGTTAGTATGAGGGTTAGGGTTAGGATTAGGGTTAGGGTTAGGGTGAGTGTGTGTGTTAGGGTTAGGTTTAGGGTTAGGCTTAGAGTTAGGCTGACGGTGAAGTTGAGGATGAGGGCTAGGGTGAGGTTGAGGTTTAGGGTTAGGGTTAGGGTGAGGGTTAGTGTTAGGGTAAGGGTGAGAGTTAGGGTTCGGTTTAAGTTTAGGGTTAGGTTGAGGTTTAGGGTAAGGGCTATGGTGAGGGTGAGGGTTAGGGTTAGGTTGAGGGTTAGGGTTCAGATTAGGGTTAGGGTGAAGTTGGGTGTGAGAGTGAGGTTTAGGGTTAGAGTTCGGGTGAGGTTTAGCGTTAGGGTTAGGGTTAGTGTTAGATTTAGGGTTAGGTTGAGAGTGAGGGTTAGGCTTAGCGTAAGGATTAGGTTTAGGGTAAGGGTTAGGGTGAGTTTGAGTGTTCGGGTTAGGGTTAGGCTTAGTGTTAGGCTGAGGGTGAGGGTGAGGTTGAGGGTTAGGGTGAGGGTGAGGGTTAGGGTTAGGTTTAGGGTTAGGGTGAGAGTTCGGGTTCGGTTATGTTTAGGGTTAGGTTAAGGGTTAGGGTTATGGTTACTGTGAGCTTGAGGTTTAGAGTTAGGGTTAGTGTTAGGGTTTGGGTGAGGGTTAAGGTTAGGGTTAGGGTGAGGGTAAGGATGAGGATTAGGGTTAGGATTAGGGTTAGGGTGAGTCCTAGGGTGTGATGAGGGTTAGGGTTAGTGTTAGATTAAGGTTTAGGTTTAGGGTTAAGGTTAGGGTGAGGGTTAGGTTGAGGGTTAGGGTTACAGTGAGGGTGAGCATTAGGGTTAGGGTGAGGGTTAGGGTTAGGATTAGGGTTAGCATGAGGGTGTGTGTTAGGTTTAGGGTTAGGTTTAGGGTTAGGGTTAGTGTTATTTTTAGGGTTAAGATTAGATTTATGGTGAGGATGAGGGTGAGGGTTAGGATTAGGGTTATGGTGAGGTTTAGGGTTAGGGTTAGGATTAGCGTTAGGGTGAGGGTGAGTATTAGGTTTAGATTTAGGGATAGTTGGAGGGTTAGGTCGAGGGTTAGTGTTAAGGTTAGTTTTAGGGTTAAGGATAGGGTGAGGGTTAGGTTGAGGTTTAGGGTTATGGTTAGCATTCGGGTTAGGATTAGGGTGAGGGTGAGGGTGAGTGTGAGGGTTAGGGTTAGGGTTAGACTTAGGCTTAGGGTTAGGCTGAGGGTGAGGGTGGGGGTTAGAAAACGTTTAGGGTGATGGTTATGGTTAGGGTTAGGTTGAGTTTAGTCTGATAGTTAGCATTAAGATTAGGGTTAGGGTGAGGGCTAGGGTGAGGGTGAGGGTTTGGGTTTGGGTGATGGTTAGGTTTATGGTTAGGGTGAGGGTTAGGATGAGGTTTAGGGTTAGTGTGAGGTTTACGGTTAGGATGAAGTTTAGGGTTAGGGTGAGGGTGAGGGTTAGAATTAGGGTTAGGGTGAGGGCTAGGATTAGGGTGAGGATTAGGGTTAGCGTTAAGGTGAGGTTTAGGGTTAGGGTTAGGGTTAGGTTGAGGGTTAGGATGAGGGTTAGGGTTAGGGTTAGTTTTAGGTTTAAGGTTAGGGTCAGGTTAAGGTTGAGGTTTGGGGTTAGGGTTAGGTTTAGGGTTAGGATTAAGGTTAGG
Source organism: Dipodomys merriami (assembly GCF_024711535.1). Classification (NCBI taxonomy): domain Eukaryota; kingdom Metazoa; phylum Chordata; class Mammalia; order Rodentia; family Heteromyidae; genus Dipodomys; species Dipodomys merriami. The sequence continues at coordinate 372,192 of NW_027206321.1, read as the reverse complement.
GTGAGGGTGAGTGTGAGGTTTAGGTTTAGGGTTATGCTTAGGCTTAGGGTTAGGCTGAGGGTGAGGGTTGGTTTGAGGATTAGATTTAGGGTGATGGTTAGGGTTAGGGTTATGATGAGGGTCAGTGTTAGGGTTAGGGTTAGAGTTAGGGTTAGGGTGAGGGAGAGGTTTAGGGGTAGAGTTAGGGTTAGGGTGAGGGTTAGCGTTAGAGTGAGGGTTATGGTGGGGGTGACTGAAAGGGTAAAGATGAGGGTTAGGCTGAGCGTGAGGGTTACGGAAAGGGTGAGGTTTAGGGTTAGTGTGAGAGTCAGGGTGAGGGTTAGGCTGAGGTTGAGGGTTAGAATGAGGATTAGTGTTAGGGTTAGTGTGAAGTTTAGGGTGAGGATGAGGGTTAGGGTTATGGTGAGGGCTAGGGAGAGGTTTAGGTTTAGAGTTAGGGTTAGGGTGAGGTTTAAGGTTAGGGTGATGCTTAGCGTTAGTGTGAGGGTTAGTGTTAGGGTTAGGGATAGTTTTAGAGTGAGGGTTAGGTTTCGGGTGAGGTTAAGTGTTTGGGTGAGGGTTAGGGTTAGGGTGTGGATTATGGTTAGGGTGAGGGTTAGGGTTAGGGTTAGGATTATTGTTAGCATTAGGGTTAGGGTTAAGGTTCTGGTGAGTGTGAGGTTGAGGGTTAAGGTTACGGCAAGGATGAGGTTTAGTTATATGGTTAGTGTTAGGGTTAGCGTCAGGGTGAGTTTTAGTGTTAGAGTTAGGGTTAGGATGAGTCTGAGGGTGAGAGTTAGGATTAGGATTAATGTTAGGGTTAGGCTTAATGTGAGGGTTAGTTTGAGGGTGAGGGTTAGAGTTAAGGTTAGGAGTAGGATTAGGTGTAGGGTTAGGGTGAGTGTGAGGGTTAGTGTTAGGGTTAGGGATAGGCTTAGGGTTGGGCTGAGGTTGAGGTTGAGGGTTATGTTTAGGGTGAGTTTTAGGGTTAGGGTTAGTGTGATTGTGAGTGTTAGGGTTAGGGTCAGGCTTAGGATTAGGCTGAGGGTGAGGGTGTGGTTAGGGTTAGGGTGAGGTTTAGGGTTATGCGGAGGGTTAGGATGAGTGTTAGGTTTAGGATTAGGGTTAGGTTGAGGGTGAGTGTGTGTGTTAAGGTTGGGTTTAGCTTTAGGCTTAGGGTTAGGCTGTGGGTGAGGTTGATGTTAAGGGTTAGGGTTAGGGTAAGGGTTAGGGGGAGGTTTAGGAAGAGGGTTATGGTTAGGATTAGGGTTGGGTGAGGGCTAGGGTTAGGGTGAGGTTTAGGGTTAGGGTTAGGGTGTGTGTTAGGGTTTGGGTTAGTGTGAGAGTTAGGTTTTGGTTTAAGCTTAGGGTTAGGTTGAGTGTTAGGTTACGGGTTTCGGTGAGGGTGAGGGTTAGGGTTAGGTTGAGGGTTAGGATTAAGATTAGGGTTAGCGTGACAGTGAGGGTTAGGTTTAGTGTTAGGATGAGGGTTAGGTTGAGGATTAGAGTTAGGATTAGGGTTAGGGTGAGGGCTAGGGTGAAGGTGAGGTTTAGTGTTAGGGTTAGGGTGAGGTTTAGGGTTAGGGTTAGGGTTAGGGTGAAGGTGAGGTTTAGATTTAGAGTTAGGGTTAGGGTGAGGCTGAGGTTGAGGGTTAGGGTTAGAATTAGTGTTAGATTTAGGGTTAGGTTGAGGGTGAGGGTTAGGCTTAGGGTTAGGATTAGGTTTAGGGTAAGGGTTAGGGTGAGTGTGAGCGTTAGGGTTAGGGTGAGAGTTAGGGTTTGGTTATGTTTAGGGTTAGGGTGAGGGTTAGGGTCAGGGTTACGGTGAACTTGAGGTTTAGGGTTAGGTTGAGAATTAGGGTTAACGTTAGGGTATGGGTGAGGGTTAATTTTAGGGTTAGGGTGAGGGTAAGGATGGGGATTAGGGTTAGGATTAGGCTTAGTGTGAGAGCTACGGTGAGGTTGAGGGTTAGGGTTAGTGTTATATTAAGGTTTCGTGTTTGGTTTATGGTTAGGGTGAGGGTTAGGTTCAGTATTCGGGTTACGGTGAGGGTGAGGATTAGGGTTAGGGTGAGGGTTAGGGTTAGTATTAGGGTTAGCATGAGGTTTAGTGCTAGGATTAGGGTTAGGGTTAGGGTGAGGGTTAGGTTTAGTGTTAGGATTAGTGTTATTGTTAGGTTTAGGGTTAGAGTTATGGTGAGGGTGAGGGTGAGGGTGAGGGTTAGGGTTAGGGTGACGTTTAGCGATAGGGTTACAATTAGAGTTAGGGTGAGCTTGAGGTTTAGGGTTAGGTTTAGTGCTAGTTGGAGGGTTAGTTTGAGGGTTAGGGTTAAGGTTAATTTTAGGCTTAAGGATAGGGTGAAGGTTAGTTTGAGGTTTAGGGTTGTGGTTAGGGTTAGGGTTAGGATAAGGGTGAGGGTGAAGGTGAGTGTGAGGGTTAGGGTTAGGGTTAGGCTTAGGCTTAGGTTTAGGCTGAGTGTGAGTGTGGGGGTGAGGATTAGGTTTAGGGTGATGGTTAGGGTTAGGGTTAGTGTGAGGGTTATGATGAGGGTTAGAATTAAAATTAGGGTTATGTTGAGGCCTAGGGTGAGGGTGAGGGTTAGGTTTAGGGTGATGGTTAGGTTTACGTTTAGGGTGAGGTTAGGATGAGGTTTAGGGTTAGGGTGAGGTTTTGGGTGAGGATGTTGTTAAGGGTAAAGGTGAGGTTTAGGCTGAGGGTGAGGGTTAAGTTAAGGGTGAGGTTTAGGGTTAGGGTGAGGTTTAGATTGAGGATTAGGGTTAGGGTTAGTGTGAGGTTTAGGGTGAAGTTGAGGGTTAGGGTTAGTGTGAGGGTGAGGGTTAGAATTAGGATTAGGGTGAGGTCTAGGGTGAGGGTGAGGGTTAGGATTAGGGTTATGGTTAATGTGAGGTTTACGATTAGGCTGAGGGTTAGGTTTAGTGTGAGAGTAAGTTTTAGGGTTAGGGTTAGTGTTAGGATGAGGGTTAGTGTTAGGGTGAGGGTTAGAGTTAGGGTGAGTGTTATGCTTAGGTTGAGGGTTAGGGTTCTGGTTAGGGTTATTGTTAGGTTTAGGATTAGGGTTACGGTTCAGGTGAGGGTGAGGGTTAGTGTTAGGGTTAAGGTGAAGTTTAGTGTTAGGGTTAGTGTTAGAGTTAAGGTTAGGGTGAGGGTGAGGTATAGGGGTACAATTAGTTTTAGGATGAGGGTTAGGGTTAGTGTGGGGGTGACGGTAAGGGTAAAGATGAGGGTTAGGGTGAGTTTTAGGGTTAGGGTGAGGTTTAGTGTTAGTTTTAGGGTGAGGTTGAGGGTTATATTGAGGATTAGTGTTAGGTTTAGTGTGAGGTTTAGGGTGAGGATGAGGGTGAGGGTTAGGGTGAGGGCTATGGAGAGTTGGAGGGTTAAGGTTAGTGTTAGGGTGAGGTTTAGGTTTAGGGTGATTTTTAGGCTTAGTGTGAGGTTTAGTGAGAGTTTTAGGGTTAGTGTTAGGGTGAGGGTAAATGTTAGAGTGAGGGTTAGGGTTAGGGTGAGGGTTATGGTTAGGGTGAGGGTTAGGTTAGGGTTAGGTTTATTGTTAGGGTTAGGGAAAGGGTTAAGGTTACGATGAGGGTGAGGGTTAGGGTTAGGTTTAGGATGAGGGTTAGGTTTAGGGTTAGTGTTAAACTTAGGGTTAGGCTGAGGGTTAGGGTTAGGTTTAGGATTAGGCTTAGGCTTAGTCTTAGGCTGAGCATGAACTTGAGTGTTAGGGTGAGGGTTAGGGTTAGGGATAGGTTTAGGGTGACTGTTAGGATGAGGTTTAGGATTAGGATAAGTGTAAGGGTGAGAGCTAGGCTGAGGGTTAGTGTGAGGGTTAGTGTAAGGGATAGGGCTTGGTTTAGGATTAGCGTTAGGGGGAGGGTGAGTGTGAGAATTAGGATTAGGGTTAGGGTTAGGCTTAGAGTTAGGATGAGGTTTAAGGTTAAGGTTTGGGTTAGGGTGAGGGTGAGGCTGAGTATGAGGGTTCGGTTTAAGGTTAGGTTTAGGGTTAGTGTTAGTGTTAGGGTTATGGTTAGGGTTAGGGTTAGGTTTAGCCTTAGAGTTAGGGTGAGGGTTATGGTTAGGGTTTGGGGTAGGGTCAGGGTGAGGCTGAGGATTAGGGTTAGTTTTAGGGTTAGGTTTGGCTTTAGGGTTAGTGTTAGGTTTAGGGTTAGGGTTAGGGTTACGCTGAGGGTTAGGGTTAGGGTTAGGGTTAGGCTGAGGGTGAGGTAGGGGTGAGGATTAGTTTTATGTTTAGGGTTAGGCTTAGGTTTAGGGTTATGTTTAGGGTGAACGTTCGGATTAGGGTTATGGTTATTGTTAGGGTTTGGTTTAGGGTTAAGGTTGCCCTGAGGGTGAGGGTGAGGGTTAGGGTTAGGGTTAGGTTGAGGTTTAGGGTTTAGGTTAGGGTTAGAGTTAAGTTTAGGGTGAGGGTGAGGTTTAGGGTCAGAGTTAGGTTTAGGGTGAGGGTTAGGTTTAGTGTGCGGGTTAGCGTAGGTGTGACGGTAAGGGTAAAGATGAGGGTTAGGCTCAGGGTGAGGGTTACTGTAAGGGTGAGGGTTAGGGTTAGGGTGAGGGTTAGTGTTAGCTTTAGGGTGAGGGTGAGGGTTATATTGAGGATTAGTGTTAGGTTTAGTGTGAGATTTAGGGTGAGGATGAGGGTTAGGTTTAGGGTGAGGGCTATGTTGAGTTTGAGAGTTAAGGTTAGTTTTAGTGTGAGGTTTAGTGTTAGGGCGATTTTTAGGGTTAGTGTGAGGGTTAGGGTTAGTGTTAGGGTGAGGGTAAGTGTTAGGGTGAGGGTTAGGGTTAGGGTAAGGGTTATGGTTAGGGTGAGGGTTAGGTTAGGGTTAGGTTTATTGTTAGGGTTAGGGATAGGGTTAAGATTACGGTCAGGGTGAGGGTTAGGGTTAGGGTTAGGATGAGGTTTAGGTTTAGGGTTAGTGTTAGAGTTAGGGTTAGGCTGAAGGTTAGGGTTAGGTTTAGGCTTAGGCTTAGGCTTAGGCTGAGAATTAGCTTGAGTGTTAGGCTGAGTGTTAGGGTGAGGGTTAGAGTAAGGGACAGGGTTTTGTTTAGGATTAGGGTTAGGGTTAGGCTTAGAGTTAGGATGAGGGTTAGGGTTAGGGTTTGGGTTAGGGTGAGGGTGAGGATGAGTATTAGGGTTAGGTTTAGGGTTACGTTTAGTATTAGTATTAGGATTAGGGTTATGGTTAGGGTTAGGATTATGGTGAGGGTTAGGTTTAGGGTTAGGGTTATGCTTAGAGTTAGGATGAGGGTTATGGTTATGGATTGGGTTAGGGTCAGGGCGAGGCTGAGGATTAGGGTTAGTTTTAGGGTTAGGTTTAGCGTTAAGGTTAGTGTTAGGTTTAGGCTTAGTATTAGGGTTACGGTGAGGGTTAGGGTTAGGGTTAGGGTTAGGCTGAGGGTGAGGTGGGGTGAGGATGAGTGTTATGGTTAGGGTTAGTCTTAGGGTTAGGGTTATGTTTAGGGTGAGGGTTAGGATTAGGGTTAGGGTTATTGTTAGGGTTAGGGTTAGGGTTAAGTTTACGGTGATGGTGAGGGTGAGGGTGAGGCTTAGGGTTAGGGTTGGGTTGAGGTTTAGGGTTTAGGTCAGAGTTAGAGTTAGGTTTAGGGTGAGGGTGAGGTTTAGGGTTAGAGTTAGGTTTAGGGTGAGGGTTAGGTTGAGGGTTAGAGTTAGAGTTAAGGTTAGGGTTAGCTTTAGGGAGAGAGTTACGGGGACGTTTTGGGTTAGGATTAGGGGTAGGTTGAGGGTGCTTGTGTTTGTTAGGGTTAGGTTTAGGGTTAGGCTTAGTGTTAGGCTGAGGTTGAGGTTGCGGGTGAGGGTTAGGGTTATTGTGAGGGTTAGGGTAAGGGTTAGGGGGAGGTTTAAAAAGAGGGTTAGGGTTAGGATTAGGGTTAGGGTGAGTTCTAGGGTGTGGGTGAGGTTTAGGTTTAGGGTTAGGATAAGGGTTAGGTTTAGGGTTACGTTGAGAGGGTTCGGTTTAAGTTTAGGTTTAGGTTGAGGGTTAGTGTAAGGGTTACGGTGAGGGTGAGGGTTAGGGTTAGGTTGAGGGTTAGGGTTCGGATGAGGGTTAGGGTGAGGTTGATGGTGAGGGTTAGGGTTAGTGTTTGTGTGAAGGTTAGGATGAGAGTTAGGGTTAGAATTAGGGTTAGGGTGAGGGCTAGGGTGAGGGTGAGGTTCAGGCTTATGTTTAGGGTTAGGGTGAAGCTGAGGTTGAGGGTTAAGATTAGGGTTAGGGTTAGGTTTAGGCTTAGGGTTAGGCTAAGGGTGAGGTTTAGGGTTAGGGTGAGTTAGGGTTAGCGTTAGGGTGAGTGTTAAGGTTCGGTTAAGTTTAGGGTTAGGGTCAGTGTTAGGGTTAGGGTTACGGTGAGCGTGATGGTTAGGGTTAGGTTGAGGGTTAGGGTAGGTTGAGGTTTAGGGTTAGGGTTAGGGTTAGGGTGAGTGTTACGTTTAGGGTTAGGGTGAGCGTAAGGATGAGGATAAGGTTTAGCATTAGGGTTAGGGTGAGGGCTAGGGTGATGGTGATGGTTAGGGTTAGGGTTAGATTAAAGTTTAGGTTTAGCTTTAGGGTTAGGGTGAGGGTTAGCTTGAGTGTTAGGGTTACGGTGAGGGTGAGGGTTAGGGTTAGGGTTAGGGTTAGGTTTAGGATTAGAGTTAGGGTGAGGGGGTGTGTTAGGATTAGGGTTAGGTTTAGGGTTAGGGTTAGGTTTAGGGTGAGGATTAGTGTTATTGTTAGGGTTAGGATTAGAGTTATGGTGAGGGTGAGGGTGAGTGTTAGGGTCCGGGTTAGGGTGAGGTTTAGGATTAGGGTTAGGATTAGGGTGAGTGTAAGGTTTAGGGTTAGATTTAGGGTTAGTTGGAGGGTTAGGTCCAGGGTTAGGATTAGGGTTAGTTTTAGCAGAGTTAGGTCGAGGGTTAGGGTTAGGGTTATTTTTAGCATTAAGGTTAGGTTGAGTGTTAGGTTGAGCTTTAGTGTTATAATTAGGTTTAAGGTTATGATTAGGGTGAGGTTGAGGGTAAGTGTGAGGGTTTGGGTTAGGGTCAGGCTTAGGCTTAGGGTTAGGCTGAGGGTGAGGGTGGGGTTGAGGATTAGGTTTAGGGTGATGGTTAGGGTTAGGGTTAGGGTGAGGCTTAGGATGAGGGTTACGGTTAGTATTAGGGTTAGGGTGAAGGCTAGGGTAAGTGTTCTGTTTAGGGTGAGGTTTAGGATTAGGGTGAGGATTAGGGTTATTGTGAGGGTTAGTGTTAGTGTTAGGGTTATTGTTAGGGTGAGGGTAAGTGTTAGGGTGAGGGTCATGGGTAGGGTGAGGTTTATGGTTAGGGTGAGGGTTAAGGTTAGGGTTAGGGTTATTGTTAGGTTTAGGATTAGGGTTACAGTTATGGTGATGGTGAGGGTTAGGGTTAGGGTTAGCGTGAGGTTTAGTGTTAGGGTTAGGGTTAGATTTAGGGTTAGGGTGATGATGAGGTTTAGGGTTAGATTTAGGTTTAGTGTTAGTGTTAGGGTCAGGGTGAGGGTTAGTGTTAGGTTTAGGCTTAGGCTTAGGCCGAGCATGAGGGTGAGGGTTAGGGTTCAGGTTAGGGTTTGGGTTAGGTTTAGGGTTAGGGGTAGGTTGTGGGTTAGGATGAGGATTAGGGTTAGGATTAGGGCAACGGTAAAGGCTAGGCTGAGGGTTAGGTTGAGGGGTAGGGTTAGGGTGAGAATGAGTGTGAAAGTTAGGGTTAGGGTTTGGGTTAGGCTTAGAATTAGGGTGAGGGTTAGGGTTAGCTTTTGGGTTAGGGTGAGGGTGAGGCTGAGGATTAGGTTTAGGGTTAGGTTTAGGATTAGGTTTAGGGTTAGGGTTAGGGTTAAGGTTAGGGCTAGGCTTAGTGTTAAGCTGAGGGTGAGGGTGTGGATGAGGATTAGTGTTATGGTTAGGGTTAGGCTTAGGGTTAGGGTTATTGTTAGTGTTATGGTTAGGGTTAAGTTTGCAGTGAGGGTGAGGCTGAGTGTGAGCGTTATGTTTGTGGTTAGGGTTAGGCTTAGGGTTAATGTTAGGGTTAGTATTATTGTTAGGGTTAGAGTTAGATTTACTGTGAGGTTGAGGATGCGGGTGAGGGTTAGTTTTAGGGTTAGGGTGGGGTTTATGTTTAGGGTTAGGGTTCGGGTGAGGATGAAGTTTATAGTTAGGGTTAGGCTGAGCGTTAGGGTTAGGTTTAGGGTGAGAGTTAGGGTTCGGGTTAAGTTTAGGGTTAGTTTGAGGGTTAGGGTAAGGTTTACGGTGAGGTTGATGGTTAGGATTAGGTTGAGGGTTAGGGTTAGAATTAGGGTTAGGGTGAGGGTGAGTGTGAAGATTAGGATTAGTGGTAGGGTGAGGGTTAGGATGAGGGTTAGGTTTAGGATTAGGGTTAGTGTGAGGGTTAGGGTGAGGGTGAGGGTTAGGGTAAGGTTTAGGCTTAGGCTTAGGTTTAGGCTGAGCATGAGTTTGAGATGGAGGTTTAGGGTTAGGGTGATGGTTAGGTTTACAGTTAGGGTGAGGGTTAGGATGACGTTTAGGGTTGGGGGAGTTTTAGGGTGAGGATGATGGTAAGGGTAAAGGTGATTTTTAGGCTGAGGGTGAGGTTTAACATAAGGGTGTGTGTTAGGGTTACGTTTAAGGTTAGTGTAAGAGTTAGGGTTAGGGTGAGTCTTAGGGTGAGGGTTAGGTTAAGGGTTAGGGTAAGGGTTAAGATTGGGTTTATGATGAGGGTTAAATTTAGGTTTAGGGTTAGGATTAGTGTAAGGTTTAGGGTGAGGATGAGGATTAGGGTTAGGGTTAGGGTGAGGGTGCGGTTTTGGGGTGGCATTAGGGTTCGGGTGATGGTTAGGGTTAGGGTAAGGGTTACCGTGGGGGTGATGGTATGGGTAAACGTGAGGGTTAGTCTGAGGCTGAAGGTTACATTGGGGTGAGGGTGAGGGTTAGGGTGAGGGTTAGGGTTAGGGGAAGGATGTGTGTGAGGGTTAGATTGAGGATTAGATTTAGGGTTAGTGTGAGGTTTAGGGTGAAGATGAGTGTTAAGGTTAGGGTGGGGCTAGGGTGAGGGTGAGGTTTAGGTTTAGGTTTAGGGTGAGGTTTAGGGTTAGGGTGATGATTAGGGTTACTGTGAGGGTTAGTGTTAGGGTTAGGGTTAGGGTGAGGGTGAGGGTAAGTGTTAGGGTGAGGGTTAGGTTTAGGGTGAGGGTTATTGTTAGGTTGAGGGTTAGGGTTTGGGTTAGGGTTAGGGTTATGGTTACGGTGAGGGTGAGGGTGAGAGTTAGGTTTAGGGTTAGTATGAGGTTTAGGTTTAGGGTAAGTGTTAGAGTTAGGGTTAGGGTGAGAGTGAGGTTTACGGTTAGAGTTAGGGTTAGTGTTAGGTTTAGTGTTAGGGTGAGGGTTTGTGTTAGAGTTACGCTTAGGCTTAGGCTTAGGCTAAGCATGAGGGTGAGGGTGAGGGTTAGGGTTATGGTGAGGTTTAGGAAGAGGTTTAGGGTTAGGATTAGTGTTAGGGTGAGGACTAGGTTGAGGGTTAGGGTGAGGGTTAGCTTTAGGGATAGGTTTAGGTTTAGGATTAGGGTTAGGTTGAGGGTGATCCTGAGGGTCAGGTTTAGGGTTAGGCTCAGGGTTAGGGTGAGGGTTAGGGTTAGGGTTTTCGTTAAAGTGAGGGTGAGGCTGAGGATTAGGGTTAGGTTTAGGGTTGGGTTTAGGGTTAGGGTTAGGCTTAGGGTTAGGCTGAGCATGAAGATGGGGTTGAGGATTAGGGTTAGGGTTAAGATTAGGGTTATTGTTAGTTTTATGTTAGGTTTAAGTTTGCCCTGACATTAAGGCTGAAGGTCATGGTTAGGGTTAGGGTTAGGGTTAGTATTAGTGTTATTTTTAGGGTTAGGTTTACAGTTACGGTGAGATTGAGGGTGAGAGTGAGGGTTAAGGTTAGGGTGAGGTTTAGCGTGAGGTTTAGGGTTAGGGTTAGGGTGAGGGTGAGGTTTAGGGTTAGAGTTAGTGTTAGATTGAGGGTTAGGGTGAGGTTCAGGGTTATTGTTAGTGTTAGGTTTAGGGGGAGGGGGCGGGTTAGGTTGAGGTTTAGGGATAGGTATAGTTTAGTATTAGATTTAGTGTGAGGGTGAGTGTGATGGTTAGGGTGAGGGCTAGGATTAGGCTTAGGGTTAGGCTGAGGGTGAGGGAGGGGGTGAGGATTAGGGTTAGGGTGATGGTTTGGATTAGAGTTAGTGTTATTGTTAGGGTTACGGTTAGAGTTATTGTGAGATTGAGGGTGTGGGTGAGGGTTAGGGTTAGGGTTAGGATGAGGTTTAGGGTTAGGGTTAGTGTGAGGGTGAGGTTTAGGGTTAGATATAGGGTTTGGGGGAAGGTTAGGGGGAGGTTTGGGATAGGATTAGTGTTAGAGTTAGGGTGAGGGTGAGGGTTAGGTTGAGGTTTAGGGTTAGGGTAATGAATGGTTAGGGTTAGTGTGAGGGTTAGTGTTAGCGTTAAGGTTAGTTTTAGGGTGAGGGTAAGTTTTAGGGTGAGGTTTTGGGTTGGGGTGAGAGTTGTGGTTAGGGTGAGTGTTAGGATTAGAATTAGGGTTATTGTTAGGGTTAGGTTTGGGTTTTGGTTACGGTGAGGGTGAGGTTTAGGGTTGGAGTTAGGGTGAGGTTTAGGGTTGGGGTTAGGGTTAGAGTGAGGGGTAGGATGAAGGTGAGGTTTACCGTTAGAGTTAGGGTGAGGGTGATGGTTAGGGTTTGGATTAGGGATAAGGAGAGGGTGAGTGTGTGTGTTAGAGTTAGGGTTAGGTTTAGGCTAAGGGTAAGGCTAAGTGTGAGGTTGAGTGTGAGGGTTAGGGTTAGGATTAGTGTTAGTGTGAGAGTGAGGGCGACGGTTTGGTTTAGTGTTAGGGTGAGGGTTAGGATGAGTGTTAGGATTAGGGTTAGGCTTATGGTGAGCATTAGGTTTAGGGTTAGGTTGAGGGTTTGCGTTAGGAGAAGGATGAGGGTTAGTTTTAGGGTTAGGGTGAGGGTTAGGATGAGGATTAAGGTTACGATTAGTGTTAGGGTGAAAGCTAGGGTGAGGGTGAGAACTAGGTTTAGTGTTAGGGTAAATTTTAGGGTTATAGTTAGGGTTAGGGTGAGGGTTAGGATGAGGGTTAGGGTTACGGTGAGGGTGAGGGTTAGGGTTAGGTTTAGGTTTAGTGTTAGGTTTAGGGTAAGGGTTAGGATGAGGATGAGGTTTAGGGTTAGTGTTAGGGATGGGGTGAAGCTGACGATGAGTGTTAGGGTGAGAGTTAGTGTTAGGTTTAGGGTTAGGGTAAGGTTCAGGGTTATGGTGAGTGTAAGGATGAGGGTTAGGGTTAGGGTGAGGGTTAGGGTTAGGGTTAGGGGGAGGGTTAGGGTGAGGTTTAGGGCTAGGGTGAGGGTGAGGTTTAGGGTTAGGGTTAGGGTGAGGTTTAAGGTTAGGTTTTGGGTTAGGGTTAGGGTGAGGGTGAGGTTTAGGGTTAAAGTTAGGTTAAGCTGAGGCTGAGGGTGAGGGTTAGGGTTAGGTTTAGGATTAGGGTAAAGGTTAGGGTGAGTGTGAAGGTTAGGGTTAGGGTTAGGGTTAGGCTTAGGGTTAAACTGAGGGTGAGGGTGAGGGTGAGGGTGAGGTTTAGGGTTAGGATTAGGGTTAGGGTGAGGGTGAGTGTGTGTGTTATAGTTAGGTTTAGGGTTAGGCTTAGGGTTAGGCTGAGGGTGAGGTTGAGGGTGAGGGTTAGGGTTAGGGTGAGGGTTTGTGCAAAACTTAGGGGGAGGGTTAGGATGAGGGTTAGTGTTAGTGTTAGGGGTAGGTTTAGGGTTAGGGTGAGGGTGAGGGTTAGGGTTAGGTTTAGGTATATGCTTAGGGTTAGGCTGAGGTTGAGGTTGAGGGTTAGGGTAAGGGTGATGTTTAGGGGTAGGGTTAGGGTGAATGTGAGGTTTAGGGTTAGGGTTAGGGTTAGGCTTAGGATTATGCTGAGGGTGAAGGTGTGGGTTAGTGTTTGGGTTATGGTTAGGGTTATGGGGAGGGTTAGGATCAGGGTTAGTGTTAGTGTGAGGTTTAGGATGAGGGTGAGTGAGTGTGTAGGGTTAGGTTTAGGGTTAGGCTTAGGGTTAGGCTGAGGGTGAAGTTAGGGTTAGGGTTAGGGTTAGGCTTAGGCTTTGGTTTAGGCTGAGGGTGAGGGTGAGGCTGTGGGTTAGTGTTAGGGTGAGGGTTAGGGTAAGGGTTAGGGGGAGATTTAGGAAAAGGGATAGGGTTAGGATTAGGGTTGGGTGTGTCTAGGGTGAGAATGAGGTTTAGGGTTAGGGTTAGCTTGAGGGTTAGGATTATGTTAAGTGTGAGAGTTAATGTTCGGGTTAAGTTTAGGGTTAAGTAGAGGGTTAAGGTAAGGGTTACGATGAGGGTGAAGGTTAGGGTTAGGTTGAGGGTGAGGGTTCGGATAAGGGTTAGGGTGAGCTTGAGGGTTATGGTTAGTGTTAGGGTGAGGGTTAGGATGAGGGTTAGGGTTAGGATTAGTGTTCGGGTGAGGGCTATGGTGAGGGTGAGGTTTAGGGTTAGGGTTAGGGTTAGGGTGAGGTTTAGGGTTAGGGATAGGGTTAGTATTAGGGTGAGGGTGACATTTATGTTTAGAGTTAGGGGTAGGATGAGGCTGAGGTTGAGGGTTAGGGTTAGGGTTAGTGTAAGATTTAGGGTTAGGGTGAGGGTTAGGATTGAGGGTGAGGGTTAGGTTTAGGGTTAGGATTAGGTTTAGGGTAAGGGTTAGGGTGAGTGTGAGCATTAGGGTGAGTGTGAGCATTACGGTTTGGCTTAGGGTTAGGCTGAGGTTGAGGGTGAGGGTCAGGGTTAGTGTTAGATTAAGGTTTAGGGTTAGGGTTAGGGTTAGGGTGAAATTTAGGGTTCGGTTATATTTAGCGTTAGGGTGAGGGTTATGGTTAGGGTTAAGGTGAGCATGAGGTTTAGGATTATGTTGAGGATTAGGCTTAGGTTTAGGGCTAGGGTGAGGGTTAAGGTTAGGGTGAGGGTGAGGGTAAGGATGAGGATTAGGGTTAGAATTAGGGTTAGGGTGAAGCCTAGGGTGAGGGTGAGGGTTAGGGTTAGTGTTAGATTAAGGTTTAGGGTTAGGTGAGGGTGATGGTAAGTTTGAAGTTTAGGGTTACGGTCAGGGTGATGATTACGTTTAGGGTGAGGATTAGGTTTAAGATTAGGGTTAGCCTGAGGATGAGTGTTAGGATTAGGGTTAGGGTTAGGGTTAGGGTTACATTTCAGTTTAGGATAAGTGTTATTGTTAGGGTTAGGGTCAGATTTATGGGGAGGGTGAGGGTGAGAATGAGGGTTAGGGTTAGGGTGAGGTTTAGGTTTAGGTTTAGGATTAGGTTTAGGGTGAGTGTGATGGTTAGAGTTAGGGTGATTGTTAGTGTTAGGGTGAGAGTGAGAGTTAGGGTTCGGTTATGTTTAGGGTTAGGGTGAGTGTTAGGGTTAGGGTTACGGTGAGCATGAGGTTTAGGGTTAAGTTGAGGATTAGGCTTAGGGTTAGGGCTAGGGTGAGGGTTAAGTTTAGGGTTAGGGTGAGGGTAAGGATGAGGATTAGGTTTAGGATTAGGGTTAGGGTGAGGGATAGGACAAGCTTGAGGGTTAGCGTTAGTGTTAGATTAAAGTTTAGGGTTAGGGTTACGGTTAGGGTGAGGGTTAGGTTGAGGGTTAGGGTTATGGTGAGGGTGATGATTAGGGTTAGGGTGAGGGTTTGGTTTAGGATTAGGGTTAGCTAGAGGGTGAGTGTTAGGATTACTGTTAGCGTTAGGGTTAGGTTTCGGTTTAGGATTAGTGTTATTGTTAGGGTTAGGGTTAGAGTTATGGTGAGGGTGAGGGTGAGGATTAGGGTTAGGGTGAGGTTTAGGGTTAGGGTTAGGATTAGGGTTAGGGTGAGGGTGAGGGTTAGAGTTAGGGTGAGGGTGAGGATTAGGGTTGCGGTGAGGGTTAGGGTAGGATTACGGTTAGCAAGAGGGTGAGTGTTAGGATTACAGTTAGGGTTAGGATTAGGGTTAGGATTAGTGTTCTTGTTAGGGTTAGGGTTAGAGTTATGGTGAGGGGAAGCGAGGGTGAGGGTTAGGGTTTGGGTTATGGTGAGGTTTAGGATTAGGGTTAGGATTAGAGTTAGGGTGAGGGTGAGGATGAGGGTTAGGGTTATGGTGAGAGTTAGTGTTAGGGTTAGGCGCAGGGTTAGGATGAGGGTTAGGGTTAGGATTAGGGTTAGGGTGAGGACTAGGGTGAGGGTGAGGTTTAGGGTTAGGGTTAGGGTGAGGTTTACGGTTAGGTTTAGGGTGAGTGTGAGGGTTAGGGTTAGGGTTAGGTTTAGGCTTAGGGTTACACTGAGGGTGAGGGTGAGGGTGAGGTTTAGGCTTCGGATTAGGGTTAGGGTGAGGGTGAATTTGTGTGCTAGAGTTAGGTTTAGGATTAGGCTTAGGGTTAGGCTGAGGGTGAGGTTGAGGGTAAGGGTTAGTGTTAGGGTGAGGTTAAGGTAAGGGTGGGGGGAGGGTTAGGATGAGGTTTAGTGTTAGGATTAGGGTTAGGGTGAGGGCTAGGGTGAGGGTTACGTTTAGGTTTAGGGTCAGGGTGAGGTTTAGTGTTAGAGTTAGTGTTTGGGTGATGCTGAGGGTGAGGGTTAGGGTAAGTATTAATGTTAGGCTTAGGCTTAAGGTGAGGTTTAGGTTGAGGGTTAGGATTTGGGTTAGTAGTAGGATTAAGGTTAAGGTGAGGGTGAGGATTAGGGTTAGGGTTAGGGTAAGGCTTAAGGTAAGGCTGAGGTTGAGGGTGAGGGTTAGTGTTAGGGTGAGGTTTAGGGTTAGGTTTAGGGTGAGTGTGAGGGTTAGGGTTAGGCTTAGGCTTAGGCTTATGCTGAGGTTGAGGGTGTGGTTTAGTGTTAGGGTTAGGATTAGGGTTATGTGGTGGGTTAGGATGAGGGTTAGGGTTATTGTGAGGTTTAGGGTGAGGTTGAGTGTGTTGTTAGGGTTAGGTTTAGGGTTAGGCTTAGGGTTAGGCTGAGAGTGAGTTTGAGGCTGAAGGTTAGTGTTAGGGTGAGGTTTAGGATAAGGGTTAGGGGGAGGTTTAGGAAAAGGGATAGGGTTAGGATTAGGGTTGGGTGAGGCTAGAGTGAGAATGAGGTTTAGGGTTAGGGTTAGCTTGAGGGTTAGGATTATGGTAAGGGTGAGAGTTAGTGTTCGGGTTAAGTTTAGGGTTAGGTTGAGGGTGAAGGTAAGGGTTACTGTGAGGGTTCGGATTAAGGTTAGGGTGAGCATGAGGGTTATGGTTAGTGTTAGGGTGTGGGTTAGGATGAGGGTTCGGGTTAGGATTAGTGTTAGGTTGAGGACTAGGCTGAGGATGAAGTTTAGGGTTAGGTTTAGGTTTAGGGTGAGGTTTAGGTTTAGGGGTAGGGTTAGTGTTCGGGTGAGGTTGACGTTTACGGTTAGAGTTAGGGGTAGGATGAGGCTGAGGTTGAGGGTTAGGGTTAGGGTTAGTGTTAGATTTAGGGTTAGGGTGAGGGTTAGGCTGAGGGTGAGGGTTAGTGTTAGGGTTAGGATTAGGTTTAGGGTAAGGTTTAGGGTGAGTGTGAGCATTAGGTCTAGGGTTAGGGTTTGGCTTAGGGTTAGGCTGAGGGTGAGGGTGAGTATGAGGGTTAGGGTTAGTGTTAGATTAAGGTTTAGGGTTAGGATTAGGGTTAGGGTGAGAGTTAGGGTTCGATTATGTTTAGGGTTAGGGTGAGGGTTATGGTTATGGTTAAGTTGAGCATGAGGTTTAGGGTTACATTGAAGATTAGGCTTAGGGTTAGGGCTAGGGTGAGGGTTAAGTTTAGGGTTAGTGTGAGTGTAAGGATGAGGAATAGGGTTAGGGTGAGGGCTAGGGTGAGGTTGAGGGTTAGGGTTAGTTTTAGATTAAGGTTTCGGTTTAGGGTTTGGGTTAGGGTGAGGGTTAGGTTTAAGATTAGGGTTAGCCTGAGGATGAGTGTTAGGATTAGGGTTAGGGTTAGGTTTCGGGTTAGGATTAGTGTTATAGTTAGGGTTAGGGTTAGAGTTATGGTGGGGGTGAGGGTGAGGGTTAGGGTTAGGGTGAGGTTTAGGGTTAGTGTTAGGATTAGTGTTAGTGTGAGGGTGAGGTTTACGGTTAGATTCAGGGTTAGTTGGAGGGTTAGGTCTAGGATTAGGCTTAGGGTTAGTTTTAGGGTTAAGGATACGGTGAGGGTTAGGTTGAGGTTTAGGTTTATGGTTAGGGTTAGGATTAAGATGAGCGTGAGGGTGAGTGTGAGGGTTAAGTTTAGGGATAGGCTTAGCCTTAAGGTTAGGCTGAGGGTGAGGGTATGGGTGAAGATTAGGTTTAGGGTGATGGTTAGCATTAGGGCTAGGGTGAGGGTTAAGATGAGGGTTAGGATTAGTATTAGGTTTAGGGTGAGGGCTAGGGTGAGGGTGAGGGTTAGCGTAAGGTTTTGGCTTAGGCTTAGGTTTAGGCTGAGCATGAGCTTGAGGGTGAGGGTTAGCGTTAGGGTGATGTTTAGGTTTACAATTAGGGTGAGTGTTAGGATGAGGTTTAGGGTTATGGTGAGGATGATGGTAAGGGTAAAGGTGAGGTTTAGGCCGAGGGTCAGGTTTAAGATAAGGGTGAGGTTTAGGGTTAAGTTTAGGGTTAGGGTAAAGGTTAAGGTTAGGGTTAGGGTGAGGGTTAGATTGAGGATTAGGGTTATGGTTAGTGTGAGATGTAGGGTGAGGATGAAGGTTAGGGTTAGGGTCAGGGTGATGGTTAGAATTAGGGTTAGGGTGAGGGCTAGGGTGAGGGTGAGGATTAGTGTTTTGGTTAGGGTTAGGATGAGGTTTAGGATTAGGGTGAGGTTTAGGGTTAGTGTGAGGGTTAGTATTAGGGTTAGGGTTAGCATTAGGTTGCGGGTTATGGTTAGTGTGCGGGTTAGGGTTAGGGTTAGGTTTATTGTTAGGTTTAAGGTTAGGGTTACGGTTACGGTGATGGTGAGGGTTAGGGTTAGGGTTAGGGTGAGGTTTAGTGTTAGGGTTAGGGTTAGATTTAGGTTTATGATGAGGGTGAGGTTTAGGGGTACATTTTGGGTTATGGTGAGGGGTAATGTTAGGGTGTGTGTTAGCGTGGGGGTGACAGTAAGGGTAAAGTTGAGGGTTAGGCTGAGGCTGAGGGTTACGGTAAGGGTGAGGGTTAGGATTAGGGTGAGGGTTAGTGTTAGCTTTAGGGTGAGGTTGAGGGTTAGATTGAGGATTAGTGTTAGGGTTAGTGTGAGGTTTAGGGTGAGGATGAGGATTAGGATTAGGGTGAAGGTTTGGGTGAGGGTGAGGGTTGGGGTTAGTGTTAGGTTGAGGTTTAGGGTTAGGGTGATGTTTAGGGTTAGTGTGCGGGTTAGTGTTAGTGTTAGGTTTAGTGTTAAGGTGAGGGTAAGTGTTAGGGTGAACATTAGGGTTAGGGTGAGGGTTATGGTTAGGGTGAGTGTTAGGGTTAGGGTTATGTTTATTGTTAGGGTTTGGGATAGTGTTACGGTTTCGGTTAGGGTGAGGGTGAGGGTTAGGGTTAGGGTGAGGTTTAGGGTTAGGGTTAGGGTTAGTATTAGGGTGAGGTTGAGGTTTAGGGTTAGATTTAGGGTTAGTGTTAGTGTGAGGGTTAGTGTTAGCATTAGGGTTAGTGTTACAGTGAGGGTACGTCTTAGGGTGAGGGTTTGGGTCAGGGTGAGGGTTATGGTTAGTGTGAGGGTTAGGATTGGTGATAGGGTTATTGTTAGGGTTCGGATTAAGGTTATGGTTATAGTGCGAGTGAGGGTGAGGGTTAGGGTTAGGGTTAGGGTGAGGTTTAGAGTGAGGGTGAGGTTTAGGGTTAGAGTTAGTGTTAGGGTGAGGGTTAGGTTGAGGGTTAGGGTTAGGGTTAATGTTAGGTTTAGGCTTACGGTGAAAGTTCATGGGAGGTTTAGGGTTAGGGTTAGGGTTAGGATTAGGGTTAGGGTGAGGGTGAGTGTGTGTGTTAGGGTTTGGTTTAGGCTTAGGCTTTAGCGTTAGGCTGAGGGTGAGGTTGAGGGTGAGGGTTAGGTTTAGCTTTAGTGTTAGGGTTTCGGTGAGTATGAGGGTTAGGATTAGGTTCACTGTGGGGTTAGGATTAGGGTTAGGGTGAGGGTGAGGGTGAGGTTTACGTTTAGGGTTAGGATGATGGTTAGGGTTAGGATTAGTGTTAGGGTGAGTGCTAGTGTGAGGGTGATGGTTAGTGTTAGGGTGACGGTAAGGTTTACGGTTAGGGTGAGGGTTTGGATGAGGTTTAGGGTTAGGAGGAGGTTTAGGGTGAGCATGATGGTAAGGGTAAAGGTGAGGTTTAGGCTGAGGGTTAGGGTTAAGATAAGGGTGAGTGTTAGGGTTAGGTTTAGTGTTAGGGTAAGGTTTAGGATTAGGGTTAGGATGAGGGTTAAATTGAGGTTTAGGGTTAGGGTTAGTTTCAGGTTTAGTTTGAGGATGAGGGTTAGGGTTTAGGTTAGGGTTAGGGTGAGGATGAGTTTTTGTGTTGTCATTAGGGTTAGGGTGCGAGTTAGGGTGAGGGTTAAGTTTAGGGTAAGGATTAGAGTGGGGGTGCTGGTAAGGGTAAACGTGAGGGTTAGGCTGAGGTTGAGGCTTACAGTGGGGTGAGGTTTAGGGTTAGGGTGAGGGTTAGGGTTATGGGAAGGGTGTGGGTGATAGTTAGATTGAGGATTAGTGTTAGGGTTAGTGTGAGGTTTAAGGTGAGGATGAGGGTTACGGCTAGGGTGAGGGCTAGGGTGAGGGTGAGGGTTAGGTTTAGGTTTAGGGTGAGGTTTAGGGTTAGGGTCATGATTAGGGTTAGTGTGAGGGTTAGTGTTAGGTTTCTGGTTAGTGTTAGGGTGAGGGTAAGTGTTAGGGTGAGGGTTAGGGTCAGGGTGAGGGTTATGGTTAGGTTGAGTGTTAGGGTTAGGGTTAGGGTTATTGTTAGGGTTAGGGTTACGGTTATGGTGAGGGTGAGGGTGAGGGTTAGGGTTAGGGTTAGTATGAGGTTTAGGTTTAGGGTAAGGGTTAGAGTTAGGGTTAGGGTGAGAGTGAGTTTTATGGTTAGAGTTAGGGTTATTGTTAGGGTTAGTGTTAGTGTGAGGGTTTGCGTTAGCGTTATGCTTAGGCTTAGGCTTAGGCTTAGGCCAAGCATGAGGGTGAGGTTCAGGGTTAGGGTTAGGGTGCAGGTTAGGGTTAGGGTTAGGGTGAGGTTTAGGATGAGGTTTAGGGTTAGGATTAGTGTTAGGGTGAGGACTAGGTTGAGGGATAGGAAGAGGGTTAGGATTAGGGTTAGGGTTAGTTTGAGTGTGAGTCTGAGGGTCAGTGTTAGGGTTAGGGTGAGGGTGAGGGTTAGGGTTTTGTTTAGTGTGAGGGTGAGGCAAATGATTAGGGTTAGGTTTAGGGTTGGGTTTAGGGTTAGGGTTAGGTTTAGGGTTAGGTTTACAGTTAGGGTTAGGGTTAGGTTTAGGCTTAGGGTTAGGCTGAGGGTGAGGTTGGGGTTTAGCATTAGGGTGAGGGTTAAGGTTAGTGTGAGGATTAATGCTACGGTTAGGTTTAGTGTTAGGGTGAGGGTATGTGTTAGGGTGAGGGTTAGGGTTACGGTGCATGTTATGGTTAGTGTGAGGGTTATGGTTAGGGTTAGGGTTATTGTTAGGTTTAGGATTAGGGTTACTGTTACAGTGAGGGTGAGTATTAGGTTTATGGTTAGTGTGGGAGTTAGCGTGGGGGTAATGGTAAGGGTAAAGGTTAGGGTTAAGGTGAGGGTGAGGGGTACAATAAGGGTGAGGGTTAGGGTTAGGGTTAGAGTTAGGCTGAGGGTGAGGGTGGGGGTGACGATTAGGGTTAGGGTGATGGTTAAGGTTAGGGTTATGGTGAAGTCTAGGTTGAGGTTAAGGGTTGGGGTTAGTGTTAGGCTGAGGTTTAGGGTTCGGGTGAGGTTTAGGGTGAGTGTGAGGGTTATGGTTAGGTTGAGGTTTAGGGTTAGGGTTAGGGTTAGGGTTAGGGTTAGGGTGAGGTTGAGGTTTAGGGTTAGATTTATGGTTAGTGTTAGTGTGAGGTTAGTGTTAGCGTTAGGGTTAGTGTTATGGTGAGGGTAAATCTTAGGGTGAGGGTTTGGGTCAGGGTGAAGGTTATGGTTAGGGTGAGCGTTAGGATTAGGGTTAGGGTTATTTTTAGGGTTCGGTTTAAGGTTACGGTTATGGTGCGGGTGAGGGTGAGGGTTAGGGTTACTGTTAGGGTGAGGTTTAGGGTGAGGGTGAGGTTTAGGGTTACAGTTAGGTTTAGGGTGAGGATTGGGGTTAGGCTTCGGCTTCGGCTTAGGCTTAGGCTGAGCATGAGGGTGAGGGTGAGTGTTAGGGTTCGTGTTTGGGTGAGGGGTAGTGTTAGGATTAGGGTTAGGTTTTGGGTGAGTTTTAGGGTTAGATTTAGGGTTAGTGTTTGGGTGAGGTTTAGTGTTAGAGTTAGGGTTAGGGTGAGGCTGAGGGTGAGGGTTAGGGTTAGGATTAATGTTAGGGTTAGGCTTAAGTAGAGGGTTAGGTTAAGGGTGAGGGTTAGGGTCAGGGTTAGGAGTAGGATTAGTGTTAGTGTTAGGGTGAGTGTGAGGGTTAGGGTTAGGTTTAGGGATATGCTTAGGGTTAGGCTGAGGTTGAGGGTGAGTGTTAGGATTAGGGTGAGGGTTAGTGTTAGTGTGAGGTTAGTGTTAGCGTTAGGGTTAGTGTTATGGTGAAGGTAAATCTTAGGGTGAGGTTTTGGGTCAGGGTGACGGTTATGGTGCCGGTGAGGGTGAGGGTTAGGGTTAGTGTTAGGGTGAGGTTTAGGGTGAGGGTGAGGTTTAGGATTACAGTTAGGGTTAGGGTGAGTGTGAGGGTTAGGGTTAGGGATAGGCTTAGGATTAGGCTGAGGGTGAGGGTGTGGGTTAGGGTTAGGATTAGTGTTAGGGTGAGGTTTAGGGTTTGGGTTAAGGTTAGAGTTAGGGTTAGGGTGAGGTTGAGCTTTAGGGTTAGAGTTAGGGTTAGGGTGAGGTTTAGGTTGAGGGTTAGGATAAGGGTTATATTTAGGTTTAGGGTTACGGTTAGAGTTAGGGGGAGGGTTAGGGTTAGGGTTAGTGTTAGGGATAGGATTTGGGTTAGAGTGAGGGTGAGTGTGTGTGTTAGGTTTAGGTATAGGGTTAGGCTTACGGTTAGGCTGAGGGTGAGGTTGAGGGTGAGGGTTAGGGTTAGGGGGAGTTTTAGGATGAGGGTTAGGGTTAGGATTAGGTTTAGGGTAAAGGTTAGGGTTAGTGTGAGGGTGAGGCTTAAGGTTAGGGTTAGGGTTAGGGTGAGGTTTGTGTTGGGGTTAGGGTTAGAGTTAGGGTTAGGGTGAGGGTGAGGTTTACGGGTACAGTTAGGGTTAGGGTGCGGGTTAGCTTGGGGGTGACGGTAAGGGTAAATTTGAGGGTTAGGCTGAGGGTGAGGTTTATGGTGAGGGTTAGGTTTAGGTTTAGGGTGAGGGTTAGTGTTCGCTTTAGGGTGAAGGTGAGGGTTAGATTGAGGATTAGTGTTAGGGTTAGTGTGAGGTTTAGGGTGAGGATGAGGGTTAGGGTTAGGGTGCTGGCTAGGAAGAGGGTGAGGTTCAGGGTTAGTGTTAGGATGAAGTTTAGGGTTAGTGTAATGGTTAGGGTTAGTGTGAGGCTTAGTGTTAGGGTTAGAGTTAGTGTTAGGGTGAAGGTAAGTGTTAGGTTGAGGGTTAGGTTTAAGGTGAGAGTTATGGTTAGGGTGAGGGTTAGGGTTAGGGTGAGGGTTATGTTTAGGGTGAGGGTTAGTGTTTGGGTTAGGATTATAGTAAGCATTAGGGTTATCGTTAAGGTTATGGTGAGGGTGAGGGTGAGCCTTAGGTTTAGGGCTAGGATGAGGTGTAGTTATAGGGTTAGGTTTAGTGTCAGGGTGAGGTTTAGTGTTAGAGTTAGGGTTAGGATGAGGCTGAGGGTGAGAATTAGGTTTAGGATTAATGTTAGGGTTAGGCTTAAGGTGAGGGTTAGGTTGAGGGTGAGGGTTAGAGTTAGGGTTAGGATTAGGATTAGGTTTAGGGTTAGGGTGAGTTTGAGGTTTAGTGTTAGGGTTAGGGATAGGCTTAGGGTTAGACTGAGGTTGAGGGTGAGTGTTAGGGTTAGGGTGAGTGTTAGGTTTAGGGTTAGGATTAGGAATAGGTTTAGAGTTAGGGTGAGTGTGAGGGTTAGGGTGAGGTTTAGGGTTGGGCTTAGGGTTAGGCTCAGGATGAGGGTGAGGGTGAGGGTTAGGGTTAGGGTGAGTATTAGGGTTAGGGTTATGGGGAGGGTTAGGATGAGGGTTAGGGTTAGGATTAGGGTTAGAGTGAGGGCTAGGAAGAGGTTGAGGTTTATGGTTAGGGTTAGGGTGAGGGTTAGTGTGAGTGTTAGTTATAGGGTTAGAATTAGGGTTTAGCTGAGGATGAGGGTGAGGCTTAGGGTTCTGGTTAGGATTAGGATTAGGGAAAGGGTTAGAGTGAGTGTGAGGGTTAAGGTTCTGGTTAGGGTTAGGCTTAGGATTACACTGAGGGTGAGGGTGAGGGATAGGATTAGGCTTAGGGTTAAGGTGAGGGTGAGTGAGTGTGTTAGGTTAGGTTTAGGTTTAGGTTAAGGGTTAGGCTAAGGGTGAGGTTGAAGGTGAGGTTTAGGGTTAGGGTGAGGTTTAGGGTTAGGGTTAGGGTTAAATTGAGAGTAAGGGTGAGGGTTAGGGTTAGTGTTAGGGTGAGTGTCAGGATGAAGTTTAGAATTAGGGTTAGGGTGAGGGCTAGGCTGAGGTTGAGGTTTAGGGTTAGGGTTAGGGTTAGGTTTAGGGTTAGGGTGAGGGTGAGGTTTAGGGTTAGAGTTAGTGTAAGGGTGAGGCTGAGGTTGAGGTTTAGGTTTAGGGTTAGTTTTCGAGTTAGGGTTAGGGTAACGGTTAGGGTGATGGTGAGGATTGGGTTTAGGGTTAGGATTAGGATTAGAGTAAGGGTTAGGGTGAGTTTGAGTGTTAGGTTTAGGGTTTGGTTTAGGCTTAGGGTTAGGTTGAGGCTGAGGATGAGGGTGAGGGTTAGGGTTAGGGTTAGGATGGGGTTTAGGGAGAGGGTTAGTGTTAGGTTAGGGATTAGTGTGAGGGTTAGGGTTAGGGTTAGTATTACGATTATGGTGAGGGTGAGGGTGAGTGTGATGGTTAGGGTTAGGGTGAGAGTTAGGGTTCGGTTAAGTTTAGGGGTAGGGTGATTGTTAGGTTTAGGATTACGGTGAGTGTAAGTGTTAGGGTTAGGTTGAGGGTTAGGGTTAGGGTAAGGATGAGGGTTAGTTTTAGGGTTCGTGTGAGGGTTAGGATGATGATTAGGGTTACGATTAGTGTTAGGGTGAGGGCTAGGGTGAATGTGAGGATTAGGGTTTGTTTTAGTGTAAGGTTTAGGATTAGGTTTGGGGTTAGGGTGAGGGTTAGGATGAGGGTTAGAGTTACGGTGAGGGTGAGGGTTAGGGTTAGGGTGAGGTTTAGGGTTAGGATTAGGGTTAGGGTGAGGTTGAGTGTTAGCATTAACGTTACGGTTAGGGTTAGGTTTAGGGTTAGGATTACTGTTATAGTTAGGGTTAGGGTTAGAGTTATGGTGAGGGTGACGGTTAGGGTGATTGTGAGGTTTATGGTTAGATTTAGGTTCAGTTGGAGGGTTAGGTCGAGGGTTAGGGTTTGTGTTAGGGTTAAGGTTAGGGTGAGGGTTAGGTTGAGGTTTAGGGTTAGGGTTAGGGTTAGGGTTAGGATTAGGGTTAGGGTGAGTGTGAGTGTGAGGTTTAGGGTTAGGGTTAGGCTTAGGCTTAGGGTTAGGCTGAGGGTGAGGGTGGGTGTGAGGATTAGGTTTAGGGTGATGGTTAGGGTTAGGGTTATGGTGAAGGTTAGTGTTAGGGTTAGGGATAGAGTGAGGATTAGGGTGAGGATGAGGTTTAGGGATAGAGTTAGGGTTACGGTGAGGGTTAGCGTTAGAGTGAGGGTTAGGGTGGAGTTGACGTTTAGGATAAAGGTGAGGGTTAGGCTGAGGGTGAGGTTACAGTAAGGGTGAGGGTTAGGGTTAGGGTGAGGGTTAGGGTGAGGGAAAGTGTTAGGGTGAGGGTTAGGGTTAAGGTGAGAGTAAGTGTTAAGGTGAGGGTTAAGGTTAGGGTGAGGGTTATGTTTAGTTTCAGGTTTAGGGTTAGGGTTAGGATTATTGTTAGCATTAGGATTAGGTTTACGGTTATGGTGAGGGTGAGGGTGAGGGTGAGGGTTAGGGTTAGGGCTAGGATGAGATTTAGGGATAGGGTTAGGGTTAGGTTTAGGGTCAGGGTGAGGTTTAGTGTTAGAGTTATGGTTAGGGTGAGACTGAGGGTGAGGGTTAGGGTTAGGGTTAGTGTTAGTGTTAGGGTTAGGGTGAAAGTTAGGTGCAGAGTTAGGGTTAGCGTTAGGCTTAAGGTTAGACTTAGGTTTAGGGTTTCAATTACGGTGAGTTTGAGTTTCAGTATTAGGGTTTGGGTGAGTGTGAGGTTTAGGGTTAGAATTAGGGTTAGAATTAGGATTATGGTTAGGGTTAGCTTGAGTGTGAGGTTTAGGGTTAGTGTTAGCCTTAGGTTTAGGCTGAGGTTTTGCGTGAGGGTTAGGGTTATGGTTAGCTTGATGGGTAGGATTAGGGTTAGGGTGAGTTTTAGTGTTAGGGTTACGTTTAGAGTTATGGTTAGGGTGAGGGTGAGGTTTAGGGGTAGAGTTAGTTTTAGGGTGAGGGTTATGGTGAGTGTGAGGGTTATGTTGAGGGTTAGGGTAGGGGTGAAGGTAAGGGTAAACGTGAGGGTTAGGCTGAGGGTCAGGGTTACATTAAGGTTGAGGGTTAGGGTTAGGATGACCGTTAGGGTTAGGGTTAGTGTGCGAGTTAGGGTACAGGTTAAGTGTAGGGTTAGGGTGAGGTTTAGGGTAAGGGTTACGGTGAGGGTGAGGGTTAGGTTTAGGTTGAGGGCTAGGTTGAGGGTGAGGGTTAGGGTAAGGGTTAGGGTGAGCGCTAGGGTGAGGGTTAGGGTGAGGGTTAGGGTTAGATATAGGGTTAGTTTTAGGATTAGTGTTAGGTTGAGGGTGGGTGTGAGGGTTAGGGTTAGGGTTAGGATTAGGCTTAGAGTTAGGTTGAGGATTAGGGGTAGGGTTTGGGTTAGGGTGAGGCTGAGGCTGAGGATTAGGGAAAGGTTTAGGGTTAGGGTTATGCTTAGGGTTATACGGCTGAGGTTGAGGGTGGTGGTTAGGATTAGAGTTAGGGTTAGCTTAGGCTTAGGTTTAGGGTTATTGTTAGTGTTACGGTTCGGGTTAAGTTTGCAGTGAGGGTGAGGCTGAGGGTGACGGTTATGGTTAGAGTTAGGGTTAGGGTTAGGGTTAGTGTTATTGTTAGGTTTAGGGTTAGAGTTACGGTGAGGTTGAGGGTGAAGGTGAGGTTAGTGTTAGGGTGAGGTTTAGGGTTAGGGTTTGGGTTAGGGTTAGGGTGAGGGTGATATTTAGGGTTATAGTTAGGGTTAGGGGAAAGGTTAGGGTGAGGTTTAGGGTTAGGGTTAGTGTTATGGTTAGATTGAGGGTGAGGGTTAGGTTGAAGTTTAGGGACAGGGTTAGGATTACTATTAGGGTTTGTGTGAGGGTTAGGGTGAGCGTTAGGATGAGGATTAGGCTTATACTTTTGGTTCGGCTGAGGGTGAGTGTTGGGGTTAGGTTTAGGGTTACGGTGATGGTTTGGGTTAGGGTTAGGGGGAGGTTTAGGGTGAGGGTTAGGGTTAGGTTTAGTGTTAGGATTAGGGTAAGGATGAGGGTTAGGGTTCGGGTTCAGGTTAGGGTTAGGGTAAGGGTGAGGTTTAGGTTTAGGGTTAGGGTTAGGGTTAGATTTATGGTGAGGGTGACAGTGCGGATGAGTGTGAGGTTTAGGGTTAGGCTTACGGTTAGGCTTAGGTTTAGCCTAATGGTCAGGGTGAGTTTTAGGGTTAAGGTGAGGGTTAGGGTTAAGGTTATGGGGGGGGTTAGGATGAGGGTTAGTGTTAGGATTAGGGTTAGGGTGATTGCTAGGGTGAGGGTGAGGTTTAGGTTTAGGTTAGGTTGATGTTTATGGTTAGGGTTAGGGTTAGGGTTAGGGTCACGTTGAGATTTATGGTAAGAGTTAGGGTTAAGGTGAGGCTGAGGGTGAGGGTTATGGTTAGGGTTAGGATTAGGATTAGGGTAAGGGTTAGGGTCAATGTGAGTGAAAGGGTTAGGGTTAGGGTTAGGCTTAGGTTTACACTGAGGTGAGGGTGAGGGTGAGGCTTAGGGTTAGGGTGAGAGTTAGGGTTCAGGGTAATTTTAGGGTTAGGTTGAGGGTTAGGGTTAGGTTTACGTTGAGTGTGAGGGTTAGAGTTACGTTGATGGTTAGGGTTAGGGTTAGGGTTGTGGTGAGGGTTAGTGTTAGTGTTACGGTGAGGTTTAGAGTTAGGGTTAGAGTTAGAGTGAGGCTTAGTATGAGGGTAAGGGTTACGGTAAGTGTGAGGGTTAGGGTTAGGGTGAGGGTTAGGGTTAGGGTTAGGGTTAGGGTGAGGGTGAGGGTTTTGATTATGGTTAGTGTTAGGGTTATTTTTAGGGTTACGGTTAGGGTGAGGGTGAGGGTGAGGGTTAGGGTTAGGGTTAGGTTGAGGTTTTTAGTGTTAGGGTTAGGGTTAGAGTTAGGGTTAGGGTGAGGTTAGGGTTAGGGTTAGTGTGAGGGTTAGTGTTTGGGTTATGTTATGCGTTACGGTTAGGGTTGAGGTTAGGGTTAGTGTTAGGATAAGAGTTAGGGTTACAGTAAGGGTGTGTTTTAGGGTTTGGGTGAGGGTTAGGATTAGGTTTAGGGTTAGGGTGAGGGTCTGGGTTAGGATTAGGGTTAGGGTTAGGGTTATTGTTAGATTTAAGATTATGGTGAGGTTGCTGGTGAGGATTATGCTTAGGGTTCGGTTGAGGTTTTTAGTGTTAGTGTTAGGGTTAAAGTTAGGGTTAGGGTGAGGTTAGGGTTAGGGTTAGTGTGAGGTTTAGTGTTTGGGTTAGGGTATGGGTTAGGGTGATGGTTGTGTTTAGGGTGAGGGTTAGGATTAGGGTTAGGGTTATTGTTAGGGTTAGGTTTAGGGTTACGGTTACGGTGAGGGTAAGGGTTCGGGTTCGGGTTTAGGGTTAAGGTCAGTTTTAGGGCTTGAGTAAGGGTTAGAGTTAGGGTTAGGGTTAGGGTAAGGTTTAGGGTCAGAGTATGGTTAGGATGATGGTTAGGTTGAGGGTTAGGGTTAGGGTTAGTGTTAGGGTTAGGGTGAGGGTTAGGTTGAGGTTTAGGTTTAGGGTAAGTGTTATGGGGAGGGTTAGGATGAGGGTTAGGGTTAGGATTAGGGTTAGGGTGAGGGCTAGGGTGAGGGTGATTTCTAGGGTTAGGGTTAAGGTGAGGTTTAGGTTTAGGGTTAGGGTTAGTGTTAGAGTGAGGGTTACGGTTAGCGTTATGGCGATGGTTAGGATTAGGGTTAGGGTTAGGGTTAGGATGAGGGTGAGGGTGGCGTTGAGGATTAATGTTAGGGTTACCGTTAGGGTTATTGTGAGTTTTATGGTTAGGGTTAAGTTTGCAGTGAGGCTGAGGCTGAGGGTGAGTGTTATGTTTAGGGTTAGGGTCAGGTTTAGGGTTAATGTTATTGTTATGGTAAGGGTTAGAGTTTCAGTGAGGTTGAAAGTGAGGGTGAGGATTAGCGTTAGTGTGAGTTTTGTTTTAGGTTAGGGTTAGGGTTAGGGTGAGTTTGAGCTTTAGGGTTAGATTTAGGGTTAGGGGGAGGGTTAGGGTGTGGTTTAGGTTTAGGGTTAGTGTTAGGGTTAGGGTGAGGTTGAGGGTTAGGTTGAGGTTTAGGGAAAGGGTTAGGTTTAGGATTAGGGTTAGGGTGACCATGAGTGTGAGGATAAGGGTAAAGGTTACGCTTAGGCTTAGGAATAGGCAGAGGGTGAGGGTGGGATGAGGATTAGGGTTAGGGTGATGGTTAGGTTTAGGGGTAGTTTTATTGTAAGGGTTAGGGTTAGAGTTACGGTGAGGGTGAGGGTGCGGGTGAGGTTTAGGCTTAGGATTAGGGTGGGGTTTAGCGTTAGGTTTAGGGTTAGGGTGAGGGTGAGGGTGAGGTTTAGGGTTAGATATAGCGTTAGGGTGACTGTTAGGGTGAGGGTTAGGGTTGGGTTTAGTGTTAGGGTTAGGGTGAGGATGAGGGTTAGGGTTAGGGTTAGGGTAAGGGTTAGGTTTAGGGTTAGGGTTACAGTTAGGGTTAGAGTTACGGTGAGGGTGATAGTGGGGAATGAGTGTGAAGGTTACGGTTAAGTTTAGGGTTAGGCTTAGGGTTAGGCTTAGGTTTGGGCTAAAGGTGATTGTGAGGTTAATGGTTATTTTGAGGGTTAGGGTTAGGGTTATGGGGAGGGTTAGGATGAGGGCTAGTGTTAGGATTAGGGTTAGGGTAATGGCTAGGGTGAGGGTGATTTTTAGGGTTAGTTTAGTGTGAGGTTTAGGGTTAGGGCTGGGGTAGGGTTAGGGTGAGGGTGAGGTTTAGGGTTAGAGGTAGGGTTAAGGTGAGGCTGAGGGTGAGGGTTACGGTTAGGGTTAGGATTAATATTTGGGTAAGTGTTAGGGTGAGTGTGAGGGTTAAGGTTAAGGTTAGCGTTAGGCTTAGGGTTACATTGAGCGTGAGCGTGAGGGTGAGGGTTAGGGTGAGAGTTAGGGGTCAGGTTAAGTTTACAGTTAGCATGAGGGTTAGGGTTAGGTTTACGTTGAATGTGAGTGTTAGGGTTAGGTTGAGGATTAGGGTTAGGGTTAGGGTGAGGTTTAGGTTTAGGGTTAGGGTGAGGGTTAGGATGAGGATTAGGGTTAGGATTAGGGTTAGGTTGAGGGCTAGGTTTAGGGTGAGGGTTAGGGTTAGTTTTAGGGTGAGTTTTAGGGTTAGGGATAGGTTTATGGTGAGGGTTAGGATGAGGGTTAGGGTTACGTTAGGGTGAGGGTTAGGGTTTGGGTGAAGGTTAGAGTTAGGTTTAGTGTTAGGATTAGGGTGAGGGTTAGGATTAGGGTTAGGGTTAGGGTTATTGTTAGGGTTACGGTTACGGTGAGGGTGAGGGTGAGGGTTAGGGTTAGGGTTAGGTTGAGGTTTTTAGTGTTTGGGTTATGGTTAGAGTTAGGGTTAGGGTGAGGTTAGGTTAGGGTTACTCTGAGGGTTAGTGTTTGGTTTAGAGTATGGGTTACGGTGAGGGTTGTGGTTAGGGTGAGGGTTAGGATTAGGGTGAGGGTTATTGTTAGGATTAGGTTTAGGTTTTGGTTTAGGGTTAGAATTAAGATTAGGGTGAAGGTGAGGTTTAGAGTTAGAGTTATTGTAAGGGTGAGGGTTAGCTTAAGGGTTAGGGTTAGTGTTAGTGTTAGGGTTAGGGTTAAGTTTAGGTTGAGGGTGAGTTATAGGGTTAGGGTTATGGGGAAGTTTAGGATGAGGGTTAGGGTTAGGATTAGGGCTAGGGTGAGTGCTAGGTTGAGGGTGAGGTTTAGCCTTAGGGTTAGGGTGAGGTTTAGTTTTAGCGATAGGGTTAGGGATAGGGTTAGGTTTAGGTTTAGAGTTAGGGTAAGGGTGAGGCTGAGGATGAGGGTTAGCGTTAGGGTTAGTGTTAGAGTTAGGGTTAGGGTGAGGGTTAGGATTAGGGTGAGGGTAAAGGTGAGGGTTTGGCTTAGGCTTAGGTTACGATTAGGATTAGGGTAAGGGTTAGGATGAGTAGATGGCTAGGGTTAGGGTAAGGCTTAGGCTTAGGTTTAGGCTGAGAGTGAAGGTGAGGTTGAGTGTTAGGGTTAGGGTTAAACTTAGGGTTAGGGTTAGGGTGAGACTTAGGGTTCGATTATATTTAGGGTTAGGGTTAGGGTTAGGGTTAGGATTAGGGTTAGGGTGAGGGCTAGGGTGAGGGAGACGTTAGGGTTTGTGTTAGGGTAAGGTTTAGGGTTAGGGTTAGGGTTTGAGTTAGGGTTCGGATGAGGGTTAGGGTTCCTGTGAGGGTGAGGGTTAGGGTTAGGTTGAGAGTTAGGGTTACGATTATGGTTAGGGTGAGGGTGAGTTTTAGGATTAGGGTTAGGTTTAGGGTTAGGTTTAGTGTTAGGTTTAGTGTTATGGTTACTGTTAGGGTTAGAGTTATGGTGAAGGTGAGGGTGAGGGTTAGGGTTAGGGTGAGGTTTAGGGTTAAGTTTAGGATTAGGGTTAGAATGATGGGGAGGTTTAGGGTTAGATTTAGGGTTAGTTGTAGGGTTAGGTCCAACGTTAATGTTAGGGTTAGTGTTAGGGTTAAGTTTAGGGTGAGGGTTAGGGTGAGGTTTAGGGTTTAGGATGAGGTTTATGGTTAGGGTTAGGTATAGGATTAATGTTAGTGTTAGGCTTAAGTTGAGGGTTAGGGTGAGGGTGAGGTTTAGGTTTAGGGTTAGGATTAGGATTAGTGTTAGGGTGAAGGATAGGGTGAGGGTTATGGTTAGGGATAGGGTTAGGCTTAGGATTAGGCTGAGGGTGAAGTTTAGGGTGAGGGTTAGGGTTATGATGAGGGTTCGTGTCAGGATAAGTGTGAGAGTTAGGTTTCGGGTTAAGTTTAGGGTTAGGGTGAGGGTTAGGGTAAAGGTTACAGTGAGGGTAAGGGTTAGGGTTAGGTTGAGGGTTAGGGTTAGGCTTAGGGTTAGTGTGAGGATGAGGGTGAGGGTTACATTTAGTGTTAGGGTGAGGGTTAGGATGAGGGTTAGGGTTAGGATTAGGGTTAGGCTGAGGGTTAGGTTGAGGTTGAGGGTTAGAGTAAGGGTTAGGCTTAGGCTTAGGGTTAGGCTGAGCATGAGGTTGAGAGTGAGGGTTAGGGTTAGGGTGATGGTTAGGTTTAAGGTTAGAGTGAGGGTTAGGATGAGGTTTAAGGTTAGGGTGAGGTTTAGGGTGAGGATGATGGTAAGGGTAAAGGTGAGGTTAAGGCTGAGGTTGAGGGTTAAGATTTATGGTTAGGGTTAGGGTTAGGATGAGGGTTAGATTGAGGATTAGGGTTAGGGTTAGTGTGAGGTATAGGGTGAGGATGAGGGTTAGGGTTATGGTGAGAGTGAGGGTTAGAATTTGGGTTAGTGTGAGGGCTAGGGAGAGGGTGAGGGTTAGAGTTAGGGTTAGGGTTAGGGTGAGGTTTAGGTTTAGGGTGAGGTTTAAGGTTAGTGTGAAATTTACTGTTAGGGTAAGGGTTAGTGTTAGGGTGAGTGTAAGTGTTAGGGTGAAGGTTAATGTTAGAGTTAGGGTTATGTTTAGGGTGAGGGTTAGTGTTAGGGTTAGGGTTATTGTTAGGGTTATTGTTAGTATTAGGGTTATGGTAACAGTTACTGTGAGGGTGAGGCTTAGGGTTAGGGTTAGAGTGAGGTTGAGGCAGAGTTGGAGGGTAAGGTTTAGGGTTAGGTTTAGAGTTAGGGTTAGGGTGAGGGTTAGGGTGAGGATGAGTGTGAGGGTGAGGGTTAATCTTAGGGTTAGGATTAGGATTAGTGTAAGGGTTTGGGTGAGTTTGAGGGTTAGGTTTAGGGTTAGGCTTAGGCTTAGGGTTCGGCTGAGAGTGACGGTGAGGTTGAGGGTTAGGGTTAGGGTGAGGGTTAGGGTTAGGATTAGGGTGAGGGTGAGGGCTAGGGTGATGGTGAGGGTTAGGATTGGTTAGGGTTAGTGTTTGGGTAAGGTTTAGAGTTAGGGTTAGGGTTTCGGTTAAGGTTAGGTTGAGGGTTATTGTTACGGTGAGGTTGAGGGTTAGGGTTAGTTTGAGGGTTAGGCTTAATATTATGTTTAGGGAGAGGGTGAGTGTTAGGATTAGGGTTAGAGTTATGGTTAGGTTTAGGGTTAGTTTTAGGGTGAGGTTTAGGGTTAGGGTTAGGATTAGTGTTAGGGTGAGGTTGAAATTTAGGGTTAGATTTAGGCTTGGTTGGAGGGTTAGGTCGAGCGTTAATGTTAGAGTTAGTGTTAGGGTTAAGGTTAGGGTGAGGGTTAGGTTGAAGTTTAGGCTTAGGGTTAGGGTTAGGATTAGGCTTAGGGTGAGGTGAGTGTGAGTTTTAGGGTTAGGGTTAGGCTTAGGCTGAGGGTTTAGCTGAGGGTGAGGGAGTGGGTGAGCATTAGGGTAAGGTTGATGTTTAGGTTTCGGGTTAAGGAGAGGGTTAGGATGAGGGTTAGGGTTAGGCTTAGGGTTAGGGTGAGGGCTAGGGTGAAGGTGAGGGTTAGGGTAAGTGTTAGGCTTAGGCTTAGGGTTAGCCTGAGCATGAGGTTGAGGGTGAGGTTTATGGTTGAGGATAGGGTGAGATTTAGTGTTAGGGTTAGGGTTAGAGTTAGGGTTAGGACGAGAGTGAGGTTTAGGGGTAGGGTTAGGGTCAGCGTGAGGGTTAGCTTTCAGGTGAGGGTTAGGGTGGGAGTGACGGTATGGGTAAAGGTGAGGGTTAGGCTGAGGGTGAGGGTTATGGTAAGGGTGAGGGTTAGGTTTAGGATGAGCGTTAGGGTTAGGGTTAGGGTGAGGGTTAGATTGAGGATTAGTGTTAGGGTTAGTGTGAGGTTTAAGGTGAGGATGAGGGTTAGGTTTAGGGTGAGGGCTAGGGTGAGGGTGAGGGTGAGGTTTAGATTCAGGACTAGTGTTTGGGTTAGTGTGAGCTTTAGGGTGAGGATGAGTTTTAGGGTTAGGGTTAGGGTTAGGATTAATGTTTGGGTTAGGCTTAAGGTGAGGGTTAGAGTGAGGTTGAGCTTTAGTGTTAGTGTTAGGATTAGGGTTAGGGTTAGGGTTAGGGTGAGTGTGAGGGTTAGTGGTAGGGTTAGGGTTAGGCTTAGTGTTAGGCTGAATTTGAGGGTGAGGTTGAGGGTTACTGTGAGGGTGAGGGTTAGGGTTAGGGTTAGTGTGAGAGTTAGAGTTAGGGTTAGGTTGAGGGTTAGGGTTAGTGTTAGGGTTAGGGTGAAGGTGAGGGTGAGGGTGAGGGTTAGTGTTAGGGTTAGGATGAGTGTTAGGTTTAGGATTAGGTTTAGGGTGAGGGCTAAGGTGAGGGTGAGGTTTAGGGTTAGGTTTATGTGAGGTTTAGGTTTAGGTTTAGGGTTAGGTTTAGGGTGAGGTTCAGGTTTAGGGTTAGAGTTAAGGTTAGCGTGAGGCTGATGGTGAGGTTTAGGGTTAGGGTTAGTGTTAGAGTTAGGGTTACAATGAGGGTTCGGGTGAGGGTGAGGTTTAGGCTTAGTGTTAGGATTAGGATTAGGGTACAGGTTAGGGTAAGTGTGAGGGTTAGTTTTAGGGTTACGGTTAGCCTTATGATTAGGCTGAGGGTGCGGGTAAGGGTGAGGGTGAGGGATAGGGTTAGGGTGAGAGTTAGGGGTAGGATTAGGGTGAGTGTTAGGGTTCTTGTTAAGTTTAGGGTTAGGGTGAGGTTTAGGGTTATGGTGAGGGTTAGGGTTAGGTTGAGCGTTAGGGTTAGGATTAGGATTAGGGTGAGGGTTAGTGTTAGGTTTAGGGTGAGGGTTAGGATGAGGATTAGGGTAAGGAATACGGTTAGGGTGAGGGCTAGGGTGAGGGTGAGTGTTAAAGTGAGGGGGTAGGGTTAGGGAAAGGTTGAGGGTTAGGGTTATGATTTGGGTTAGTGTAAGGGTGACTTTAGAGTTAGATTTAGGGTTAGGGGAAGGGTTAGGTCAAGGTTTAGGGTTACGGTCAGTGTTAGGGTTAAGGTTATGGTGAAGGTTAGGTTGAGGTTTAGGGTTAGGGTTAGGGTTCGGATTAGGGTTAGGGTGAGGGTATGTGAGGGTTAGGGTTCGGGTTAGGGTTAGGCTTAGGGTTAGGGTTATGCAGAGGGTGAGGTTGGGGGTGAGTATTAAGGTTAGGGTGATGGTTAGGTTTAGGATTAGGGTGAGGGTTAGGATGAGGGGTAGGGTTAGGATTTGGTTTAGTGTCAGGGCTAGGGTGAGGGTGAGGTTTAGAGTAAGGTATAGGATTAGGCTTCGGGTTAGGCTGAGCAGAAGGTTGAGGGTGAGGGTTAGGGTTATGGTGATGGTTAGGTTTAAGGTTAGGTTGAGTGTTCGGATGAGGTTTAGGGTTAGGGTGAGGATGATGGTAAGGGTAAATGTGAGGTTTAGGCTGAGGGTGAGGACTAAGATTAGGGTGAGGGTTAGGGTTAGCTTTAGCATTAGGGTTAGGGTTATTGTAAGGTTTAGATTGAGGATTAGGGTTAGGTTTAGGGTTAGTGTGAGGTTTAGGGTGAGGATTAGGGTAAGGGTTAGGGAGAGGGTGAGGGTTAGAATTAGGGTTAGGGTGAGGGCTACAGTGAGGGTGAGGGTTAGAGTTAGGGTTAGGGTGAGGTTTAGGATTAGGGTGAGGTTTAGGGTTATTGTGAGTTAGTGTTATGGTTAGGGTTAGTGTTAGGGTGAGGTTAAGTGTTATGGTAAGGCTAAATGTTAGGGTGAGGATTATGGTTAGGGTGAGGGTTCAGGTTAGGTTTAGGGTGAGGTTTATTGTTGGGGTTAGGATTAGAGTTAGGGTTAGCGTGAGAGTGAGGTTTAGGTTTAGAGTTAGGGTAAGGTTGAGACTGAGTTTGAGAGTTAGGTTTAGGGTTAGTGTTAGAGTTAGGGTTAGGGTGAGGTTTAGGGTGAGGGTGAGGGTGAGGGTGAGGGTTAGGATTAGGATTGGAATTAGGATTAGTGTAAGGGTTCGAGTGAGTGTGAGGGTTAGGGTTAGGCTTAGGCTTAGGCTTAGGGTTAGGCTGAGAGTGAGGGTGAGGTTGAGGGTTAGGGTTAGGGTGAGGGTTAGAGTTAGGTTCAGGGTGAGAGTTAGGGTTCGGTTTAAGTTTAGGGTTAGGGTGAGGGTTAGGGTAACGGTTACAGTGAGGGTGAGGGTTAGGGTTAGGTTGAGGGTTAGGGTTAGGTTTAGGGTTAGGGTGAGATGAGGGTGAGTGTTAGGGTTAGTGTTAGGGTGAGGGTTAGGATGAGGGTTAGTTTAAGGATTAGGGTTAGGGTGAGGGCTAGGGTGAGGGTGAGGTTTATGGTTTGGGTTAGGCTGAGGTTTAGGGTTAGGTTTAGGCTTAGGGTTAGGGTGAGGGTGAGGTTTAGGGTTAGAGTTAGGGTTTGGGTGAGGCTGAGGGTGAGGGTTAGGTTTAGGCTTAGTGTTAGAGTTAGGGTTACGGTGAGGGTTAGTATGAGGGGGAGGGTTGGGTTTATGGTTAGTATTCAGGTAAGTGTTAGGGTGAGTGTGAGAGTTAGGGTTAGGGTTAGGCTTAGGGTTAGGGTTAGGCTGAGAGTGAGGGTGAGGTTCAGGGTTAGGGTTAGGGTGAAGGTTAGGGTTAGGGTTAGACTGTCAGTTAGGGTTCGGTTAATTTTACGGTTAGGGTGAGGGTTAGGGTAAGGGTTACATTGAGGGTGAGGTATAGGGTTAGGTTGAGCGTTAGGGTTAGGGTTACCGTGGGGGTGAGGGTGAGGGTTAGGGTTAGCTTTAGGGTGAGGCTTAGGATGAGGGTTAGGGTTAGGATTAGGGTTAGGGTGAGGGCTAGAGTGAGGGTGAGGTTTAGGGTTAGGGTCAGGGTGCGGTTTAGGGTTAGGTTTAGGATTAGGGTTAGGGTGAGGGTGAGGTTTAAGCTTAGAGTTAAGGTTAGGGTGAGGCTGAGGGTGAGGGTTAGTGTTAGGTTCAGTGTTAGAGTTAGTGTTACCTTGAGGGTTAGGGTGAGGGTAAGGTTTAGCCTTAGTGTTAGGATTAGGTTTAGGGTAAGGTTTAGGGTGAGTGTGAGGGTTAGGGTTAGGGTGAGAGTTAGGGGTAGAGTTAGGGTGAGGGTTAGGGTTCGGGTTAAGTTTAGGGTTACTGTGAGGGTTAGTGTTAGGTTGAGGGTTAGGGTTAAGCTTAGGATTAGGGCGAGGGTTAGGGTTAGGTTTAGGGTTAGAAGAGGATTAAGGTTAGGATTAGGGTTAGGGTGAGGGCTAGGGTGAGGTGCGGGTTAGGGTTAGTGTTTTGGTGAGATTTAGGGTTAGGGTAGGGTTAGGGTGAGGGTTAGGATGAGGGTTATGGTTACAGTGAGGGTGAGGTTTAGGGTGTAGGGTCAGGGTTAGGTTTAGGATTAGGGTTAGGGTGATGGTGAGTTTTAGGGTTAGATTTAGGGTTAGGGGGAGGGTAAAGTCGACGGTTAGGTTTAGGATTAGTGTTAGGGTTAAGGTTAGGGTGAGGTTAGGTTGATGTTTAGGGTTAGGTTTACGGTTAGTGTTCGGATTAGGAAGAGGGTTAGGGTATGTGAGGGTTAGGGTTATGGTTAGGCTTAGGGTTGGGGTTATGCTGAGGGTGAGGGTGGGGTTTAGGATTAGGGTTAGGGTGATGGTTAGGGCTAGGGTTAGGGTGAGGGTTAGGATGAGGGATAGGGTTAGGATTAGGGTTAGGGTGAGGGTTAGGGTGAGGGTGAGGGTTAGAGTAAGGTTTAGGCTTAGGCTTAGGTTGACGCTGAACTTGAGTTTGATGGTAAGGGCTAGGATTAGGGTGATGGTTAGGGTTAAGGTTAGGTTGAGGGTTACGATGTGGTTTTGGGTTAGGGTGAGCTTTAGGGTGAGGATGATGGTAAGGGTAAAGTTGAGGTTTAGGCTGAGGTTGCGGGTTCAGATAAGGGCGAGAGTTAGGGTTAGGTTTATATTTATGGTTAGGTTGAGGGTTAGATTGAGGATTAGGGTTAGGGTTAAGGTTAGTGTGAGGTTTAGGGTGAGGATGAGGGTTAGAGTTAGGGTGAGGGTGAGGGTTAGAATTAGGTTTAGGATGAGGGCTAGGGTGAGGGTGAGGGTTAGAGTTAGGGTTAGGGTTAGTGTGAGATTTAGTGTTAGGGTTAGGGTTAGTGTTAGGGTGTGGGTAAGTGTTAGGGTGAGGATTAATGTTAGGGTGAGGGTTAGGGTTAGGGTGAGGGTTAGTGTTATTGTTTGGGTTATGGTTAAGTTTACTGTGAGGGTGAAGGTTAGGGTTAGGGTTAGGGTGAGGTTTAGTGTAAGGGTTACGGTTAGAGTTAGGGTAAGTTTGAAGCTGAGGTTGAGGGCTAGGTTTAGTATTAGTGTTTGAGTTAGGGTTAGAGTTATGGTGAGAGTGAGGGTGATGGTGAGGGTGAGTGTTAGGTTTTGGGTTAGGGTGAGGTTTAGGTTTAGGTTTAGGGTTACGGTTCGGCTGAGGGTGAGGTTTAGGGTTAGAGTTAGGGTTAGTTTTAGAGTTAGGGTTACAGTGAGGGTGAGGGTGAGGGTGAGTGTTAGGCTTAGTGTTAGGGTTAGGATTAGTGTAAGGTTTCGGGTGAGTGTGAGGGTTAGTGTTAGGGTTAGGCTTAGGCTTAGGTTTAGGCTGAGAGTGAGGGTGAGGGTGAGGGTTAGGGTTAGTGTGAGGGTTAGGGTTAGGTTTAGAGTGAGAGTTAAGGTTCTATTAACTATAGGGTTAGGGTGAGGATCAGGGTTAGGATTAGATTGATGTTGAGGGCTAGGGTGATGGTGAGAGTTAGGGTTAGTTTGAGGGTAAGGTTTTGGATTAGGTTTTGGTTTTCGGTTACGGTTATTATGAGGCTTAGGGTTACAGTGAGGGTGAGGGTTAGGGTTAGGTTGAGGGTTAGGGTTAAGATTATGGTTAGTGTGAGGGTGAGTTTTAGGATTATGGTTAGGGTTAGGGTTAGGTTTAGGGTTAGGTTTAGTGTTATTGTTAGGGTTAAGTTTAGAGTTATGGTGAGGGTGAGTGTGAGTGTTAGGGTTAGTGTTAGGGTGAGGTTTAGGGTTAGGGTTAGGATTAGGGTGAGGGTGAGGGTGAGGTTTAGGGTTAGATTTAGGGTTAAGTTGGAGGGTAAGGTCGAGTGTTAATGTTAGGTTTAGTGTTAGGGTTAAAGTTAGGGTGAGGGTTAGGTTGAGGTTTAGTGTTAGGGTTAGGGTTAGGATGAGGGTTAGGTTGAGGGTGAGTGTGAGGGTTAAGGTTAGGGTTAGGCTGAGGCTTAGGGTTAGGCTGAGGGTGAGGATTAGGGTTAGGGTGATGGTTAGGGTTTGGGTTAGGCTTAGGTTTAGGATGAGGTTTATGGTTAGGCTTAGATTTAGGGTGAGGGCTAGGGTGAGGGTGAGGGTTAGGGTAAGGGTAAGGATTAAGCTTAGGCTTAGGGTTAGGCTGAGCATGAGGTTGAGGGTGAGGGTTAGGGTTAGGGATATGGTGCGGTTCAGTGTTAGGATTAGGGTTAGAGTTAGGGTTAGGATGAGGGTGATGTTTAGGGGTAGGGTTAGTGTCAGGGTGAGGGTTAGGGTTCGGGTGAGGGTTAGGGTGGGGGTGACGGTAAGTGTAAAGGTGAGGGTTAGGCTGAGGGTGAGGGTTATGTTAAGGGTGAGTGTTAGGTTTAGGATGAGGGTTAGTGTTAGGGTTAGGGTTAGGCTTAGTGTTAGGCTGAATGTGAGGGTGAGGTTGAGGGTTACGGTGAGGGTTAGGGTTAGGGTTAGGGTGAGAGTTAGGGTTAGGAATATGGTTAGTATTAGTGTTGCGTTAGGGTTTGTGTTAGGGTGAGGGTAAATGTTAGGGTGAGGGTGAGGGATAGGGTTAGGTTAGGGTTATTGTTATTGTTAGGGTTAGGGTTACTGTTACGGTGAGTGTGAAGATTAGGGTGAGGTTTAGGGTTAGGATGAGGTTTAGGTTTAGAGTTAGGGTTAGGGTGAGGGAGAGATTTAGGGTTAGAGTTAAGTATAGTGTTAGGGTTAGGGATAGGGTGAGGGTTAGTGTTAGGCTTAGGCTTAGGCTTAGGCTGAGGCCGAGCATGAGGGTGAGGGTTAGGGTTAGGGTTAGGGAGATGGTTTGGGTTTGGGTTATTGTGAGGTTCAGGATGAGGTTCAGGGTTAGGATTAGGTTTAGGGTAAGGGCTCAGGTGAGGGTTAGGGTGAGGTGTAGGGATAGGTTTAGGTTTAGAATTTGGCTTCGGTTCAGGGTGAGTGTGTGGGTTAGGGTTAGGGTTAGGGTGAGACTTAGGTTTAGGGTGAGGGTTAGTGTTAGGGTTGGGGTTAGGGTGAGGTTGAGGCTGAGGATTAGGTTTAGGTTTAAGATTAGGTTTAGGGTTTGGTTTAGGTTTAATGTTAGTGTTAGGGTTAGGTTTACCTTGAGGGTTAGGGTTTGGGGTAGGGTTAGGGATAGGCTGAGTATGAGGGTGGGTGTGAGGATTAGGGTTAGGGTTAAGGTTAGTATTATTGTTAGTGTTATCGTTAGGGTTAAGTGTGCAGTGAGGGTGAGGCTGTGGGTGAGGGTTATGGTTAGGGTTAGGATTAGGGTTAGGGTTATTGTTATTGCTAGGGTTAGGGTTAGAGTTACAGTGAGGTTGAGGTTGAGGGTGAGGGTAAGGTTTAGGGTGAGGTTTAGGATTAGGGTTAGGTTTAAGGTTAGGGTGAGTGTGAGGTTTAGGGTTAGAGTTAGGGTTAGGGGGAGGGTTATGTTGAGGTTTAGGGTTAGGGTTAGTGTTAGTGTTAGGGTGAGGGTGAGGGTTAGCTTGCTGTTTAGGGATAGGGTTAGGGTTAGGGTTAGAGTTAGGGTGAGCGTGAGTATGAGGGTTAGCCTGAGGGTTAGGCTTAGGCTTAGGGTTAGGCTGTGGGTGAGGGTGGGGGTGAGGATTAGGATTAGGGTGATGTTTAGGGTTAGGGTTAGTGTTATTGTTAGGATTAGTGTTCGAATTATGGTGAAGTTGAGGGTGCAGGTGAGGGTTAGTGTTATGGTTAGTGTGGGGTTTAGGTTTAGGGTTAGGGTTAGTGTGAGGGTGAGGGTGAGGTTTAGGGTTAGATATATGGTTAGGGGGAAGGTTAGGGTTAGGGTTAGTGTTAGGGTTAGGGTGAGGGTGAGGTTTAGGGTTAGATATAGGACTAGGGAGAGGGTTAGGGTTAGCGTTAGAGTTAGGGCGAGGGTTATGGTAATGGTGAGGTTTAGGGTTAGGATTAGGGTTAGGGTTAGAGTTACTGTGAGGGTGAGGTTTAGGGTTACGGTTAGGGTTAGGGTTAGGGTGAGGTTTAGGGTTAGGGTTAGGGTTAGGGTTAGAATTACGGTGAGGTTGAGGGTGCGGGTGGGTGTGAGATTTAGGGTTAGAGTTAGGGGTAGGGTGAGTATGAGGGTTAGGGTTAGTGTTAATGTTAGAGTTAGGGTTATGGTGAGGGTTAGGGTGAAGGTGAGGGTAAGGCTTAGTGTTAGAATTAGGATTAGGGTAAGTGGTAGGGTGAGTGTGAGGGTTAGGGTTAGGATTAGTCTTAGGGTTAGGCTGAGCATGATGTTGAGGGTGAGGTTTAGGGTTAGGGATAGGGTGAGGTTCAGTGTTAGGGTTAGGGTTAGAGTTAGTCTTAGGTTGATGGTGAGCTTTAGGGGTAGGGTTATGGTCAGGGTGAGGTTTAGGGTTAGAGTGAGGCTTAGCGTGGAGGTGACTGTACGGGTAAAAGTGAGGGTTAGGCTGAGGGTGAGGGTTATGGTAAAGGTGAGGGTTAGTTTTAGGGTGAGGGTTAGTGTTAGGATTAGGGTGAGGGTGAGGGTTAGATTGAGGATTAGTGTTAGGGTTCGTGCGAGGTTTAGGGTGAGGATGAGGTTTAGGGTTAGGGTTAGGGTTAGGATTAATATTATGGTTAGGCTTAAGGTGAGGGTTAGGTGAGGATGAGGTTTAGAGTTAGTGTTGGATTAGGATTAGGTTAAGGGTTAGGGTCAGTGTGAGTGTTAGGGTTAGGGTTAGGGTTAGGCTTACTGTTAGACTGAAGGTGAGGGTGAGGTTGAGGGTTAGGGTTAGGGTGAGTGTTAAAGTTAGGGTTAGGGTGAGAGTTTGGTTTCGGGTTAAGTTTAGGGTTAGGGTAAGGGTTAGAGTGAGGGTGAGGGTTAGGGTTAGGTTGAAGGTTAGGTTTCGTGTTAGGGTGAGGGTTAGGATGTGGGTTAGGGTTAGGATTAGGGTTAAGGTGAGGGCTAGGGTGAGGGTGAGGTTTAGGATTAGGGTTAGAGTGAGGTTTAGGGTTAGGTATAGGGTGAGGTTTAGGGTGAGGGTGAGGTTTAGGGTTAGTGTTAGGGTTAGGGTGAGGCTGTGGGTGAGGGTTAGGTTTAGGGTTAGTGTTAGAGTTAGTGTTTCGGTGAGGTTTAGGGTGAGGATGAGGGTAAGGCTTAGTGTTAGGATTAGGATTAGGGTAAGGGTTAGCGTGAGTGTGAGGGTTAGTTTTAGGGTTAGGGTTAGGTTTAGGCTTAGGCTTAGGATGAGGGTGAGGTTGATGGTTAGGGTTAGGGTGAGAGTTTGGGGTAAGGTTTTTGTGAGAGTTAGGGTTCGGGTTAAATTTAGGGTTAGGGTGAGGGTTAGGGTTAGTGTTACAGTGAGGGTGAGGGTTAGGGTTAGGTTGAGGGTTAGGGTTAGGCTTAGGATTAGGGTGAGGGATAGGGTGAGGCTTAGGATGAGGATTAGGGTTAGGATTAGTCTTAAGGTGAGGGCTCTGGAGAAGGTGAGATTTTGGGTTAGCGTTAGGGTTAGGTTTAGGGTTAGGGTTAGGGTTAGGGTGAGGGTTAGGATGAGGGTTAAGGTAACAGGTGAGGGTGAGAATTAGGGTTTTGTTGAGGATTAGGGTTAGGATTAGGGTTACAGTGAGGGTAAGGGTTCGATTGAGCATTAAGTTTAGGGTTACGGTTAGTGTGAAGTTTAGGGTGAGGATGAGGGTTAGGGTTAGGGTGAGGGTTAAAATTAGAGTTAGTTTGAGTGCTAGGGTGAGGGTTCGGGTGAGGGTTAGGGATAGGTTTAGGTTTAGGATTTGGATTAGAGTGAGGTTGAGTGTGAGGGTTAGGGTTAGGGTTAGGCTTAGGGTTAGGTGAGGGTTAGTGTTAAGGTTTGGGTTAGGGTGAGGTTGAGGCTGAGGATTAGGGTTAGGTTTAGGGTTTGTTTTAGGGTTAGGGTTAGTGTTAGTGTTACTGTTAGGGTTAGGGTTACTTTGAGGTTTAGGGTTAGGTTTAGGTTTAGGGTTAGTGTTAGGCTGAGTGTGAGGGTGCGGGTGAGGATTAGGGTTAGGGTTAGGGTTATTGTTAGTGTTATGGTTAGGGTTAAGTTTGCAGTGAGGGTGAGGCTGAGGGTGAGAGTTATGGTTAGTGTTAGGATTAGGGTTAGGGTTAGTGTTATTGTTAAGGTTAGGGTTAGAGTTACAGTGAGGTTGAGGGTGAGGGTTAGGTTTAGGGTTAGATTTACAGTTAGAGTTAGGGTTAGGGTTAAGGTGAGAGTGAGGTTTAGGGTTAGAGTTAGGGTTAGGGGAGGTTTAAGGTGAGGTTTAGGGTGAGGGTGAGGGTTAGGATGAGCGTTAGAGTTAAGTTGAGGGTGAGAGTTAGGGTTATGATGAGGGTTAAGGTTAGGATTAGGGTTACAGTGAGGGTGAGGGTTATTGTTAGGGTTAGGGTTAGGGTTAGGATTACTGTGAGGGTGAGGGTGAGGGTTAGGGTTAGGGTGAGGTTTAAACTTAGGGTGAGGTTTAGAGTTTGGGTTAGGGTGAGGTTGAGGTTTAGGTTTAGAGTTAGGGTAAGGGTGAGGCTGAGGTTGAGGTTTGGGTTTAGGGTTAGTGTTAGAGTTAGGGTTAGGGTGAGTGTTAGGGTGAGGGTGAGGGTTAGACTTAGGGTTAGGATTAGGATTAGGGTAAGGGTTAGGGTGAGTGTGAGGGTTAGGGATACGGTTAGTCTTAGGCTTAGGGTTAGGCTGAGAGTGAGGGTGAGGGTGAGGGTGAGGATTAAGTTGAGGGTTAGGTTTAGGTTTAGGGTGAGAGTTAGGATTCGGTTAAGTTTAGTGTTATGGTGAGGTTTAGGGTTAGGATTAGGGTTAGGGTGAGGGCTATGGTGAGGGGGAGATTTAGGGTTAGTGTTAGGGTAAGATTTAGGGTTAGGGTTAGGGTTTGGTTTAGGATTAGGATGAAGGTTAGGGTTAAGATTATGGTTGGGGTGAGTGTGAGTGTAAGGATTAGGGTTAGGTTTAGGAATAGGATTAGTGTTATTGTTAGGGTTAGGGTTAGAGTTATGGTGAGGGTGAGGGTGAGTGTGAGGTTGAGGGTTAGGGTTAGATTTAGGGTTAGTTGAAGTGTTCGAGGGTCAATGTTAGGGTTAGTGTTAGGGTTAAGGTTAAGGTTAGGTTGAGGTTGAGGTTTAGGTTTAGGGTTAGGGTTAGGGTTAGGGTAAGGATTAGGGTTAGGGTGAGTGTGAGTTTGAGGGTTATGGTTAGGCTTAGGCTTAGGCTTAGGGTTATGCTGAGGGTGAGGATGGGGGTAAGGATTACGGTTAGAGTGATGGTTATGGTTAGGGTTAGGGTGAGGGTTAGGGTTAGGATTCGGTTTATGGTGAGGGCTAGGGTGAGGGTGAAGTTTAGGGTAAGGGATAAGCTTAGGCTTAGGTTTAGGCTGAGCATGAGGTTTAGGCTGAGGGTTAGGATTAGGGATAGGGTGAGGTTTAGTGTTAGGGTTAGGGTTAGAGTTAGGGTTAGGGTGAGGGTGAGGTTTAGCGGTAGGGTTAGGGTCAGGGTGAGGGCTAGGGTTAGGGTGAGTGTTAGGGTGGGGGTGACGGTAAGGGTATATGTGAGAGTTAGGCTGAGGGTGAGGGTTATGGTAAGGGTGAGGGTTAGGTTTAGGGTGAGGGTTAGGGTTAGGGTGAGGGGGTGGGTTAGGTTGAGTATTTGTGTTAGGGTTAGTGTGAGGTTTAGGGTGAGGATGAGGGTTAGGATTAGGTTGAGGGCTAGGGTGAGGGTGAGGGTGAGGGTTAGATTGAGGATTACTGTTATGGTTAGTCTGAGGTTTAGGGTGAGGATGAGGTTTAGGGTTGGGGTTAGGGTTAGGATTAATGTTAGGGTTAGGCTTAAGTTGAGGGTGAGGATGAGGGTGAGTTTTAGGGTTAGTGTTAGGATTAGGATTAGGGTAGGTTTAGGGTGAGTGTGAGGTTTAGGGTTAGTTTTAGGGTTAGGCTTAGTGTTTGGCTGAAGGTGAGGGTACGGGTGAGGGTTATGGTTAGGGTGATTTTTAGGGTTAGGGTTTGGGTGAGAGTTAGGGTTCAGGTTAAGTTTAGGGTTAGGGTGAGGGTTAGGGTAAGGGTTAAATTGAGCGTGAGGGTTAGTGTTAGGTTGAGGGTTAGGGTTAGGGTGAGGGTGAGGGTGAGGGTGAGGGTTGGGTTTAGTGTTAGGGTGAGGGTTAGGATGATCGTCTGGGTTAGGATTACGGTTAGGGTGAGGGCTAGGGTGAGGGTGAGGTTTAGGTTTAGGGTTAGGGTGAGGTTTATGTTTATGTTTAGGGTTAGGGTTAGGGTGAGGGTGAGGTTTAGGGTTAGAGTTAGCGTTAGGGAGAGGCTGAGGGTGAGGGTCAGGGTTAGGGTTAGTGTTAGAGTTAGGGTTACGGTGAGGGTTAGAGTGAGGTTGAGGGTAAG
Organism: Dipodomys merriami; assembly: GCF_024711535.1. NCBI lineage: Eukaryota > Metazoa > Chordata > Mammalia > Rodentia > Heteromyidae > Dipodomys > Dipodomys merriami. The sequence continues at coordinate 327,787 of NW_027206321.1, read as the reverse complement.
GCTTAGTGTTAGGATTAGGATTAGTTTAAGTGTTAGGGTGTGTGTGAGGGTTAGGGTGAGGGTTAAGCTTAGGCTTAGGTTTAAGCTTAGGGTGAGGGTGAGGGTGAGTTTTAGGATTAGGGTGATAGTTAGGAGTAGGGTTAGGGTGAGAGTTAGGGATCAGGTTAATTTTAGAGTCAGAGTGACGGTTAGGGTTAGGGTTACAGTGAGGGTGAGGGTTAGAGTTAGGTTGAGGGTTAGGGTTAGGCTTAGGATTAGGGTGAGCGTTAGTGTAAGTGTTAGGGTGAGGGTTAGGATGAGGATTAGGGTTATGATTAGGGTTCTGGTGAGGGCTAGGGTGTGGGTGAGTGTTAGGATTAGTGATTGGTTGAGATTTTGGGTTAGGTTTAGGCTGAGGTTTAGGATATGGGTTAGGGTTACAGTGAGGGTGAGGGTTAGGATTAGGGTGAGGTTTAGGGTTAGGATTTGGGTTAGGGTGAGGGTGAGTTTTAGGATTATATTTAGGGTTAGGGGGAGGGTTGGGTCAACGGTTAGGTTTAGGCTTAGCGTTAGGGTTAAGGTTAGGTTGAGAGTTAGGTTGAGGTTTAGGTTTAGGGTTAGGATTAGGGTTAGGGTAAGGCTATGTGAGAGTTAGGGTTAGGCTTAGGCTTAGGGTTAGGTTTGTCCTGAGGGTGAGGGTGGGGGTGAGGATTAGGGTTAGGGTGATGGTTAGGGTGAGGGCTAGGGTGAGGGTGAGTGTAAGGGTAAGCTTTAGGCTTAGACTTAGGTTTAGGCTGAGCGTGAGGTTGAGGGTGAGGGTTAGGGTTAGGGTGATGGTTAGGTTTACGGTTAGGGTGAGGGTTAGGATGAGGTTTATTGTTAGGATGAGGATGATGGTATGGGTAAACAAGAGGTTTAGGCTGAGGGTGAGGATTAAGATAAGGGTGAGGGTTAGGATTATGGGTTTAGGGTTATGGTTATGGTTAGTGTGAGGGTTCGATTGAGCATTAGGGTTAGAGTGACAGTTAGCGTGAGGTTTAGGGTGAGGATGAGGGTTAGGGTTAGGGTGAGGGTGAGGGTTAGAATTAGAGTTAGGTTGAGTGCTAGTGTGAGGGTTAGGGATAGGTTTAGGTTTAGGATTTGGATTAGGGTGAGTTTGAATGTTAGGGTTAGGCTTAGGCTTAGGCTTAGGGTTAAGGTGAGGGTTAGTGTTAGATTTTGGGTTAGGGTGAGGTTGAGGCTGAGGATTAGGGTTAGGTTTAGGGTTTGGTTTTGGGTTAGGGTTAGGGTTAGGGTTAGGGTTACCTTGATGGTTAGTGTTAGGTTTAGAATTAGGGTTAGGGTTAGGCTGAGTGTGAGTGTGCGGGTGAGGATGAGAGTTAGGGAGGGGGTTAGGGTTATTGTTAGTGTTATGGTTAGGATTAAGTTTGCAGTGAGGGTGAGGCTGAGGGTGAGGGTTATGGTTAGTGTTAGGATTAGGGTTAAGGTTATTGTTATTGTTAGGGTTAGGGTTAGAGTTACAGTGAGGTTGAGGGTGAGGATTAGGTTTAGGGTGAGGTTTAGGTTTAGAGTTAGTGTTAGGGTTACGGTGAGGGTGAGGTTTAGTGTTAGAGTTAGGGTTAGGGGGAGGGTTAGGGTGAGGTTTAGGGTTAGTTTTAGGGTTAAGGGGAGGGTGTCTGTTAGGTTGAGGTTTAGGGATAGGCTTAGGGTTAGGATTAGGGTTAGGGTGAGCGTGAGTATGAGGGTTAGGGTGAGGGTTAGGCTTAGGCTTAGGGATAGGCTGAGGGAGAGGGTGGGCTTGAGGATTAGGGTTAGGGTGATAGATAGGGTTAGGGTTAGTGTTATTGTTAGGGTTAAGGTTCATGTTAGGGTGAAGATGAGGGTTAGAGTGAGGGTTAGGGTAAGGGTTAGGGTTAGGGTTAGTGTTAGGGTTAGGGTGAGGATGAGGTTTAGGGTTAGATATAGCGTTAGTGGGAGGGTTAGGGTTAGGGTTAGGTTTAGGGATAAAGTTAGGGTGAGGTTTAGGTTTAGGGTTAAGTTTAGGGTTAGAATTACAGTGAGGTTGAGGGTGCAGGTTAGTGTGAGGTTTAGGGTTAGGGTTAGGGTTAGGGTTGGGCTGAGTGTTAGGGTTAGGGTTAGTGTTAGAATTAGAGTTATAGTGAGGGTTAGGGTGAGGGTGAGGGTAAGGCTTAGTGTTAGGATTGGGATTAGGCTAAGGGTTATTGTGAGTGTGAGGGTTAGGATTAGGGTTTCTGTTAGGCTTAGGGTTAGGCTGAACTTGAGGTTGAGTGTGAGTGTTAGGGCTAGGGATAGGGTGAGGTTTAATTTTAGGGTTAGGGTTAGAGTTTGGGTTAGGTTGAGGGTGAGCTTTAGGTATAGGTTTAGGGTGGGGTTGAGGATTAGGTTTAGGGTGAGGGTTAGGGTGAGGGTCAGGGTGAGGGTAAGGGTTAAGGTGAGAGTTAGGTTTCGGTTTAAGTTTAGGGTTAAGGTGAGGGTTAGGTTAAGGGTTACAGTGACGGTGAGGGTTAGGGTTAGGTTGAGGGTTAGGGTTAGGGTTATTGTTAGGGTGAGGTTTAGGATGAGGGTTAGGGTTAGGATTAGGGTCAGGGTGAGGGCTAGGGTGAGGTTGAGGTTTAGGGTTAGGGTTAGGGTGAGGTTTAGGTTTTGATTTAGGGTTAAAGTTAGTGTTAGTTTGAGGGTTCGATTGAGGATTAGTGTACGGAGTAGGGTTAGTGTTAGGTTTAGGGTGAGCATGAGGGTTAGGGTTAGGGTTTGAGGTTTAGAATTAGGGTTATGGTGAGTGCTAGGGTGAGGGTTAAGATGAGGGTGAGGGTGAGGGTGAGGATTAGGGTTAAGGTTAGGGTTATTGTTAGGGTGAGGGTGAGATTTAGGGTTAGAGTTAGGTTTTGGGGGAGGGTTTGGGTGAGGTTTAAGGTTCGGGTTAGTGTTAGGGTTAGGGTGAGGGTGAGGGTTAGGTTGAGGTTTGGCGATAGGGTTAGGTTTAGGATTAGGGTTAGGGTGAGCATGAGTATGAAGGTTAGGGTGAGGGTTAGGCTTAGGCCTAGGGTTATGCTGAGGGCGACGATGGGCGTGAGTATTAGGGTTAGGGTGATGGTTTGGGTTAGGTTTAGTGTTATTGTTAGCGTTAGGGTTTGAGTTACGGTGATGGTGAGGGTGGGGGTGAGGTTTAGGCTTCAGCTTAGGGTGGAGTTTAGAATTATGGTTAGTTTTAGAATGAGGATGTGGTTTAGGGTTAGATATAGGGTTAGGGGAAGGGTTAGGGTGAGGGTTAGGGTTAGGGTTTGTGTTAGGGATAGTGTGAGGGTGAGGGTTAGGGTTAGGTGTAGGGTTAGGGTTAGGGTGAGGTTTAGGGTTAGGGTTAGAATTTCGGTGAGGGTAAGGGTGCGAGTGAGTGTGAATTTTAGGGTTAAGAGTATGGTTAGGCTTAGGTTTATGCTTAGGGTTAGGTTGAGAGTGAGGGTGAGTGTGAGGGTTAGGGTTAGGGTGAGGTTTAGGGTTAGAGTTATGAGGAGGGTTAGGATGAGGGTTAGGGTTAGGATTAGGGTTAGGGTGAGGGCTAGGGTGAGGTTTATTTTTATGTTTAGGGTTAGGGTGAGGTTTAGGTTTAGGGTTAGTGTTAGGGTTAGGGTTAGGTTGAGGTTTAGAGTTAGAGTTAGTGTTAGGGTGATGGTGAGGTTTAGGGTTAGAGTTAGGTTTAGGGTGAGGTTTAGGTAGAGGGTTAGGAATAGGGTTAGTGTTAGGGTTAGGTTTAGAGTGAGTGTTAGGGAGAGGGTTTGGGTTAGGGTTAGGGTTAGGGATAGGATTATTGTTAGGGTAAGGGTGAGTGTGATTTTTAGGGTTAGGTTTAAGGTTAGGCTTAGGGTTAGGGTGAGGGTGAGGTTGAGGGTGAGGGTTACGTTTAGGTTGAGGGTTAGGGTTACGGTTAGGGGGAGGGTTAGGATGAGGGTTAGGGTTAGGTTTAGGGTTAAGGTAAGGACTAGGGTGAGGGTGAGGTTTAGGGTGAGGTTTAGCTTTAGGGTTAGGGTTAGGGAAAGGGTGAAGTTGATGTTTAGGGTTGGAGTTAGGGTTAGGGTGAGGCTGAGTTTGAGGATTAGGTTTAGGGTTAGTGTTAGGGTTAGAGTTAGGGTTAGGGTGAGGTTTAGGGTGAGGGTGAGGGTTAGGGTTAGGGTTAGCATTACGATTAGGGTTAGGGTTAGGGGAGTGTGAGGGTTAGGGTAAGGTTTAGGGTTAGGCTTAAGGTTAGGCTGAGGGTGAGGGTGAGGGTGAGTGTTAGGGTTAGGGTGAGGGTTAGGGTTAGGGTTATGGGGAGGGTTAGGATGAGGGTTAGGGTTAGGATTAGTTTTAGGGTGAGGGCTAGGGTGAGTGTTAGGTTTAGTGTTAGGTTTAGGGTGAGGTTTAAGTTTAGGGTTAGGGTTAGGATGAGGGTGAGGTTTAGGGTTAGAGTTATGGTAAGGTTGATGCTGAAGTTGAGATTTTGTGTTAAGGTTAGTTTTAGAGTTAGGGTTTGGGTGAGGGTTAGGGTGAGGGTGAGGGTTAGGCTTAGAGTTAGGATTAGGGATTGGGTAAGGTAAGGGTGAGTGTGAGGGTTAGGGTTAGGGTTAGAATTAGGCTTAGGGTTAGGCTGTGGGTGAGGGTGAGGGTGAGGATTAGGGTTAGGGTGAGGGTTAGAGTTAGGGTTGGGGTGAGAGTAAGGTTGCGTTTAAATTTGGGGTTAGCGTGAGAATTAGGGTTAGGGTGAGGGCTAGGGTGAGGGTGAGGGTTAGGGTTAGTGTTAAGGTAAGGTTTAGGTTTAGGGTTAGGGTTAGGGTGAGGGTTAGGATGGGGATTAGTGTTACTGTGAGGGTGAGGGTTAGGGTTATGGTGAGGGTTAGTGTTAGGATTAGGGTTACGGTGAGGGTGAGTGTTATTGTTAGGGTTAGGGTTACAGTTGGGTTTATGGTGAGGTTGAGGGTTAGGGTTAGGGTAAGAGTGAGGTTTAGTGTTAGGGTTAAGATTAGAGTTATGTTTAGCGTGAGGGCGAGGTTTAGGGTTAGAGTTAGGGTAAAGGTCAGGTTGAGGTTTAGGGTTAGGGTTAGGCTTAGGTTTTGGATTAGGATTAGGTTAAGGGTTAGGGTGAGTGTCAGATTTAGCGTTAGGGTTAGGCTTAGGCTTAGAGTTAGGCTGAGAGTGAGGGTGAGGGTGAATGTTAGGATAAGGTTGAGGGTTAGGGTTAGGGTTAGGATTACGATTAGGGTTAGGGTTAGGGGGAGTGTGAGGGTTAGGGTTAGGTTTAGGGTTACGCTTAAGGTTAGGCTGAGTGTGAGGGTGAGGGTGAGGGTTAGGGTTAGGGTGAGGGTGAGGGTTAGGGTTATGGGGAGGTTTAGGATGAGGGTTAGGGTTAGGATTAGGGTTAGGGTGAGGGCTAAGGTAAGGGTGAGGTTTAGGGTTAGTGTTAGGGTAAGGTGTAGGGTTAGGGGTAGGGTTTGGGTTAGGGTTAGGATGAAGCTTAGTGTTAAGATTATGGTTAGGGTGAGTGTTAGGTTTAGGGTTAGGTTTAGGTATAAGATTAGTGTTATTTGTAGGGTTAGGGTTAGAGTTATGGTCAGGGTGAGGGTGAGGGTTAGGGTGAGGGTTAGGGATAGGGTTAGGGTGAGGTTTAGGGTTAGGTTTAGGATTAGAGTTAGGGTCAGGGTGAGGTTTAGTGATAGATTTAATGTTGGAGGGTTAGGTCGAGCATTAATGTTAGGGTTAGTTTTAAGGTTAAGGTTAGGGTTAGGTTTAGGCTGGGGTTTAGGGATAGGGTTAAGTTTAGGCTTAGGGTTAGGATTAGGTTTAGGTTGAGGGTGAGTGTGAGGGTTAGGGTTAGGCTAAGGCTTTGGGTTAGGCTGAGGGCGAGGGTGGGGGTGAGGATTAGGGTTAGGGTAATGGTTATTTTTAGGGTTAGGGTGATTGTTAGGATGAGGGTTAGTGTTAGGCTTAGGGTTATGGTGAGGGCTAGGATGAGGGTGAAGTTTAGGGTAAGGGATAAGCTTGGGCTTAGGGTTAGGCTGAGCATGAGTTTGAGGGTTAGGGATAGGGTAAGGTTAATGTTAGGTTTAGGGTTAGAGTTAAGGTTAGGGTGAGGGTGAGGTTTAGGGGTAGGTTTAGGGTCAGAGTGAGGGGTAGTGTTATGGTGAGGGTTAGCGTGGGGGTGACGGTAAGGGTAAAGGTGAAAGTTACGCTGAGGGTCAGGTTTATGACAAGGGTGAGGGTTAGGTTTAGGTTGACGTTTAGGGTTAGGGTGAGGGTGAGGGTGAGGGTTAGATTGAGGATTAGTGTTAGGGTTAGTGTGAGGTTTAGGGTGAGGATGAGGGTTAGGGTTAGGGTGAGGGCTAGGGTGAGGGTGAGGTTGAGGGTTAGATTGAGGATTAGTGTTAGGGTTAGTGTGAGGTTTAGGGTGAGGATGAGGTTTAGGTTTAGGTTTAGCGTTAGGATTAATGTTAGGGTTAGTCTTAACGTGAGGGTTAGGGTGAGGGTGAGTTTTAGGGTTAGTGTTAGGAATAGGATTAGGGTTGGGTTCAGGGTGAGTGTGAGTGTTAGGGTTAGGGTTAGGGTTAGGCTTAGTGTTAGGCTGAAGGTGAGGGTGAGTGTGAGGGTTAGGGTTAGGATGAGTGTTAGGGTTAGGGTTAGGGTGAGAGTTAGGGTTAGGGTTAAGTTTAGGGTTAGAGTGAGGTTTAGTGTAAGGGTTACAGTGAGGGTGAGGGTTAGAGTTACGTTGAGGGTTAGGGTTAGGGTTAGGGTTAGGGTTAGGGTGAGGTTTAGGGTTAGGGTTAGAGTTAGGGTTAGAATTACAATGACGGTGAGGGTGCAGGTTAGTGTGAGGTTTAGGTTTAGAGTTAGGGTTAGGGTTATGCTCAGTGTTAGGGTTAGGGTTAGTGTTAGAGTTAGGGTTATGGTGAGGGAGTAGGGTGAGGGTGAGTGTAAGGCTTAGTGTTAGGATTAGGAATAGGGTAAGGTTAGGGTGAGTGTGAGGCTTAGGTTTAGGGTTAGTGTTAGGCTTAGGGTAAGGCTGAGCATGAGGTTGAGTGTGAGGATTAGGGTTAGGGATATGGTGAGGTTTAGTGTTAGGGTTAGGGTTAGAGTTAGGGTTAGGATGAGGGTGAGCGTGGGGCTGAGGATTAGGTTTAGGGTTATTGTTAGGGTGATGGTGAGTTTTATGGTTAGAGTTAGGATTAGGGAGAGGTTTGGTGTGAGGTTTAGGGTTAGGGTTAGTGTTAGGGTTAGGGTGAGGGTGAGGGTTAGGTTGAGGTTTAGGGATAGGGTTAGGTTTAGGATTAGGGTTATGTTGAGCATGAGTATGAGCCTTAAGGTGAGGGTTAGGCTTAGGGTTAGGCTGAGGGTGAGCGTGGGGGAGAGGATTAGGGTTAGGGTGATGGTTAGGGTTAGGTTTAGTGTTATTGTTAGGATTAGGGTTTGCATTATGGTGACGGTGAGGGTGCGGGTGAGGGTTAGCCTTAGTGTTAGGGTGGGGTTTAGTGTTAGGGTTAGGTTGAGGGTGAGGGTGAGGTTTAGGGTTAGATATAGAGTTAGGGGGAGGGTCAGGGGGAGGGTTAGGGTTAGGGTTAGTGTTAGGGTTAGGGTGAGGGTGAGGGTTAGGTTGAGGTTTAGGGATAGGGTTAGGTTTAGGATTAGGGTTAGGTTGAGCATGTGTATGAGGGTTAGGGTGAGGGTTAGGCTTAGGCTTAGGGTTAGGCTGAGGGTGAGGGTTGGGGGTGAGGATTAGGTTTAGGGTGAGGGTTAGGGTTAGGGTTAGTGTTATTGTTAGGGTTAGGTTTCGAGTTACGGTGAAGGTGAGCGTGCAGGTGAGGGTTAGGGTTAGGGTTAGGGTGGGGTTTAGGGTTAGGGTTAGTGTTAGGGTTAGGGTGAGGGTGACGCTTAGGGTTAGATATAGGGTTATGGGGAGGGTTAGGGTGAGGGTTAGTGTTAGGTTTACGGTGAGGGTGGGGTTTAGGGTTAGATATAGGGTTAGGGTGAGGATTAAGTTTAGGTTTAGGGTTAGGGTTAGGGTGAGATTTAGGGTTAGGGTTAGTGTTAGGGTTAGAATTACAGTGACAGTGATGGTGCAGGTTAGTGTGAGGTTTAGGGTTAGAGTTAGGGTTAGGGTTAGGCTGAGTGTTAAGGTTAGGGTTAGTGTAAGAGTTAGGGTTATGGTGAGGGTTAGGGTGAGGGTGAGTGTAAGGCTTAGTGTTCAGATTAGGAATACCTTAAGGGTTAGGGTGAGTGTGAGGGTTAGGGTTAGGTTTAGTGTTAGGCTTAGGGTAAGCCTGAGCATGAAGTTGAGTGTGAGGGTTTGGGTTAGGGATATGGTGAGTTTTAGTGTTAGGGTTAGTGTTAGATTTAGGTTTAGGTTTAGGGTGAGGGTCAGGGTGGGGCTGAGGATTTGGGTTAGGCTTAGGGTGATGAGTTTTAGGGTTAGAGTTAGGTTTAGGATGAGGGTTAGGCTGAGGTTGAGGGTTTGGGTCAGTGTTAGGGTTAGGGTGAGGGTGAGGGTTCGGTTGAGGTTCAGGGATAGGGTTAGGTTTAGGATTAGGGTTAGGGTGAGCATGAGTATGAGGCTTAGGGTGAGGGTTAGGCTTAGGCTTAGGGTTAGGCTGAGGGTGAGGGTGGGGGTGAGGATTAGGTTTATTGTGATGTTTATGGTTAGGGTTAGTGTTATTTTTTAGGGTTAGGGTTTGAGTTTCGGTGAGGGTGAGGGTGCGGGTGAGGGTTAGGTTTAGGGTTAGGGTGGGGTTTAGGGTTAGGGTTAGGTTTAGGATGAGGGTGAGGTTTAGGGTTAGATATAGGGTTAGGGGGAGGTTTAGGGTGAGGGTTACGGTTAGGTTAATGTTAGGGTTAGGGTGAGGGTGAGGGTTAGGTTGAGGTTTAGGGATAGGGTTAGGTTTATGATTAGGGGTAGAGTGAGCATGAGTATGAGGCTTAGGGTGAGCATTAGGCTTAGGCTTAGGCTTAGGGTGAAGGTGAGGCTGGGGGTGAGGATTAGGATTAGGGTGATGGTTAGCGTTAGGGTTAGTGTTATTGTTAGCGTTAGGGTTTGACTTTTGGTTATGGTGGGCATGCGGGTGAGGGTTAGGTTTAGGGTTAGGGTGGGGTTTAGGTTTAGGGTTAGGTTTACGGTGAGGGTGAGGTTTAGGTTTAGATATCGGGTTAGGGGGAGGGTTAGGTTGAGGGTTAGGGTTAGGGTTAGTGTTAAGGTTAGGGTCAGGTTGAGGGTTAGGTTTAGGGTTAGGGTTAGGTTGAGGGTGAGAGTGCGGGTGAGTGTGAGGTTTAGGGTTTGGTTTATGCTTAAGCTTAGGTTTATGCTTAGGGATAAGCTGAGGGTGAGGGTGAGGGTTAGGTTTAGGGTCAGGGTTAGGGTTAGGGTTATGGGGAGGGTTAGGATGAGGGTTACGGTTAGGATTAGGGTTAGAGTGAGGGCTAGGGTGAGGGTTATGTTTAGGGTTAGGGTTAGGGTGAGGTTTAGGGTTAGGGTTAGGGTTAGGTTTAGGGTGAGGGTGAGGTTTAGGGTTAGACTTTGGGATAAGGTGAGGCTTAGGGTGAGGTTTAGGATTAGGGTTAGGATCAGCATTATAGTAAGGGTTACATTGAGTGTGAGTGTTAGGGTTACAGTTAGGTTGAGGGTTAGGGTTAGGTTGTTGGTTAGGGTTAGGGTTATGGTGAGGTTTAGAGTTAGGTTTAGTGTGATGGATAGGATGAGTATTAGGGTTAGGATTAGGGTTAGGGTGAGTGCTAGGTTGAGGGTTTAGTGTTAGTGTTAGGGTGAGGTTTAGGATTAGGGTTAGGTTTAGGGTGAGGGTTAGGGTGAGGGTTATGGTTATGGTGAGGGTGAGGATTGGGGTTAGTGTTATTGTTAGGGTTAGGGTTACAGTTATAGTGAGGGTGAGGGTTAGGTTTAGGGTTAGGATGAGGTTTAGGTTTAGGGTCAGGGTTAGAGTTCGGTTTAGGGTGAGGGTGAGGTTTAGGGTTAGAGTTAGTGATCGTGTTAGGGTTAGGGATAGGTTGAGGGTTAGGGTTAGGCTTATGCTTATGCTTAGGCTTAGGGTGAGCATGAGGGTGAGTGTTAGAGTTAGGGTTAGGGTGAGGGTTAGGGTTAGGGTTAGGTTGAGGTTTAGGATGAGGTTTAGGGTTAGGATTAGGCTTAGGGTGAGGGCTAGGGTGAGTTTTAGGAATAGGTTTAGGTTTAGGATTTGGGTTAGGGTGAGGGTAAGTGTGAGGGTTAGGATTAGTTTTAGGGTTAGGCTTAGTGTTAGGGTGAGGGTTAGTGTTAGGATTTGGGTTAGGGTGAGGTTGAGGCTGAGGATTAGGGTTAGATTTAGGGTTTGGTTTAGGGTTAGGGTTAGTGTTAGTGTTAGGGTTAGGGTTAGAGTTACCTTGAGTGTTAGGTTTAGGTTTAGGGTTAGGGTTAGGCTGAGGGTGAGGGTGCGGGTGAGTATTAGGGTTAGGGTTAGGGTTAGCGTTATTGTTAGTGTTATGGGTAGGGTTAAGTTTGCTGTGAGGGTGAGGCTGAGGGTTATGGTTAGGTTTAGGACTAGGGTTAGGTTTAGTGTTATTTTTAGGGTTAGGGTTAGAGTTACAATGAGGTTGAGGTTGAGGGTAATGGTTAGGTTTAGGATGAGGTTTAGGGTTTGAGTTAGGTTTAGGGTTAGGGTGAGGGTGAGGTTTAGGTTTAGAGGTAGGGTTAGGGGGAGGGTTAGCATGAGGTTTAGGGTTAGGGTTAGTTTTAGGGTGAGGGTGAGGGGTAGGTTGAGGTGTAGGGATAGGGTTAGGGTTAGGATTAGCGTTACGGTGAGTGTGAGTATGAGGGTTAGCGTGAGGGTTAGGCTTAGGCTGAGGGTGGGGGTGGGGGTGAGGATTAGGGTTAGGGTTTGGGTTAGCGTTATTGTTAGTGTTATGGGTAGGGTTAAGTTTGCTGTGAGGGTGAGGCTGAGGGTTATGGTTAGGTTTAGGACTAGGGTTAGGTTTAGTGTTATTTTTAGGGTTAGGGTTAGAGTTACAATGAGGTTGAGGTTGAGGGTAATGGTTAGGTTTAGGATGAGGTTTAGGGTTAGAGTTAGGTTTAGGGTTAGGGTGAGGGTGAGGTTTAGGTTTAGAGGTAGGGTTAGGGGGAGGGTTAGCATGAGGTTTAGGGTTAGGGTTAGTTTTAGGGTGAGGGTGAGGGGTAGGTTGAGGTGTAGGGATAGGGTTAGGGTTAGGATTAGCGTTACGGTGAGTGTGAGTATGAGGGTTAGCGTGAGGGTTAGGCTTAGGCTGAGGGTGGGGGTGGGGGTGAGGATTAGGGTTAGGGTGATGGTTAGGGTTAGGGTTAGTGTTATTGTTAGGGTTAGGGGTCGAATTCTGGTGAATGTGAGAGTGCGGGTGAGGGTTAGGGTTAGGGTTAGGGTGGGGTTTAGAGTTAGGGTTAGGGTTAGGGTTAGGGTGAGGGTCAGGTTTAGGGTTAGATATAGGGTTAGGATGAGGGATAGGTTGAGGGTTAGGGTTAGGGTTAGTGTTAAGGTTAGGGTGAGGGTGAGGTTTAGGGTTAGATATAGGGTTATTGGGAGGGTTAGGCTTAGGGTTAGTGTTACGGTTAGGGTGAGGTTTAGGGTTAGGGTTAAGGTTAGGTTTAGAGGTACTGTAAGGGTGAGGGTTAGGGTTAGGGTTAGGGTTAGAGTTTGGGTGAGGTTTAGGGTTAGGGTTAGGTTTAGGGATAGAATTACAGTGACAGTGAGGATGCAGGTGAGTGTGAGGTTTAGGGTTTGAATTAGGGTTAGGGTTAGGCTGAGTGTGAGGGTTAGGGTTTGTGTTAGGCTTAGGGTTAGGCTGAGCATGAGGTTGAGTGTGAGGGTTAGGGTTAGGGATAGGGTGAGGTTTTAGTGTTAGGGTTAGGGTTAGAGTTATGTTTAGGTTGAGGGTGAGGTTTAGGGGTAGGGTTAGGGTCAGGGTGAGGGTTAGGTTTAGGGTTAGGGTAAGGGTGAGGGTTAGATTGACGATTAGTGTTAGGGTTAGTGTGAGGTTTAGGGCGAGGATGAGGGATAGGGTTAGGGTGAGGGCTAGGGTGAGGATGAGGGTGAAGGTTAGATTGAGGATTAGTGTTAGGGTTAGTGTGAGGTTTAGGGTGAAGATGAGGTTTAGGGTTGGGGTTAGGGTTTGGATTAATATTAGGGTTAGGCTTAAGGTGATGGTTAGGGTGAGGGTGTGGATTAGGGTTAGTGTTAGGATTAGGATTAGGGTTAGGTTTATGGTGAATGTGAGGGTTAGAGTTAGGGTTACATTTAGTCTTAGTGTTAGGCTGAAGGTGAGGGTTAGGGTTAGTGTGAGTGTTAGGATTAGGATTAGGGTGAGAGTTAGCATTCCTGTTAAGTTTAGGGTTAGGGTGAGTGTTAGGGTTTGGGTTAGTGTTAGGGTGAGAGTTAGGATGACGGTTAGGTTTAGGATTAGGGTTAGGGTGAGGGCTAGGGTGAGGGTGAGGTTTAGGGTTTGGGTTAGGGTGAGGTTTAGGGTTAGGTTTAGGGTTAGTGTTAGGGAGAGGGTGAAGTTTAGAGTTAGAGTTAGGGTTAGGATGAGGGTTAGGGTTAGTGTTAGAATTACGGTTATGGTGAGGGTTAGGTTGAGGTTGAGGGTAAGGCTTAGTGTTCTTTTTAGTATTAGGGTAAGTATTAGTGTGAGTGTGAGAGTTAGGGTTAGGGTTAGGTTTACGCTTAGAGTTAGGCTTAGTGTGAGGGTGAGGGTGAGCATTAGGGTTAGGGTGAGATTTATGGGAAGGGTTAGGGTGAGAAATAGGGTTCGGTTTAAGTTTAGTGTTATGGTGAGGGTTAAGGTTAGGGTTAGAGTTAGGTGTAGGGTTAGGCTTAGTCTTAGGGTGAGGGTGAGTTTAATGATTAGGGTTAGGGTGAGCGTTATGGGTAGGGTTAGGGTGAGAGTTAGATTTCGGGTTAAGTTTAGGGTTAGGGTGAGGGTTAGAGTTAAGGTTACAGTGAGGGTGAGGGTTAGGGTTAGGTTGAGGGTTAGGGTTAGGCTTAGGATTAGGGTGAGGGTTAGGGTTAGTGTTAGGGTGATGGTTAGGATGAGGATTAGGGTTATGATTAGGGTTAGGGTGAGGGCTAGGGTGAGGGTGAGGGTTAGGATTAGTGTTTGGGTGAGGTTTAGGGTTACGGTTAGGGTGAGGGTTAGGATATGGGTTAGGGTCACAGTGAGGTTGAGGGTTAGGGTTAGGGTGAGGGTTAGGGTTAGGATTTGGGTTAGGGTGAGGGTGAGTTTTAGGATTATATTTAGGGTTAGGGGGAGGGTTAGATCAAGGCTTAGGGTTAGGGTTAGTGTTAGGGTTAAGTTTAGGGTGAGGGTTAGGTTGAGGTTTCGGGTTAGGGTTAGGTTTAGGATTACAGTAAGGATTAGGGTATGTGAGGGTTAGGGTTAGGGTTAGGCTTAGGGTTATGGTTATGCTGAGGGTGAGGGTGGGGATGAGGATTAGGGTTAGGGTGATGGTTAGGGTTAGGGATAAGGTGTGGGTTAGGATGAGGGATAGGGTTAGGATTATTGTTAGGTTGAGGGCTAGTGTGAGGGTGAAGGTAAGGTTAGTGTTAGGCTTAGGCTTAGGTTTAGGCTGAGTGTGAGGTTGAGGGTGAGGTTTAGGGTTAGGGTGATGGTTAGACTTAAGGTTAGGGTGAGGGTTAGGGTTAGGGTTTGGGTTAGGCTGAGGGTGAGTTTGAGGGTTAGAGTTAGGGTAAGGTTGAGGCTGAAGTTTTGGGTTAGTGTTAGGGGTAGTGTTAGAGTTAGGGTTACGGTGAGGTTTAGTTTGAGGGTGAGGGTTAGGTTTAGGGTTAGGATTAGGATTAGAGTAAGGTAAAGGTGAGTGTGAGGGTTAGGGTTAGGGTGAGGGTTAGTGTAAGGATTATGGGGAGGGTTAAGATGAGGGTTAGGGTTAGGATTAGCTTTAGGGTGAGGGCTAGGGTGAGGGTGATGTTTAGGGTTAGGGTTAGGGTGAGGTTTATGGTTAGGGTTAGGGTTAGAATTAGGGTGAGTGTGAGGTTTAGGGTTAGACTTAGGGTTAAGTTGAGGCTGAGGGTTAAGGTTAGGATTAGGGTTAGGATTAGGATTTGGGTAAGTGTTAGGGTGAGTGTGAGGGGTAATTTTAGGGTTAGTGTTAGGCTAAGCATTACACTGAGGGTGAGGGAGAGGGTGAGGTTTACGGTTAGGGTGAGGGTTAGTGTTAGGGTTAGGATGAGAGTTAGATTTCAGGTTAAGTTTAGGGTTAGGTTGAGGGTTAGGGTTAGGTTGTGGTTTAGGGTTAGGGTTAGGGTTAGGGTTAGGGTTAAGGTTAGGGTTAGGGTGAGGGTTAGTTTTAGGATTAGGGTTAGGGTGAGGGTGATGGTTAGGATTAGGGTTAGAGTTAGGGTTATTGTTAGGGTTAGGGTTAGGTTTATGGTGAGGGTTAAGATTAGCGTTATTGTTAGGGTTAGGGTTAGGCTGTGGGTGAGGGTGGGGGTGGGTGTGAGGATTATGATTAGGGTTAGGTTTATTGTTAATGTTATGGTTAGGGTTAAGTTTGCAGTGAGGGTGAGGCTGAGGGTGAGGGTTATGGTTAGGGTTACGGTTAGGGTTAAGGTTAGTGTTATTGTTAGTGTTAGGGTTAGACTTATGGTGAGGTTGAGGGTGAGGGTGAGGGTTAAGTTTATGGTGAGGTTTAGGGTTTGGGTTAGGTTTAGAGTCAGTGTTAGTGAGAGGGTGAGGTTTAGGGTTAGAGTTAGGGTTAGGGTGAGGGTTATGTTGAGGGTAAGGTTTAGGGTTAGTATTAGGGTTAGATTTAGAGTGAGAGTTAGGGGGAGGGATTGGGTTAGGGTTAGTGTTAGGGATAGGATTAGGGTTAGGGTGAGGGTGAGTGTGTGTGTTAGGGTTAGGTTTAGGGTTACGTTTAGGGTTGGGCTGAGGGTGAGGTTGAGGGTTCGGGTTAGGTTTAGCGTGAGGGTTAGGGTGAGGGTTAGTGAGAGGGTTAGGATTAGGGTTAGGGTTAGGATTAGGCTTAAGGTAAGGGCAAGGGTGAGGGTTAGGTTTAGGGTTAGTGTTAGGATGAGGTTTAGGGTTAGGGTTAGGGTTAGGATTAGGTTGAGGTTGAGGTTTAGGGTTAGAGTTAGGGTTAGGGTGAGGCTGAGGGTGAGTGTTAGGTTTAGGGTTAATGTTAGGATTAGGGTTCGGTTTAGGTGAGGGTTAGGGTGAGTGTGAGGGTTAGGGTTAGGTTTAGGATTACAATTAGGGTTAGGGTTAGTGTGAGTCTGAGGTTTAGGGTTAGGTTTAGGGTTAGGGTTAGGGTGCCGTGAGTATGAGGATTAGGGTGAGGGTTTCGCTTAGGCTTAGGGTTAGGCTGAGGCTGAGGGTGAGCTTGTGGATGAGGGTTAGGTTTAGGGTTAGGGTGGGGTTTAGGGTTAGGGTTAAGTTTAGGGTGAGGGTGAGGTTTAGGGTTAGATATTGGGTTAGGGTGAGGGTTAGGGTGAGGGTTAGTGTTAGGGATAGTGTTAGGGTTAGGGTGAGGGTGAGGGTTAGGGTTAGGGTTAGGGTTCGGGTGAAGTTTAGGGTTAGGGTTACGGTTAGGGATAGAATTACGGTGAGGGTGAGCGTGCGGCTGACTGTGAGGGTTACGGTTAAGTTTAGATTTAGGCTTAGGGTAAGGCTTAGGGTTAGGCTGACTGTGAGGTTGAGGGTGAGGGTTAGGGTTAGGTTGAGGGTTAGGGTTAGAGTTATGGGGAGGGTTAGTGTCAGGGTTAAGGTTAGGATTAGGGTTAGGGTGAGGGCTAGGGTGAGGGTGATGTTTAGGGTTAGGGTTAGGGTGAGGTTTAGGATTAGGTTTAGGGTAAGGGTGAGGGTAAGGTTTAGGGTTAGACTTAGGATTAAGGTGAGGCTTAGGGTGAGGTTTAGGATTAGGGTTAGGATTAGGATTAGGGTAAGGTTTCGGGTTAGTGTTTGTGTTAAGGTTAGGGTGAGGGTTAGGTTGAGGTTTAGGGTTAGGGTTAGGGTTAGGATTAGGGTTAGGATGAGGGTGAGTGTGATTGTTAGGCTTAGGGTTAGGCTTAGGCTTAGGCTGAGGGTGAGTGTGGGGGTGAGGATTAGGGTTAGTGTGATGTTTAGGGTTAGGGTTAGGGTGAGGGTGAGGGTTAGATTGAGTTTTAGGGTTAGGGATAGGTTGAAGTTTAGTGTTAGGTTTAGGTTTAGAGTTAGGGTTAGGGTGAGGGTGAGGTTTAGGGATAGGGTTAGGGTCCGGGTGAGGGTTAGGGTTAGGTTTAGTGTTAGGTTTAGGGATAGGGGGAGGGTTAGGATGAGGTTTAGAGTTAGGGTTAGGGTTAGGGTAAGGGCTACGGTGAGGGTGAAGTTTAGGATTAGGGTTAGGGAGAGGTTTAGTGCTAGGTATAGGGTGAGGTTTAGGGTGAGGGTGAGGTTTCAGGTTAGGTTTAGGGTTAGGTTGAGGTTTAGGGTTAGGTTTAGGGTGAGGTTTAGGATGAGGATTAGGGTTAGGATTAGGGTTATGGTGAGGGCTAGGTTGAGGGTGAGGTTTAGTGTTAGTGTTAGGGTGAGGTTAAGGGTTAGGGTTAGTGTTAGGGTGAGGGTTAGGTTGGGGGTTAAGGTTACAGTAAGTGTGAGGGTTAGGGTTATGGTGAAGGTTAGTGTTAGGATTAGGGTTAAGGTGAGGGTGAGGGTTAGGATGAGGGTTAGTGTTAGGGTTATTGTTCGGGTTAGGTTTAGGGTTACAGTGAGGGCTAGGGTTAATGTTAGGGTTAGGGTTAGGGTTAGGCTGAGGGTGAGGGTGGGGGTGGAGTTGAGGATGAGGATTAGGGTTAGGGATAGGGTAATTGTAAGTGTTATGGTTAGGGTTAAGTTTGCGGTGAGTTTGAGGCTAAGGGTGAAGGTTATGTTTAGAGTTAGGGTTAGGGTTAGGGTTAATGTTATTTTTAGGGTTAGGGTTAGAGTTATGTTGAGGTTGAGGGTGAGGGTGAGGTTTAGGTTTAGGGTGAGGTGTAGGTTTTGGGTTAGGGTTAGAGTTAGGGTTAGTGTGAGGGTGAGGTTTAGGGTTAGATTTAGGGTTAGAGTGAGGTTTAAGTTGAGGGTTAGGTTTAGGGTTAGTGTTAGGGTTAGGTTTAGATTGAGAGTTAGGGGGTGTGTTTGGGTTGATGTTAGGCTCAGGGATAGGATTAGGTTTAGGATGAGGGTGAGTGTGTGGGTTAGGATTAGGTTTAGGATTAGGTTTAGGGTTAGGCTGAGAGTAAGTTTGAGGGTGAGGTTTAGGGTTAAGGGTTAGGGTTAGGGTTAGGGGGAGGGTTAGGATGAGGGTTAGTGCTAGGTTTAGGGTTAAGGTAAGGGCTAGGGAGACGGTGAGGTTTAGGGTTAGGGTTAGGGTGAGGTTTAGGTTTAGGGTTAGGGTTAGGGTTAGGGTGAGGGTGAGGTTTAGTGGTATGGTTAGGGTTAGAGTTAGGGTTAGGGTGAAGATGAGGTTCAGGGTTAGAGTTAGGGTATGTTGAGGCTGAGGTTGAGGGTTAGGTTTAGTGTTAGTGTTAGAGTTAGGGTTAGGGTGAGGGTTAGGGTGGGGTTGAGTTTGAGGGTGAGGGTTAGGCTTAGGGTTAGGATTAGGATTAGGGTAAGGGTTAGGGTGAGTGTGAAGGTTAGGATTAGGGTTAGGCTTAGGCTTAGGGTTAGGCTGAGAGTGAGGGTGAGTGTGAGGGTAAGGGTTAGGTTTAGGTTTAGGGTGAGAGTTACGGTTCGGTTAAGTTTTGGGTTAGGGTGAGGATTAGGATTAGGGTTAGGGTGAGGGCTAGGGTGAAGGTGAGGGTTAGGTTTAGTTTTACGGTAAGGTTTAGAGTTAGTGTTAGGGTTTGGGTTAGGGTTAGGATGAGGGTTAGGGTTATGGTAAGGGTGAGGGTTAGGCTTAGGTTGAGGGTGAGGGTTAAGGTTGTGTTTAGGGTGAGGGTGAGTGTTAGGATTAGGGTTAGGTTGAGGTCTAAGTTGGGGGTGAGTTTTAGAGTTAGGGTTAGGGTTAGGGTGAGGTTTAGTTTTAGGGTGAGGGTTAGGGTTAGTTTGAGGGTTAGTGTTAGTGTTAGGGTTAGTGTTAGGATGAGGGTATGTGTTAGGGTGAGGGTTAATGTTAGGGTGAGGGTTATGGTTAGGGTGAGGGTTAGGGTTAGGGTTAGGGTTATTGTTAGGGTTAGGGTTAGGGTTACGGTTAAGGTGAGGGTGAAGTTGAGGGTTAGATTTGGGTAAAGTTTAGAGTTAGGGTTAGGGTTAGAATTAGGATTAGGGTGAGGGTGAGGTTTAGGGGTAGAGTTAGGGTTAGGGTGAGGGTTAGGGTTAGGGTGAGCGTTAGGGTGGGGTTGATGGTAAGGGTAAAGATGAGGGTTAGGCTGAGGGTGAGGGTTACACTAAGGGTGAGGGTTAGGGTTAGGGTGAGGGTTAGGTTTATGATTAGGGTGAGGGTGAGGGTTAGTTTGAGGATTAGTGTAAGGGTTAATGTAAGGTTTAGGATGCGGACCAGGATTAGCGTTATGGTGAGGGCTAGGGTGAGGTTGAGCGTTAGGGTTATTTTTAGGGTGCGGTTTAGGGTTAGGGTGATAGGGTTAGTGTGAGCGTTAGTGTTATTGTTAGGGTTCATGTTAGGTTGAGGGTAAATGTTAGGATGAGTGTAAGTGTTAGAGTGAGGGTTATGGTTAGGGTGAGGGTTAGGAATAGGGTTAGGGTTATTGTTAAGTTTGGGGTTACTGTTACAGTGAGGGTGACGGTGAGGGTTAGGGTTAGGTTTAGGATGAGGTTTAGGTTTAGGGTTAGGGTTAGAGTTAGGGTTAGGGTGTGGGTGAGGTTTAGGGTTAGAGTTTGGGATAGTGTTAGTGTTAGGGATAGGGTGAGTGTTAGGATTAGGGTTAGGGTTAGGCTTAGGCTTAGGCTTAGGCTGACCATGAGGGTGAGGGTTAGGTTTAGGGTGAGGGTTAGGATGAGGTTTAGGGTTAGGATTATGTTTAGGGTGAAGGCTAGGGTGAGGGTTAGGGTAAGGTTTAGGGTTAGGGATAGGGTTAGGTTTAGGATTTGAGTTAGGGTGAGGGTTAGTGTTAGGGTTACGGTTAGGCTTAGAGTTAGGGTGAGGTTTAGTGTTAGGGATTGGTTAGGGTTAGGGTGAGGCTGAGGATTACGGTTAGGTTTAGGGTTAGGTTTAGGGTTTGGTTTAGGGTTAGGGTTAGTGTTAGGGTTAGGTTTAGGGTTAGGCTGAGGGTGAGGGTGGGTGTGAGGATTAGGGTTCGGTTTAGGTTTATTGTTAGGGTGAGGGTGAGTTTTAGGGTTAGAGTTAGGTTCAGGGGGAGTGTTAATGTGAGGTTTATGGTTAGGGTTATTGTTAGGGTTCGGGGAAGGGAGAGGGTTAGGTTGAGATTTAGGGATAGTGTTAGGTTTAGGATTAGGGTTAGGGTGCCGTGAGTATGAGGATTAGGGTGAGGGTTAGGCTTAGGCTTAGGGTTAGGCTGAGGGTGAGGGTGGCTGTGACGATTAGGGTTAGGGTGATGGTTAGGGTTAGGTTTAGGGTTATTGTTAGGGTTAGGGTTCGAGTTACGGTGAGGGTGAGGGTGGGGGTGAGGTTTAGGGTTAGGGTTAGGGTGAGGGTGAGGTTTAGGGTTAGATATTGGGTTAGGGTGAGGGTTAGTGTTAGGGATAGTGTTAGGGTTAGGGTGAGGGTGAGGGTTAGTTTTAGGGTTAGGGTTAGAATTATGGTGAGGGTGAGGGTGCGGGTGTGTGTGAGGGTTAGGGTTAGGTTTAGGGTTAGGCTTAGGGTTAGGCTGACTGTGAGGGTGAGGGTGAGGTTTAGGGTTAGGGTGAGGGGTAGGGTTATAGTTATGGGGAGGGTTAGGGTGAGGGTTAGGGTTAGTATTCGGGTTAGGGTGAGGGCTAGGGTGAGGGTGATGTTTAGGGTTAGGGTTAGGGTGAGGTTTAGGGTTAGGGTTAGAGTTAGGGTGAGGGTGAGGTTTAGGGTTAGACATAGGATTAAGGTGAGGTTTAGGATTATGGTTAGGATTAGGATTAGGTTAAGGTTTAGTGTTAGTGTTTGTGTTAAGGTTAGGGTGAGGGTTAGGTTGAGGTTTAGGGTTAGGGTTAGGGTTAGGGTTAAGATTAGGGTTAGTGTGAGTTTTAGGGTGAGGATGAGGTTTAGGGTTAGGGTGAGGTCTAGAGTGAGGGTGAGGGTGAGGGTTAGATTGAGTATTAGTTTTAGGGTTAATGTGAGGTTTAGGTTTAGAATGTGGTTTAGTGTTAAGGTTAGGGTTAGAATTAATATTAGGGTTAGGCTTAAGGTGAGGGTTAGGGTGAGGGTGAGGTTTAGGATTAGTGTTAGGATTAGGATTAGGATTAGGGTTAGGGTTAGGGTGAGTGTGAGGGTTAGGTTTGGGTTAGGTTTAGGCTTAGTGTTAGGCTGAAGGTGAGGGTGAGGGAGGAGGGTTTGGGTTAGGGTGCGGGTTAGGATTAGGGTTATGATGAGGGTAGGGTGAGGGTGAGGTTTAGGATTAGGGTTAGGGTGAGCTTTAGGTTTAGGTTTAGGTTTAGGGGTATGGTGAGGTTGAGGTTTAGGGTTAGAGTTAGGGTTAAGGTGAGGCTGAGGGTGAGGTTTAGGGTTAGGTTTAGTGTTAGAGTTAGGGTTACAGTGAGGGTTAGGTTGAGGGTGAGGGTTAGGCTTAGTTTTAGGATTAGGATTAGGGTAAGGTTTAGGGTGAGTGTGAGTGTTAGTGTTAGGTTTAGGGTTAGGATGAGGATTAGGGTTAGGATTAGGGTTAGGATGAGGACTCGTGTGAGAGTGAGGGTTAGGGTTAGAATTTGGGTGAGGTTTAGGGTTAGGGTTAGAGTTAGGGTGAGGGTTAGGATGAGGGTTAGGGTTATGGTGAGCTTTAGGGTTAGGTTTAGGGTTACGGTGAGGGTGAGTGTGAGTGTGAGGGTTAGGGTTAGGGTTAGGCTTAGGGTTAGGGTGAGGGTTATGTTTAGGGTTTGGATTAGGGTGAGGGTGAGGCTGAGGATTAGGTTTAGGATGAGGTTTAGGGTTAGGCTGAGGGTGAGGGTGGGAGTGAGTATTAGGGTTAGGGTTAGGGTTTTGGTTATTGTTATTGCTATGTTTAGGGTTAAGTTAGTGGTGAGATTGAGGCTGAGGGTGAGGGTTACGGTTAGGGTTAGGGTTATTGTTAGGGTTAGTGTTATTGTTAAGGTTAGGGTTAGAGTTATGGTGATGTTGAGAGTGCGGGTGTGGGTTACGGTTAGGGTGAGGTTTAGCGTGAGATTTAGTGTTAGGGTGAGGGTGAGTGTGAAGTTTAGGATTAGAGTTAGGGTTAGGGTGAGGGTTAGGGTGAGGTTTAGGGTTAGGGTTAGTGTTAGGGTTAGGGTGTGGGTGAGGTTTAGGTTGAAGTTTAGGGATAGGGCTAGCTTTAGGATTCAGGTTAGTGTGAGGGTGAATGTGAGGGTTAGGCTGTGGCTTAGGTTTAGGCTGAGGATGAGGGTGGGGCTGAGGATTATGGTTAGTGTGATGGTTAGGGTTAGGTTTAGTGTTAGAGTTAGGGTTAGAATTATGGTGAGGGTGAGGGTGGGGGTGAGGGTTAGGTTTAGGTTTAGGGTGAGGGTTAGTGTAAGGGTTATGGTGAGGGTGAGGGTTAGGGTTAGGTTGAGCTTCAGTGTTAGGTTTAGGGTTAGGGTGAGGGTGAGTGTTAGGGTTACTGTGAGGTTGAGGATTAGGTTGAGGGTTAGGTTTAGGATTAGGGTTAGGGTGAGGGCTAGGGTGAGGGTGAGGTTTAGGGTTAGGTTTAGGGTGAGGTTTAGGGTTAGGGTTAGGGTTAAGGTGAGGTTTATGGTTAGAGTTAGGGTTAGGATATGGCTGAGGGTGAGGGTTAATGTTAGGGTTATTGTTAGAGTTAGGGTTAGGGTGAGGATTAGGATGAGGGTGAGGGTTAGGCTTAGGGTTAGGATCAGGATTTGGGTAAGGGTTAGGGTGAGTGTGGGGGTTAGGTTCAGGGTTAGGCTTAGGCTTAGGGTTGGGCTGAGGGTAAGGGTGAGGGTGAGTGTTAGGGTTAGGGTTAGTGTTATTGTTAGGGTTAGTGTTAGATTTACGGTGAGGGTGAGGGTTAGGTTAAGAGTTAGGGTTAGGGTTAGGCTGAGGGTGAGGTTTAGCATTAGATATAGTGTTAGGGGGAGGTTTCGGGTGAGGGTTAGTTTTAGGTTTATTGTTAGTGTTACTATTAGGGTTAGTGTTAGATTTGGGGTTAGGGTGAGGTTTAGGGTTAGGGTTAGTGTAAGGGTTAGGATGAGGGTGAGGGTTAAGTTGAGGTTTAGGGATAGGTTTAGGTTTAGGATTAGGGTTAGGGTGAGGGTGAGTGTGAGTGTTAGGGTGAGGGTTAGGCTTAGGATTAGGGTTAGGCTGAGGGAGAGGTTGGGGGTGAGGACTAAGATGATGGTGATGGTTCGGGTTAGGGTTAGTGTTATTGTTAGGGTTAGGCTTAGTGTTAGGGTTAGGGTGAGGGTGAGGCTTAAGTTGAGGTTTGGGCTTAGGGTTACAGTTAGTGTTAGTTTGAGGGTTAGTGTTAGGGTTAGGGTTAGTGTTAGGGTAAGGTTAAGTGTTAGGGTGAGATCTTGGTTTAGGGTGAGGGTTGTGGTTAGGGTGAGGTTTAGGATTAGGGTTAGGGTTATTGTTAGGGTTAGGTTTAAGGTTAAGGTTACGGTGAGGTTGAGGGTTAGGTTTAGTTTTAGGGTGAGGTTTAGGGTTTAGGTAAGGCTAGAGTTAGGTTTAGGGTGAGGGTGAGGTTTAGGGTTAGAGTTAGGGGTAGGGTGAGGCTGAAGGTGAGCATTAGGTTTAGGGATAGTGTTAGGTTTAGGGTTAGGGTAAGAGTTAGGGTGAGGTTTAGGGTTAGGGTTAGGGATAGGTTTAGGCTTAGGGTGAGGGTGAGTGTGTGTGTTATGGATAGGTTTAGGGTTAGCCTTAGGGTTAGGATGAGGGTGAGGTTGAGGGTGAGGTCTAGGGTAAGGTTCAGGGTTAGGGTTAGGTTTAGGGGGAGGGTTAGTATGAGGGTTAGCGTTAGGATTAGGGTTAGGGTAAGGGCTAGGGTGAGGGTGAGGTTTAGGGTTAGGTTTAGGGTGAGGTTTAGGGTTAGGTTTAGGGATAGGGTGAGGGTGAGGTTGAGGTTTAGGGTTAGAGTTAGGGTTAGGGTGAGGCTGAGGGTGAGGTTTAGGGTTAGGGTTAGTTTTAGGGTTAGGGTTAGGGTGAGGGTTAGGGTGAGGGTGTGGGTTAGGATGAGGATTAGGGTTAGGTTTAGGGTGAGTGTGGGGGTTAGGGTTAATGTTAGGGTTAGGCTTAATCTTAGGCTACAGGAGAGGGTGAGGGTGAGGTTTTGGGTTAGGGTGAGGGTTAGGGTTAGTGTCATGGCTATGGTTAGGATGAATGTTAGGTTTAGGATTAGGGTTAGGGTGAGAGCTACGGTGAAGGTGATGTTTAGGGTTAGGTTTAGGGTGAGGTTTAGGATTAGGTTAGGGTTAGGGTTAGGTTGAGGGTGAGGTTTAGGGTTAGAGTTAGGTTTAGAGTGAGGCTGAATGTGAGGGTTAGGGTTAGTGTTAGTGTTAGAGTTAGGGTTAAGGTGAGGGTTAGTTGAGGGTGATGGTTAGTGTTAGTGTTGGGTTAGGCTTAGGTTTAGGCTGAGGTTGAGGGTGAGGGTTAGTATTAGTGTTAGAGTGAGGGTTATTGTTAGGATTAGTGTTAGGGTGAGGGTTAGGGTGAGGTTTAGGATGAGGATTAGGGTTAGGATTAGTGTTAGGGTGAGGGCTAGGGTGAGGGTGAGAGTTAGGGTTAGTGTTAGGGTGAGGATTAGGGTAATGCTTAGGGTGAGGGTTAGGATGAGGGTTAGGGTTACAGTAATGGTGAGGGTTAGGGTTAGGGTGAGGATTATGATTAGGATTACAGTTAGGGTGAGGATGAGGGTTAGGATTAGGGTTAGGGTTAGGGTTAGGATTAGTGTTATTGTTAGGGTTAGGGTTAGAGTTATGGTGAGGGTGAGGGTTAAGTTTAGGGTTAGCGTGAGGTGTAGAGTTAGGGTGAGGGTGAGGTTTAGGGTTAGAGTTAGGGTTAGGGGGAGGTTTAGGTCGAGGGTTAGGGTTAGGATTAGGATTAGGGTAAGGGTTCGTGTGAGGGTTCGGTTGAGATTTACCATTAAGTTTAGGGTGAGGTTTAGTTTTAGGGTTAGGAATAGCGTAAGGGTGAGGGTGGGGTTTTGGGTTAGAGTTAGGGTTAGGTTGAGGCTTAGGGTGAGGGTTAGGTTTAGGGCTAGTTTTAGTGTTAGGGATATGGTGAGGGTTAGTGTGAGGGTGAGGGTTAGGCTTAGGGTTAGGATTAGGATTAGGGTAAGGGTTAAGTTGAGTGTGACTGTTAGGGTTAGGGTTTCGCTGAGGTTGATGATCAGCGTGAGGGATATGTTTAGGGTGAAGGTTAGGTTTAGGGTGAGGGTTAGTGTTAGCGTTAGGGTTAGGGTGTGGGTTAGTCTTAGGGTTATGGTTAGGGTGTGGGTTAGTCTTAGGGTTAATGTGAGGGTTAGGATGAGGATTAGGGTTAGGATTAGGGTTAGGGTGATGGCTAGGGAGAGGGTGAGGGTCAGGGTTAGTGTTAGGGTGAGGTTTAGGTTTAGGGTTTAGGGTTAGGGTGAGGGTTAGGTTGAGGTTTAAGGTTACTATAAGGGTGAGGGTGAGCATTAGGGTGAGGGTTAGGGTTAGGATTAGTGTTAGGGTGAGGTTGAGTGTTAGGATTAAGGTAGGGTTAGGGTTAGGGTTTGGTTTAGGCTTAGGATTAGTTTCATTGTTTGGGTTAGGGTTAGAGTTACAGTGAGGGTGAGCGTGAGGGTAAGGGATAGGCTTAGGCTTATGCTTAGGAATAAGCTGAGCGTGAGGTTGACGGTGAGGGTTAGGGTTAGGGGGATGGTTTGGTTTATGGTAGGGTGAGGATTAGGATGTGATTTAGGGTTAGGGTGATGTTTAGGGTGATAAAGATGCTAAGGGTAAAGGTATGGTTTAGGCTAAGGGTGAGGGTTAAAGTTCGGTTTAGGGTTAGGGTAAGGGTTAGGGTTAGAGTTAGGGTGAGTATTAGATTGAGGATTAGGGTTAGGGTCAGTGTGAGGTTTAGTGTGAGGATGAGGGTTAGGGTTAGGGTGAGGGTGAGCATTAGAATTACGGTTAGGGTGGGCGTTTCGGTGAGGGTGTGGGTATGGGTTATGGTTAGGGTGAGGTTTAGTATTAGGGTGAGGGTTAGGTTTAGTGTGAGGGTTAGTGATAGGGTTAGGGTTAGTGTTAGAGTGAGGGTAAGTGTTATGTTGAGGGTTAGGATTAGGGTGAGGGTTATGGTTAAGGTGAGGGTTAGGGATAGGGTTAGGGTTAATTTTAGGGTTAGGTTTAGGGTTACGGTTATGGTGAGGGTGAGGGTGTGGATTAGGCTTAGGCTTAGGGTGAGGTTTAGTGTTAGGGTTAGGGATAGAGTTATTCTTAGGGTGAGGCTGAGGATGGGGCTTAGGGTTAGGGTTATTGTTAGAGTTAGGGATAGGGTGAAGGTTAGGTTGAGGGTTAAGTTTAGGGTTAGGATTAGGGATAGGTTGAGGGTTAGGTTTAGGGTTTGGGTTAGGGTGAGGGTGATGTTGAGTATTATGGTTAGGTTTAGGGTTAGGGTTAGGGTTAGAGTTAGGGTTAGGGTTAAAGTTACAGTGAGGTTTAGAGTTAGGGTCAGGCTTAGGGTTAGGCTGTGGGTGAGGGTGGGCTTGAGGATTAGGGTAGGGGTTAGGGTTAGGGTTAGGGGAAGGTTAGGATGAGCATTACGGTAAGGATTAGGGTTAGAGTGAGGGCTAGGATGAGGGTGAGATTTAGGGTTAGCTTAGGATGAGGTTTAGGGTTAGGTTTAGGGTTAGGGTGAGGCTGAGGGTGAGGATTAGGGTTAGGGTTAGTGTTAGAGTTAAGGTTAGGTTGAGGGTTTGGTTGAGGGTGAGGTTTAGGCTTAAGTTTAGGATTAGGATTAGGGTAAGGGTTAGGTTGAGTATGTGGGTTAGGGTTAGTGTTAGGGTTATGCTTAGGATTAAGCTGAGGGTGAGGTTGAGGGTGAAGGTTAGGGTTGGGTTGAGGGTAAGGGTTAGGGTTACGTTGAGCGTGAGGATTAGGTTTAGGTTGAGGGTTAGGGTGAGGGTAATAGTTAGAGTTAGTGTGAGTGTTAAGGTTAGGGGTAGGGTTAGGCCTAGGGTTACACTGAGGGAGAGGGTGAGCATGAGGTTTAGGGTTAGGGTGAGGTTTAGTGGTAGAGTTAGGGTTAGGGTGAGGGCTAGGGTGAATGTTAGGGTTAGCTTGAGGATTATATTAGGGGTAGGGTGCGGGTGAGGGCTAGACTGAGGATTACTGTTAGGGTTATTGTGAGGTTCAGGGTGAGGATGAGGGTTAGGTTTAGGTTGAGGGTTAGGTTGAGGGTGAGGGTTAGGGTTAGGGTGAGTGTGAGAATTAGGGTTAGGTTGATGGTTTGTGTTAGGTTTAGAGTTAGTATTAGGGTGAGGGTAAGTGTTAGGGTGAGGGTGAGGGTTAGGGTGAGGGTTATAGTAAGGTTGAGTGTTAGGGCTAGGGTTAGGGTTACTGTTAGGGTTAGGGCTATGGTTACGTGGAGGGTGAGGGTGAGGGTTAGGTTTAGGGTTTGGATGAGGTTTAGGTTTAGGGTTAGGGTTAGAGTTAGGGTTAGGGTGAGGGCTAGGGTGAGGGTTAGGGTGAGGGTTAGGTTTAGGGATAGGGTTAGGTTTAGGATTATGGTGAGGGTGAGTGTGAGGGTTAGGGTTAGGGTTAGGCTTAGGCTTAGGGTTAGGGTGGGGGTTAGGGTTAGTGTTTGGGTTAGGGTGAGGTGAGGCTGAGGATTAGGGTTAGGGTTTGGGTTAGGTTTAGTGTTAGGTTTAGGGTTAGGGCTAGGGTTACAGTGAGAGTTAGGTTTAGGGTCTGGCTTAGGGTTAGGCTGAGGGTGAGCTTGGGGGTGAGGATTAGGTTGAGTTTTAGGGTTAGGTTATTGATAGTGTTATGGTTAGGGTTAAGTTTGCGGTGAGGGTGAGGCTGAGAGTGAGGATTATGGTTAAGTTTAGGGTTAGGGTTTGGGTTAGTGTTATTGTTAGGTTTAGAGTTAGACTTACTTTGAGGTTTTGGGAGAGAGTGAAGGTTAGGGTTAGTGTGAGGTTTAGGGTGAGGTTTAGGTTTAGGGTTAGGGTTAGGTTGAGGGTGAGGTTTAGGGTTAGAGTTTGGGTTAGGGGGACAGTTAGCGTGAGGTTTAGGGTTAGGGTTAGTGTTAGGTTTAGGGTGAGGGTGAGGTTTAGGTTGAGGTTTAGGGATAGTGCTAGGTTTAGGATTAGGGTTACGTTGAGGGTGAGTGTGAGGGTTAGGGTTAGGGTTAGGTTTATGGGGAGGGTTTGGATGAGAGTTAGGGTTAGGATTAGGGTTAGGGTGAGGGCTAGGGTGAGGGTGAGTTTTAGGGTTAGTGTTAGGGTGAGATTTAGCGTTAAGTTTAGGGTTAGGGTTTGGGTGAGGATGAGGTTTAGTGTTAGAGTTAGGGTTAGGGTGAGGCTGAGGGTGAGGGTTAGGGTTAGTGTTAGAGTTAGGGTTAGGGTGAGGGTTAGGGTGTGGGTGAGGGTTAGGCTTAGTGATAGGATTAGGATTGTGGTAATGGTTAGGCTGTGTGTGAGGATTAGGTTTAAGATGTGGTTTAGGTTTAGGTTTAGGGTTAGGGTTAGAGTTAGAATGAGGGTGAGGTTGAGGGTTAGACTTAGGGTTAGTGTTAGGGTTAGGGTTAGTGTGAGGTTTAGGGTTAGGGTTAGGGTTAGGGTGAGGGTGAGTTTTAGGTTGAGGTTTAGGGATAGGGCTAAGTTTAGGATTAGGGTTAGGGTGAGGGTGAGTGTGAGGGTTAGGGTGAGGGTTAGGCTTAGCCTTAGGGTTAAGCTGAGGATGAGGGTGAGTGTGAGGATTAGGGTTATGGTGATGGTTAGGGTTAGGGTTAGTGTTATTGTTAGGGTTAGGGTTAGAGTTATGGTGAGGGTGAGGGTGGGGGTGAGGGTTAGGTTTATGGTTAGGGTGAGGGTTAGGGTAAGGGTTATGGTGAGGGTGAGGTTTTGGGTTAATTTGAGCTTTAGGGTTAGGTTTATGGTTAGGGTGAATTTGAGGATTAGGGTTAGTGTGAGGGTGGGGGTTATGATGAGGGTTAGGTTTAGGAATAGGTTTAGAGTGAGGGCTAGTCTGAGGGTGAGGTTTAGGGTTAGGTTTATGGTGAGATATAAGATTAGGGTTAGGGTGAAGGTGAAGTTTAGGGTTAGAGTTAAGGTTAAGCTGAGGCTGATGGTGAAGGTTAGGTTTAGGGTTATTGTTAGAGTTAGGGTTAGGTTGAGGTTGAGGGTTAGTTTTAGGGTTAGGATTAGGATTAGGGTAAAGTTTAGGGTGAGTGTGAGGGTTAGGGTCAGGGTTAGGGTTAGGCTCAGGTTTAGGCTGAGGGTGAGGGTGAGGGTAAGTGTTAGGGGAAGTTTAGGATGAGCATTACGGTAAGGATTAGGGTTAGTGTGAGGGCTAGGATGAGGGTGAGATTTAGGGTTAGGCTTAGGGTGAGGTTTACGGTTAGGTTTAAGGTTAGGGTGAGGCTGAGGGTGAGGGTTAGGGTTAGGGTTAGTGTTAGAGTTAGGGTTAGGGTGAGGGTTAGGGTGAGGGTGAGGTTTAGGCTTAGGTTTAGGATTAGGATTAGGGTAAGGGTTAGGTTGAGTGTGAGGTTTAGGGTTAGGTTTATGCTTAGGATTAAGCTGAGGGTGAAGTTGAGTGTGAAGGTTAGGGTTAGGGTGAGGGTAAGGGTTAGGGTTACGGTGAGCGTGAGGGTTAAGTTTAGGTTGAGGGTTAGGGGGAGGGTAAGCATTAGAGTTAGTGTCAGGGTTAGGGTTAGGGTCAGGGTCAGGCTTAGGGTTACACTGAGGGAGAGGGTGAGCATGAGGGTTAGGTTTAGGGTGAGGTTTAGCGGTAGAGTTAGGGTTAGGGTGAGGGCTAGGGTGAGGGTTAGGGATAGCATGAGGATTAGGTTTAGGGGTATGGTTAGGGTGAGGGCTACATTGAGGATTAGTGTTAGGGTTATTGTGAGGTTCAGGGTGAGGATGAGGGTTAGGTTTAGGGTGAGTGTTATGTTGAGGGTGAGGGTTAGGGTTAGGGTGAGTGTGAGGATTAGGATTTGGGTGATGGTTTGTGTTAGGGTTAGAGTTAGTATTAGGGTGAGGGTAAGTGTTAGGGTGAGGGTGAGAGGGTGAGGGTTATAGTAAGGTTGAGGGTTAGGGCTAGGGTTAGGGTTACTGTTAGGGTTAGGGCTATGGTTACGGTGAGGGTGAGGGTGAGGGTTAGGTTAAGGGTTAGGATGAGGTTGAGGTTTAGGGATAGGGTTAGAGTTCAGGTTAGGTTGAGGGTGAGGTTTATTGTTAGAATAAGGTTTAGTGTTAGTGTTAGGGTTAGGTTGAGGGTTAGGGTTAGGGTTAGGGTTAGGCTTAGGCTTAGGCTTAGGCTTAGGCGGAGCATGAGGTTGAGAATTAGGGTTAGGGTTAGGGTGAGGGTTAGGGTTAGAGTTAGGGTGAGGGTTAAGATGAGGTTTAGGGTTAGGATTAGGGTTAGGATTAGGGCTAGGTTGAGTATTCGGGTGAGGGTTAGGTTTAGGGATAGGGTTAGGGTTAGGATTAGGGTTAGGGTGAGGGTGAGTGTGAGGGTTAGGGTTAGGGTTCTGGATTAGGCTTGGGGTTAGGGCTAGGGTGAGTATTTGGGTGAGGGTTAGGGTTAGGGATAGGGTTAGGGTTAGGATTAGGGTTAGGGTGAGGGTGAGTGTGAGGGTTAGGGTTAGGGTGAGGGTTAGGCTTACGGTTAGGGTGAGGGTTAAGTTTAGGGATTGGACTAGTGTGAGTGTGAGGATGAGAATTAGGGTTAGGTTTAGGATTAGGCTTAAGTTTAGGTTTAGGTTAAGGGTTAGGGTTAGGGTTAGGGTTATGGTGAGAGTTATTGTGAGGATTAGGGTTAAGCTTAGGGTTAGCCTGAGGGTGAGGGTGGGGTGAGGATTAGGGTTAGGGTTAATTTTAGGGTTAGGTTTAGGGCTATTGTTAGTGTTATGGTTAGGGTTAAGTTTGTGGTGAGGGTGAGGCTGAGGGTGAGGGTTATGGTTATACTAAGTGTTAGGGTTAGGGTTAGTGTTAGTGTTATTGTTAGGGTTAGGGTTAGAGTTACGGTGAGGGTAAGGATGAGGGTGAGGGTGAGGTTTAGGGTGAGGTTTAGGGTAAGGTTTAGGGTTAGGTTTAGGGTTAGGGTGAGAGAGAGGTTTAGGTTTAGGGTGAGTGTAAGGGTTAGGGTGAGGGTTAGGCTTAGGCTTATGGTTAGGCTGAGGGTGAGATTGGGGGTGAGGATTAGGGTTATGGTGATGGTTCATGTTAGGGTTAGTGTTATTGATAGGGTTAGGTCTAGAGTAAAGGTGAGGGTGAGTTATGGGTGAGAGTTCGGAGGAGGGTTAAGGTAGGGTTAGGCTTAGGATTAGAGTTAGGGTGAGGGTGAGTGTGTGTGTTAGGGTTAGTTTTAGGGTTAGGCTTTGGGTTAGGCTGAGGGTGAGGTTGAGGGTGAGGGTTAGCGTTAGGGTTCGGGTTTGGGTTCGGGTTAAATTTAGTGTTAGTGTGAGACTTAGGGTAAGGGTGATGGTGAGGGTGAGGGGTAGGGTTAGGTTAGGGTTAGGTTTAGGGTTAGGGTGAGGGTGAGGGTGAGGATTAGGCTTATGGTGAGGGTTAGGATGAGGGTTAGTTTTAGGACTAGGGTTAGGGTGAGGGCTATTGTGAGGGTGAGGTTTAGGGTTAGGGTTAGGGTTAGGGTGAGGTTTAGGGTTAGGGTTAGGGTGAGTGTGAGGTTTAGGGTTAGAGATAGGGTTAGGGTGAGGCTGAGGGTGAGGGTTAGGGTTAGGGTTAGGGTTAGTGTTAGATTTAGGATTAGGGTGTGGGTTAGGGTGAGGGTGAGGGTTAGGCTAAGGGTTAGGATTAGGATTAGGGTAGGGGTTAGGATGAGTCTGAGGGTTACTGATAGGGTTAGGCTTAGGGTTAGGCTGAGGGTGAGGGTTAGGATTAGGGTGAGGTTTAGGGTTAGGGTTAGGGTTCGCCTTAAGTTTAGGGTTAGGGTGAGGTTTATTGTTAGGCTTACAGTGAGCATGAGAGTTAGGGTTAGGTTGACGGTTAGGATTAGGGTTACGGTTACTGTGGTGGTTAGGGTTAGGGTTAGGGTGAGGGTTAGGATGAAGATTAGGGTTAGGATTAGGGTTAGAGTGAGAGCTAGTATGAAGTTGAGGGTTGTGGTTAGTGTTAGGGTGAGGTTTAGGGTTAGGGTTAGGGTGAGGGTTAGGATGAGTGTTAGGGTTATGGTGACATGAGGGTTAGGGTCAGAGTTGGGGTTAGGGTTAGAATTAGTGTTAGGGTGAGGGTGAGTGCTATTATTAGGGTTTGGGTTATGGTTAGGGTTGGGTTTAGGGTTAGGATTAGTGTTATTTTTAGTGTTAGTGTTAGCGTTAAGGTAAGGGTGAGGGTGAGGGTGAGGTTGAGGGTTAGGGTTAGGGTGAGGTTTAGGGTTAGGTTTAGGATTAGGGTTAGGGTGAGGGTGAGGTTTAGGGTTAGATTTAGGGTTAGGGTGAGGGCTAGGGTGAGGGTTAGGGCTTGGGATAGGAGGTTGAGGGTAAGGGTGAGGGTTAGGGTTAGGGTGAAGTTTAGGGTAAGGTTTAGGGTTAGTGTTAGGATTATAGTTAGGATTAGGGTTAGGGTGAGGGTGAGTGTGAGGGTTACAGTTAGGGTTAGGCTTAGGCGTGGGGTTAGGGTGAGGCTGAGCGTGGGGGTGAGGATTAGGTTTAGAGTGATGGTGAGGATTAGGGTTAGGGTGTTGGATAGGGTGAGGGTGAGGTGTAGGGTAAGGCTTAGGCTTTGGCTTAGGGTTAGACTGAGTGTGAGGTTGAGGGTGAGGCTTAGGGTTAGGGTGATGGTTAGGTTTACAGTTAGGGTGAGGGTTAGAATGAGATTTAATGTTAGGGTGAGGGTGAGGCTTAGGCTTAGTCCGAGCATGAGGGTGAGGGTTAGGGTTAGGGTGAGGGTTAGGTTTAGGGTTATGGTGAGGGATAGGATGAGGTTTAGGGTTAGGATTAGGGTAAGGGTTAGGGCTAGGGTGAGTGTTAGGGTGAGGGTTTGGGTTAGGGATAGGGTTAGGTTTCTGATTAGGATTAGCGTGAGGGTGAGTGGGAGGGTTAGGGTTAGGTTTAGGATTAGGCTTAGGGTTAGGGTGAGGGTTAGGGTTAGGGTTTGGTTTAGGGTGAGGTTGACCCGGAGGATTAGGGTTAGGATGTGTTTTAGGTTTAGGGTTAGGGATAGAGTTAAGTTTAGGGTGAGGGTGAGATTTAGGGTTAGAGTTAGTGTTACGGTTAGGGTTTGTGTTAGGGTGAGGGTGATGTTTTGGGTTAGAATTAGGGTTAGAGTTAGGCTTAGGGCTAAGTTTGCGGTGAGGGTGAGGCTGAGGGTGAGGGTTATGGTTAAGGTTAGGGTTAGTGTTATTGTTAGGGTTAGGGTTAGAGTTACGGTGAGGTTGATGGTGAGGGTGAGGATTAGGGTGTGTGCTTTAGGGTTAAGGTTAGTGTTAGGGTTAGGGTGAGAGTGAGGTTTAGGTTTAGAGTTAGGGTGAGGGTTAAGTTTAGAAATTGGGCTAGGGTGAGTGTGAGGATGAGGATTAGGTTTAGGTTTAGGTTTAGGCTTAGGTTTAGGTTTAGAGTTAGGGTTATGGTTATGGTTATGGTGTGAGTTAGTGTTTGGATTAGGGTTAGGCTTAGGGTTAGGCTCAGGTGAGTGTGGGGGTGAGGATTAGGGTTAGGGTTAGGGTTAGGTTTAGGGTTATTGTTAGTGTTATGGTTAGGGTTAAGTTGGTGGTGAAGGTGAGGCTGAGGGTGAGGGTTATGTTTATACTGAGCGTTAGGGTTAGGGTTAGGGTTAGTGTTATTGTTAGGGTTAGGGTTGGAGTTACGGTGAGGTTGAGGGTGAAGGTGAGCATGAGGATTAGGGTGAGGTTTAGGGTTGAGGTGTAGGGTTAGGTTTAGGGTTAGGGTGAGGGTAAGGTTTGTGTTTAGAGTTAGGGTTACGAGGCGGGTTAGGGTAAGGTTTAGGGTTCGGGTTAGTGTTAGGGTTAGGATGAGGGTGAGGGTTAGGATGAGGTTTAGGGCTAGGTTTAGGGTTAGGGTTAGGGTTAGGGTCAGGGTGAGTGCAAGGGTTAGGGTGAGGGTTAGGCATAGACTTATGGTTAGGCTGAGGGTGAGGGTGGGGGTGAGGATTAGGGTTAGGGTGATGGTTTGGGTTAGGTAGGGTTAGTGTTATTGTTAGGGTTATGTTTAGAGTTACGGTGAGGGTGAGGGTACGGGTGAGGGTTAGGTTTAGGGTGAGGTTTAGGGTTTGGGTTAGGTTTACAGTTAGATTTAGGGTGAGGGTGAGGTTTAGGGTTAGAATTAGTTTTCGGGTGAGGGTTAGGTTAAGGGTTAGAGTTAGTGTTAGGGTTAGGGTTAGGTTTACAGGGAGAGTTAGGGGGAGGGTTAAGGTTAGGGTTAGGGCTAGGATTAGAGTTAGGTTGAGGGTGAGTGTGTGTTTTAGGGTTAGGTTTAGGGTTAGGCTTAGGGTTAATCTGAGGGTGAGGTTGAGGGTGAGGTTTAGGGTTAGGGTTCGGGTTAGGGTTCGGGTTAAGTTTAGGTTTAGGGTGAGGGTTAGGGTAAGGGTTATGGTGAGGGTGAGGGGTAGGGTTAGGTTGAGGGTTAGGTTTAGGGTTAGGGTGAGGGTGAGGGTGAGGGTTAGGCTTATGGTGAGTGTTAGGATGAGGGTTAGTTTTAGGATTAGGGTTAGGGTGAGGGCTATTGTGAGGGTGAGGTTTAGGGTTAGGTTTAGGGTGAGGTTTAGGTTTAGGGTTAGGGTTAGGGTGAGGTTGAGGTTTAGGGTTAGACTTAGGGTTAGGTTGATACTTAGGGTGAGGTTTAGTATTAGGGTTAGGTTTAGGATTAGGGTAAAGTTTAAGGTTAGTGTTAGTGTTAAGGTTAGGGTAAGGGTTAGGATTAGGGTTAGGGTGAGGTTGAGGTTTTGGGTTAGATTTAGGGTTAGTTGGAGGGTTAGGTTTAGGGTTAATGTTAGGGTTAAAGTTAGGGTGAGTGTTAGGTTGAGGTTTAGGGTGAGGTTTAGGGTTAGGGTTAAGATTAGGGTTAGGTTGAGGATGAGTGTGAGGCTTAGGGTTAGGGTTAGGCTTAGGCTTAGGTTTAGGCTGAGGGTGAGGGTGGGGTTGAGGATTAGGGTTAAGGTGATGAATAGGGTTAGGGTTAGGGTGAGTGTTAAGATGAGGTTTATGGTTAGGATTAGGGTGAGGGTGAGGTCTAGGGTGAGGGTGAGGTTTAGGATAAGGTTTAGGCTTAGACTTAGGTTTAGGATGAGCATGAGGTTGAGTGTGAGGTTTAGGGTTAGGGTTAGGGTGAAGTTTACGGTTAGGGTTGTTGTTAGACTTACAGTTAGTGTGAGGGTGAGGTTTAGGAGTAGAGTTAGGGTTAGGGTGAGGTTTAGGGTTAGGTTGAGGGTTAGGGTTGGGGTCACGGTAAGGGTAAAGGTGAGGCTTAGGCTGAGGGTGAGGGTTACTGTAAGGGTCAGGGTTAGGGTTAAGGTGAGGTTTACGGTTATGCATAGGGTTAGACTGTAGGTGAGGGTGGGAGTGAGGATTAGGGTTAGGGTGATGGTTCGGGTTAGGGTTAGTGTTTTTGTTAGGGTTAGGGTTAGAGTTATGGTGAGGGTGAGCATGAGGGTGAGGGTTAGGGTTAGGTTGAGGGTCAGTTTAAGGGTTAGGTATAGGGTTAGGGTGAGGGTTAGTTTGAGGGTTAGGTTTAGAGTTATTGTTAGGGTTAGGGTTAGGGTGAGAGTTAGGGAGAGGGTTATGGTTAGGGTTAGGGTTAGGGATAGGATTAAGGTTAGGGTGAGGCTGAGTGTGTGTGTTTGCGTTATGTTTAGGGTTAGGCTTAGGGTTAGGGATAGGATTAAGTTTAGGGTGAGGCTGAGTGTGTGTGTTTGCGTTATGTTTAGGGTTAGGCTTAGGGTTAGGCTTAGGATTAGGCTGAGGGGGAGGTTGAGTTGGAGGGTTAAGGGAGGCTTAGTATGAGGGTTAGGTTTAGGATTAGGGTTAGGGTAAGGGTTAGGTTGAGGGAGAGGTTTAGGGTTAGGGTTAGAGTGAGGTTTAGGGTTACAGTAAGGGTTAGGCTGAGGGTGAGCGTGAGGTTTAGGGTTAGAATTTGGGTTAGGGTGAGGCTGAGGGTGAGGGTTAGGGTTAGGGTTAGTGTTAGTGTTAGTGTTAGGGTTAGGGTGAGGATGAGGGTTAGGGTGAGTGTGAGTGTTAGATTTAGGGTTAGGATTAGGATTATGGTTAGGGTTAGGTTGAGTGTGAGGGTTAGGGTTAGGGTTAGGGTTAGGCTGAGGTTGTGGGTGAGGGTGAGGTTAGGGTTAGGGTGAGGGTTAGGTTTAGGGTTAGGTTTAGGGTTAGGGTGAGCATGAGTTTTAGTGTTAGAGGTAGGGTTAAGGTGAGGTGAGTGTGAAGGTTAGGGTTAGGGTTAGGGTTAGGATTAGGATTAGGGTAAGGTTTAGGGTGAGCTTGAGGGTTAGGGTTAGGGTTCGGCTTAGGCATAAGGTTACACTGTGGATGAGGGTAAGGGTTAGGGTTAGTGTGAGGATTAGGATTAGGTTAAGGGTTAGGGTGAGGTATAGGGTTAGGCATAGTTTTAGGGTGAGGGTGAGGTTTAGGGTTAGAATTAGGGTTAAGGTGAGGCTGAGGGTGAGGGTTAGGGTTAGGGATAGGATTAGGATTAGGGTAAGGGTTAGGGTGAGTGTGTAAGTTAGGGTTAGAGTTAGGATTAGGTTTAGGTTTATGCTGATGGTGAGGGGGAGGGGGAGGGATAGGGTTAGAGTGAGGGTTAGGGTTAGGGTTAGCGTGAGCTTTATGGTTCAGGTTAAGTTTAGGTTTAGGGTGAGGGTTAGGGTTAGGGTTACCTTGAGCTTGAGGGTTAGGGATAGGTTGAGGGTTAGGGTTAGGGTTAGGGTTGGGTGAGGTTAGGGTTAGGGTTATTGTAAGGGTTAGTGTTAGGGTTAGGGTTAGTGTTAGGGTGAGGGTAAGTCTTACGATGAGGGTGGGGTTAGGTTGAGGGTTTTGATTAAGGTTAGGGTCAGGATTAGGTTTAGGGTTATTGTTAGTGTTAGGTTTAGGGTTACGGTTACAGTGAGGCTGAGGGTGAGGGTTAGGGTTAGGGTTAGGGTGAGCTTTAGGGTTTGGGTTAGGGTTAGAGTTAGGTTAAGGGTGAGGTTGAGGTTCAAGGATAGACTTAGTGTTAGGGTGACGGTTAGGTCGAGGCTTCGTGTTAGGGTTAGTGTTAGGGTTAGGCTTAGGGTAAGAGTTAGGGGGAAGGTTAGGGTTAGGGTTAGGGTTAGGATTAGGGTTAGGCTGAGGGTGAGTTTGTGTGTTACGGTTAGTTTTAGGGTTAGGGTTAGGGTTAGGCTGAGGGTGAGGGTTAGGGTTAGGGTGAGGGTTAGGATAACGGTTAGGGGGAGGGTTAGGATGAGGGTGAGGGTTAGGATTAGGGTTAGTGTGAGTCCTAGGGTGAGCAGGAGGTTTAGGGTTAGGGTTAGGGTGAGAGTTAGGGTTAGGTTTAGGGTGAGAATTTTATTTCGGGTTATGTTTAGGGTTAGTTGAGGTTATGGTAAGAGTTAAGGTGAGGGTGAGTGTTAGGGTTAGGTTGAGGATTAGGTTTCGGATTAGGGTTAGGGTGAGGGTGAGGGTGAGGGTTAGGGTTAGTGTTTGGGTCAAAGTTAGGATGAGGGGTAGGGTTAGGATTAGGGTTAGGGTGAGGGCTTGGGTGAGGGTGAGGTTTAAGTTTAGGGTTAGGTTGAGGTTTAGGGTTAGGCTTAGTGTTAGATTTAGGGTAAGGGTGAGGCTGAGGTTGAGGGTTAGGTTTAGGGTTAGTGTAAGAGTTAGGGTTAGAGTGAGGGTTAGGGTGAGGGTAAGGGTTATTCTTAGTGTTAGGATTAGGTTTAGGGTAAGGGTTAGGGTGAGGTTTAGGGTGAGGGTGAGGGTTAGGGTTAGTGTTAGGGTAAGGTTTAAGGTTAGGGTGAGGGTTAGGGTTATGGTCAGTGTGAGTGTTAGGGTTAGGGTGAGGGTTAGGGTTTTGATTAGGCTTAGGGTAAGGTTGAGTGTTAGCATTAGGGTTAGGGTTAGGGTTAGGTTTAGGGTTAGGATTAGTGTTATTCTTAGGGTTAGGGTTAGAGTTATGGTTCAGGGTGAGGGTGAGGGTTAGGGTTAGGGTGATGTTTAGGGTGCCGGTTAGGATTAGGGTTAGGGTGAGGGTGAAGTTTAGGGTTAGATTTAGGGTTAGTTGGAGGCTTAGGTCGAGGGTTAGGTTTAGGGTTAATATTAGGGTTAAAGTTAGGGTGAGTGTTAGGTTGAGGTTTAGGGTGAGGGTTAGGGCTAGGGTTAGGGTTAGAGTCAGGATTAGGGTTAGGGTGGAGGTTAGGGTTAGGGGTAGGGTTAGGTTGAGAGTAAGAGTGAGGGTTAGTGTTAGGATTTGTGTTTGAGTTAGGGTTATGTGGGGGTGAGGGTGAGGGTGTGGGGTAGTGTGAGGCTTAAGATTAGGGTTAGGGTGAGGGTTAGGGCGAAGGTAAGTGATAGGGTGAGAGTTAGCGTTAGGGTGAGTTTTAGGGTGAGGTTGAGGGTTAGGGTTAGGTTTAGGGTTACGGTGAGGGCTAGGGTTCGAGTGATAGTTAGGGTTAGCTTTAGGCTTAGGGTGAGGGTTATGGTTAGGGTGAGCGTTAGGTTTAGTGTGAGGATTATTGATAGGGTTAAGGTGAGTGTTAGGGTGAGCTTAAGGGTTAGGGTGAGCGTTAGGGTTAGGGTGACGGTTAGGGTAGGTTAGGGTTAGTGTCAGGATTAGGGTTAGGGTGGAGGTTAGGGTTAGGTTGAGGGTTAGGGTGAGGGATAGGGTTAGGTGTAGGGTTAGGTTTAGAGTGAAGGTGAGGTTTAGTGTTAGGATTAGAGTTAGGTTTATGCTGAGGGTGTCGGCGAGGGTGAGGCTTAGGGTAAGGGTGAGGGTGAGGCTTAGGGTTAGGGTGATTATTTGGGTTAGGGTCATGTTTAGGGTGAGGGTGTGGGTTAGGTGGAGGGTGAGGGTGAGGGTTCGGTTGAGGGCTTGGTTTACGTTTAGGGTGAGAGTGAGGGGGATGGTGAGGGTTAGAGTTAGGGTTAGGGTTAGGCTTAGGGTTAGGGTGAGGGTTACGTTTAGGATTAGGAATAGTGTTAGGGTTAAGCTTAGGGTGAGGATGAGGGTGAGGGTTAGGGTGAGGTTAGGGTTAGGGTTAGGGTTATTGTTAGGGTTAGGTTTAGGGTGAGGTTGAGGATGACGGTGAGGGTGAGGGTTAAGATTAGGGTTAGGTTTAGGGGGAGGGTGAGGGTGACAGTTTAGGTTAGGATTAGGGTTAGGGTTAGGCTGAGGGTGAGGGTGAGGGTGAAGGTTAGGATGAGGGGTACGGTTAGGTTTAGAGTTTGGTTTAGGATGAGGGTTAGGGTTAGTGTGAGGGTTAGGTTTAGGGTTAGGGTGAGGGTAAGGGTTAGGTTCAGGATTAGGGTGAGGGTTAGGGTTAGGGTTAGCGTTAGAGTCAGGATTAGGGTTAGGGTGGAGTTTAGGGTTAGGGTGAGTGTTAGCGTTGGGGTAGGTTTAGGTTTAGAGTGAGGGTGAGGGTTAGGGTTAGGGTTAGTGTTAGGTTGAGGGTAAGGGTTAGGGTTAGGGTGAGGGTGAGGTTTAGGTTTACCGTTTGCGTTATAGTGAGGGTTAGGTTGAGGGTTAGGGTTTGGGTTAGTGTTAGGTTGAGGGTGAGGGTTAGGGTGAGGTTTAGGGTTAGGGTTAGTGATAGGGTGAGAGTTAGGGTGACAATAAGGTTTAGCGTGAGTGTTAGGGTTAGGGTGAGTTTGAGGGTGAGGTTGAGGGTTAGGGTTAGGGTGAGGGTTAGGGTGACATTAAGGGTAAGTGTGATGGTGAGGATTAGACTGAGGGTGAGGGTTACTGTAAGGGTGAGGATTGGTTGAGGCTGAGGGTTAGGGTGAGGGTTAGGGTTAGGATTAGGCCGAGGGTGAGGGCAAGGTTTAGGGTGAGGGTGAGGGTGAGGGTTAGGTTTAGCGTTAGGGTTAGTGTTACAGTTAGGGTGAGGGCTAGAGTGAGGGGTAGGGATAGAGTTCGAGTGATGGTTAGGTTTAGTAAGAGCATTAGGGTTACAGTTAGGATTAGGATTAGTGTGAGGGTAAGGGTTAGGGTGATGGTTAGGGTGAGAGAGAGGGTTAGGGTTACCGTGAGTGTTACGGTGAGGGTTAGGGTGAGGGTTAGGCTTAGGGTGAGGGTTAGTGTTATGGTGAGGGTTCGGGTTAGGGTGAGGGTCAGTATGAGCATTGGGGTGATAGTAACGTTTAGGGTTAGGTTGAGGGTGAGGGTTACGGTAAGGGTGAGGGTTAGGGTTAGGGTGAAGTTTAGGGTAAGGGTTAGTGTTAGGGTTAGATTGAGGATTAGGGTTAGGGTTAGTGTGAGGTTTAGGGTGAGCATGAGGGTTAGGGTGAGGGTTAGGGTAAGAATTAGGGTTAGGGTGAGGGCTGGCGTGAGGGTAAGGGTTAGGGTTAGGGTTAAGTTTAGGGTGAGGTTTAGGGTTACAGTGGAGGTTAGGGTTCGGGTGAGAGTTAGGGTTAGGGGTAGGGTTAGGTTTAGAGTGAGGGTGAGGTTTAAGGTTAGGATTGGAGTTAGGATTAGGCTGAGGGTGAGGGTGAGGGTGAGGGTTAGGGTTAGGGTGCAGGTTAGGGTTAGGGTGAGGGCAAGAGTTTGGGTTAGAGTATTGGTGAGGGTGAGGATGAAGGTGAGGTTTAGGGTTAGGGTTAGAGATATTGTGAGGGCTAGGGTGAGGGTTAGGGTTAAGGTGAAGGTGAGGGTGAGGGTTTCGTTTAGGTAAGGGTTATGGTTAAGGTGAGGATTAGGTGAGGGTGAGGGTTACCTTTAGGGTCAGGTTTAGGGTTAGGGTTAGGGTGAGTGTTTGGGTTAGGGTGATGTGTAGGGTGATGTTGAGGGTGAGAGTGTGGAAGAGAGTTATGGTTAGCGTGCGGGTTAGCCTGACAGTGAGAATTACGGTGAGGGTGAGGATTAGGGTTACGTTTAGGGTGAAAGTTAGGTTTAGGGTTAGGGTTAGAGATAGGGTGAGGGGTAGGTTTTGGGTTAGTGTTAGGGTTAGGGTTAGGCTGAGGATAAGGTAAGTGTGAGGGTTAGGGTTAGGGTGAGGGTTAGGGTTAGTGTGAGTGTTGCGGTTAGGGTTAGCATTAGGGTAAGGGTTAGGATGAGGTTTGAGGTGAGGGTGAGGGTTAGGGTTAGGGTGAGAGTAAGGGTTGGGGTGAGGGTTAGGGTGAGGGTGAGGTTTAGGCTTAGGGTTAGGGTTATGGTGAGGGTTAGTTTGAGGGTTAGGGTTTGGGTTAGGGTTAGGGTGAGTGTGAGGGTTAGGGTGAGGTTTTGGGTTACAGTAAGGGTTAGGGTGAGGGTTAGAGTGAGGGTATGGTTTAGGGTGAGGTGTAGGGTTAGGGTGAGGATTAGTGTTAGGGTGAGGGTGAGGGCTAAGTTGAGGTTGAGTTTTAGGGTGAGGGTTATGGTGAGGGTAAGGGTTTGTGTTAGGTAAGGATTACGGATAGGTTTAGGGTTAGGGTGAAGGTTAGGTTTAGGGTGAGGGTTAGCTTGAGGGGTACGGTTTGGGTTAGGGTGAGCATTAGGGTTAGTAAGTGTGATGGTGAGGATTAGAGTGAGGGTGAGAGTTACTGTAAGGGTGAGGATTGGGTGAGGGTGAGGGTTAGGGTGAGGGTTAGGGTTAGGATTAGGCCGAGGGTGAGGGCAAGGGTTAGGTTAGGGTTAGGGTGAGGTTTAGCGTTAGGGTTAGTGTTACAGTTAGGGTGAGGGCTAGAGTGAGGGGTAGTGATAGATTTCGAGTGATGGTTAGGTTTAGTAAGAGCATTAGGGTTACAAATAGGGTTAGGATTAGTGTGAGGGTAAGGGTTAGGGTGAGGTTTAGGGTGAGAGTGAGGGTTAGGGTTACCGTGAGTGTTACGGTGAGGGTTAGGGTTAGGGTGAGGGTTAGGGTTAGGGTTAGTGTTAGGGTGAGGGTTAAGGTTAGGTTAAGGTTTAGGGTGAGGGTTATGGTTAGGGTGAGATTGAGTGTTAGGGTTAGTGATAGGGTTACGGTGAGGGCTAGGGTGAGAGTGAGAGTTAGGGTTAGGGTTAGGGTTAGGGTGAGGGTTGGGGTTAGGGTGAGGTTTAGGTTTAGTGTGAGGGTTAGTGTTAGGGTTAGAGTGAGTGTTAGGGTGAGGGTAAGGATTAGGGTGAGGGTTAGGTTCAGGGTGAGGTTTAGGTTTAGGATTATGGTTAGTGTCAGGGTTAGGGTTACAATGGAGGTTAGGGTTCGGGTGAGAGTTAGGGTTAGGGGTAGGGTTAGACTTAGAGTGAGGGTGAGGTTTAAGGTTAGGATTGGAGTTAGGGTTAGGCTGAGGGTGAGGGTGAGGGTGAGGGTTAGGGTTAGGGTTAGGCTGAGGGCTAGAGTTTGGGTTAGAGTATTGGTGAGGGTGAAGGTCAAGGTGAGGTTTAGGGTTAGGGTTAGGGATATTGTGAGGGCTAGGATGAGGGTGAGGGTTAAGGTGAAGTTGAGGGTGAGGGTTTCGTTTTGGTAAGGGTTATGGTTAAGGTGAGGATTAGGTGAGGGTGAGGGTTAGGGTGAGGGTTACCTTTAGGGTGAGGTTTAGGGTTAGGATTAGGGTGAGTGTTAGGGTTAGGGTGATGTGTAGGGTGATTTTGAGGGTGAGGGTGTGGAAGAGAGTTAGGGTTAGCGTGAGGGTTAGCCTGACAGTGAGAGTTACGGTGAGGGTGAGGATTAGGGTTACGTTTAGGGTGAAAGTTAGGTTTAGGGTTAGGGTTAGAGATAGGGTGAGGGCTA
This sequence comes from Dipodomys merriami, assembly GCF_024711535.1. Lineage (NCBI taxonomy): Eukaryota > Metazoa > Chordata > Mammalia > Rodentia > Heteromyidae > Dipodomys > Dipodomys merriami. The sequence continues at coordinate 285,710 of NW_027206321.1, read as the reverse complement.
AGTTGAGGGTGAGTGTTATGGTGAGGGTTATGGTGAAGGTGAGGGTTTGTGTTAGGTAAGGATTATGGTTAGGTTTAGGGTTAGGTTGAGGGTTAGGTTTAGGATAAGGGTTAGCTTGAGGGGTACAGTTAGGGTTAGGGTGAGAATTAGGGTTAGTGTGAGGGTTAGTGTTGGGTTAGGGTTTGGGTGAGGGTTATGGTGAGCCTAAGGGTTAGGGTGAGGGTGAGGGTTAGGTTTAGGGTTAAGGTTAGGGTTAGGTTGAGAGTGAGAGTTAGGGTGAGGGTAAGGGTTAGGGTGAGGGTTAGGTTGAGTGTAAGGTTTAGAATTAGCATTAGGGTTAGGGAGAGGGTTAGAGTGAGGGTTAGGGTTCAGCTGAGGGTGAGGGTTAGGGTTAGGGTGAGGGTTAAGTTTAAGGCGAGGTTTAGTGTTAGGGTTAGGGTTAGGGTGAGGGTGAGGGTGATGGTGAGGGTTAGGGTTAGGGTGAGTGTGAGGGCTAGGGTTAGGGTGAGGGTTATGGTTAGGCTTAGGGTGAGGTTTAAGGTTAGGTTTAGGGTGAGGGGTGGGGTTAGGGTTGGGTTAGTGTGAGGGCTAGGGTGAATGTAAGGGTTAGGGTGTGGGGGAGAGTTAGGGTTACGGTGATAGTTTGGGTTAGGTTTAGGCTGAGTGTTACGGTGAGGGTTTGTGTTAGGGTTAGGCTTAGGGTGCAGGTTAGGGTTAGTTTTAGGGTTACGGTTCGGGTGAGTTGTAGGGTTAGGGTTAGGGTTAGTGTGAGGGCTAGGGTGAGGGTGAGGGTTAGGCTTAGGCATAGGGTGAGGATCAGGGTTATGGTTAGGTTTAGGTTGAGGGTGAGGGTGAGGGTTAGGGTTAGGATTAGGGTTAGGGTGAGGGTTAGTGTGAGGGTGAGTGTAGGGTTAGCATTAGGGTTAGGGTGAGGGTGAGGTTTAGGATTAAGTTTAGGGTGAGAGCTAGGGTGAGGGTGAGGGTTAGGGTTAGGGATAGAGTGAGGATTAAAGGTTAGTGTTAGGGTTAGGGTGAGGGTTAGGGTGAGGGTGAGGGTTATGGTTAGCATTAGGGTTAGGGTTAGTATTAGCCTGAGGGTTAGGGTTAGGTTTAGGTTGAGGGTGAGGGTGAGGGTGAGGTTTAGCCTTAGAGTTAGGGTGAGGATTAAGTTTAGGATGAGGGTTAGGGTTATTGTTAGGGTTAGGGTGAGGGTGAGGCTTAGGTTTAGGGTGAGGTTTAGGTTTAGGGTGAAGGTTAAGTTAGTGTGAGGGTTAGTGTTGGGGTTAGGGTTATTGTTAGGTTGAGGGTAAGTGTTAGTGTGCAGTTAAGGATTAGGGTGAGGTTTAGGGTTAGGGTTAAGTTTAGGATTAGGGTGAAGGTGATGTTTAGGGTTAGAGTTAAGGTTAGGGTGAGGGTCAGGGTAAGGTTTAGTGTTAGGGTTTGGGTTATGGTGAGGTTTAGGGTGGAGGTGAGGGTTAGGGTTAGGTTTAGGATTAGGATTACGATTAGGGTTAGGGTGAGGGTTAGTGTGAGGGTTAGGTTTAGGGTTAGGATTAGACTTAGGGTGAGGGTGAGGGTGAGGGTTAGGGTGAGGTTTAGGCTTAGGCTTAGGGATAGAGTATGGGCTAGGGTGAGGGTGAGGGTTTGGGTTAGGGTTAGGGTATGGGTTAGGGTGAGGGTTGGGGTTAGGGTTATTGTTGGGGTTAGGGTTGGGGTTAGGTATAGGCTTAGTGTTAGGTGGAGGGTGAGGGTGAGGGTGAGGGTTAGGGTTAGTGTGAGGGTTAGGGTAAGGGTTAGGGTTAGGGTTAGCCTGAGGTTAAGGGTTAGGTTGAGATTTAGTGTGAGGGTGAGGGTTAGGGTTAGGGTGAGGGTGAGGGTGAGGTTAAGGGTTTGGGTGAGATTTAGTGTGAGGCTGAGGTATAGGATTAGGCTAAGGGTGAGGGCTAGGGTGAGGTTTAGGTTTAGGTTTAGGGTGAGGTTTAGGGTGTGGTTTAGGGTTAGGTTTAGGGTGAGCGTTAGGGTAAGGGTAAGTGTTCGGGTGAGGATTAGGGTGAGGATGAGTGTTAGGGTTATTGTTAGGGGTAGGGTGAGGGTTAGAGTTAGGGTTTAGGGTTAGTGTGAGGGTTTTGTTTAGTGTTAGGGTTATGGTTATGGTGAGGTTTAGGGTGGGGGTGAGGGTTAGGGTTAGGATTAGTATTAGGGTTAACGTGAGGTTGAGTGTGAGGGTTTGGTTTAGGGTTAATGTTAGGATTAGACTTAGGGTGAGGGTGAGGGTGAGGGCAACGGTTAGGTTTAGGGTGAGGTTTAGGGTTAGGGTTAGGCTGAGGGTTCGTGTGAGGTAAGGGTTACGGTTAGGTTTAGAGTGAGGGTCAGGGTTAGGGTTAGCTTTAGGGTTACGGTGAGGTATAGGGTTTGGATTAGGGTTAGGATTAGGGTGAGGTTGAGTGTTAGATTTAGGGTTTGGATGAGGTTTAGGGTTAGGGTGAGGGTTAGGGATAGGGTTAGGTTTAGGGTGAGGGTTATTGTTAGGGTTCGGGTTTGAGTTAGGTTGAGTATGAGGGTGAGGGTTAGTGTTAGGATTATGGTTAGGGTTGGTGTTAGGCAGAGGGTGAGGGTGAGGGTGAGGGTTAGGTTTAGGGTTAGGGTTAGGGTGAGTGGTAGGGTTAGGGATAGGCAGAGGTTTAGGGTTAGAGTGAGGGTTTGCGTTAGTTTGAGTGTTAGGGTGAAGGTGAGTTTGAGTTTGAGGGTTAAGGTTAGTGTGATGGTGACGGTGAGGGTTACGGTTCGGATTCTGGTTAGGATTAGGTTGAGGGTGAGGGTTGGGGTTAGGGTTAGGGTGAGGGTGAGGGTGGATGTTAGGGTTAGGTTTAGGTTTAGGATTAGGGTTAGGTTTAGGGTAAGGGTAAGGTTTAGAGTGAGTGTTAGGTTTAGGGTTAGGGTGAGGGTTAGGTTTAGGGTTAGGGTGAGGGTTAGGGTTAGGGTTAGGGTTAGGGTCAGGTGTAGGTTGAGGGTTAGGATTAGGGTAAGGACTAGGGTTAGGCTGAGGGTGAGGGTGAGGTTGATGGTGAGGGTTAGGGTTAGAGTGAGGGTGAGGGGGAAGGGGAGAATTTGGTTTAGGGTTAGAGTTAGGTTGAGGGTGAGGTTTAGGATTAGGGGTAGCAGTAGGTTTAGGCTGAGGGTGAGGTTGAGGTTGAGGGTGAGGGTTAGGGTTAGGGTGAGTCTAAGGGTTAGGGTTATGGTGAGGGTTAGGGTTAGGGTGATTTTTAGGGTGCCGCTGAGAGTTAGGTTGAGGGTGAGATTGAGTGTGAGGTTTAGGGTGAGTGTGAAGGTGAGTGTGAGTTTGACGATTAGGATTAGGTTTAGGATGATTGTAAGGGTTATCGTTAGGATTATGGTTAGTGTAAGGCTTAGGCTGAGGGTGAGGGTGAGGGTGAGGGTTAGGGTTAGGGTTAGGTTGAGGGTTAGGGTTAGTGTGAGGTTATGGTGAGGGTGAGGTTCAGGTTCAGGTAGAGGTTGAGAGTGACATTTAGGGTAAGGGTTAGGGTTAGGGTTACGGTTAGGTTGAGGGTGAGGGTGAGGGTTAGGGTTAGGGTTAGTGTTATTTTTATGGTTAGGGATAGTAATAAGGTGAGAGTAAGGGAGAGGGTTAGCATGAGGGTGAGGGTTAGGGTTATGGTTATGGTGAGGGTGAGGGTGAGACTTAGGGTTAGGATTAGGGTTAGGGTTAGGGTTAGGATGAGGGTTAGGCTGAGGGTTAGAGTTAGGGTTAGTGTGAGGTTTAGGTTTAGGGTTATGGTTAGGGTGAGGGCAAGGGTTATGGTGAGGGTTATGTTGAGTTAGGTTGAGTGTTAGGGAGACCGTTAGGGTGAGATTTAGGGTTAATGTTAGGGTTAAGGTTAGGTTGAGTCTAATGGTTATAGTGAGAGTTACTGTGAGGGTGAGGGTTTGGGTTAGGGTGAGGGTAAGTGTTAGGGTGAGGGTTAGTGTGAGGGTTGGGGTTTGGGTTAGCATTAGGGTTAGGTTCAGGGTGAAGGTTAGGTTGAGGTTTAGTGTTAGTGTTCGGGATAGGGTGAGTATTAGGGTTAGTGTGAGGGTGAGGGTCTGGATTAGGGTTAGGGTTAGATTTAGGGTGAGGGTGAGGGTGAGGGTTAGAATTAGGATTAGGGTTAGGGTTAGAGTTAGGTGACATTGAGGGTGAGGGTTAGGGTTTGGGTTTGAATTAGGGTGAGGGTTATCGTGAGGGTTAGGGTTAGGATTAGGGTTAGGGTTATGGTTAGGTTTAGGATGAGGGTGAGGGTGAGGCTTATGGTTAGGTTTAGGGTGAAGTTTAGGTTTAGGGTGAGGGCTATGGTGAGGTTGAGTGTTAGGGTGAGTGTGAGTGTGAGGTTGAGGGTTTCTATTAGGTAATGGTTAGGGTTAGGGTTAGGGTGAGGATTAGGTTGAGGGTGAGGTTTAGGTTGAAGGTTAGAGTTAGGGTGAGGATTAGGGTGAGGCTGAGTGTTAGGGTGAGGGTTAGTGTTATGGCGAGGATTAGGATTAGGGTTATGTTGATGGTGAGGGTTAGGTATACAGTAAGGGTTAGGGTTACGGTGAGGGTTAGGGTTAGGGTTAGGGTTAGGGTGAGGGTGAGGTTGAGGGTTAGGTTAGGGTGAGGTTTAGGGTTAGGGTCAGGGTTAGTGTAAGGGTTAGAGTTAGGGTGAAGCTTAGGATTAGGGTTAGGGTGAGCTTTATGGTGAGGGTTTTGGTTAGAGTTAGGGTGAGGGTGAGGTTTAAGGTTAGGGTGAGTTTTAGGTTTAGGGTGAGGGCTACAGTGAGGGTGAGGGTTAGGGTGAGTGCGAGGGTGAGGGTTTCAGTTAGGTAATGATTAAGGTTAGGGTTGGGGTGAGGATTAGGTTAGGGTGAGGTTTAGGTTGAGGGTTAGGGTTAAGGTGAGGGTTAGGGTGAGGCTGAGGGTTAGGGTTTGGGTTCGGGTTCGGGTTCGGGTTCGGGTGAGGGTGATGGTGAAGGTTAGGTTGTGGATTAGGGTTAGGTTTAGGTTGAAAGTTAAGGTGACTTTCAAGGTTAGAGTGAGGGTGAGGGTTAGGATTAGGGTTAGAGTGAGGGTTAGGTTTAGGGTGAGGTTTAGGGTGATGGGTTGGGTTAGGGTTAGCGAGAGGGTTAGGGTTAGGGTGAGAGTTAGGTTTAGTTTGAGGGTTAGGTTGAAATTGAGATTGAAGTTGAGGGTTAGGGTGAGGGTGTTGGTGACGGTGAGATTTAGGGTTAGGATTCGGGTTAGGGTTAGGGTGAGGTTTAGGGTTAGGGTTTGGGTTAGGTGAGGGTAGGTTGAGGATGAGGGTTAGGGTTAGGGTTAGGATTAGGGTTAGATTTAAGGTAAGGATTAGGGTTAGGTTGAGTGTTAGGTTTGGGGTTAGGTTGAGGGTTAGTGTTTGGTTTAGGTTTAGGCTGAGAGTTAGGGTAAGGTTTAGCGTGAGACTGAGGGTTAGAGTGAGGTTAGGTTAAGGAAGGGTAAGGGTTAGGGTAAGGTTGAGGGTTAGTTTTAGGTTTAGTGTTAGGGTGAGGGTGATGCTGAGGGTTAGGGTTAAGGTTAGTGTGAGGATAAGGGTTAGGGTGAGGATTAAGTTGAGGGTGAGGGTAGGGTTAGCATAAGGTTTAGGGTGAGAGATAGGGTTAGGTTAGGGTTAGGTAAGGGTTAGGGTTAGGGTTAGGTAAGGGTTAGGGTTAGGTTAAGGGTTAGGGTTAGGCTTAGTGTTAGGGTTAGGGTTAGGGTGAGGGTTAGGCTTAGGGTTAGGTTTAGGGTGATGGTTAGGTTTATGGTGATGTTTTGCGTGACAGTGAGGGTTAGAGTGAGGGTGAGGTTGAGCGTGAGGATTATGGTTAGGGTGAGGGTGAGTGGGAGGGTGATGGTGAGGGTTAGGGCTACAGTTAGGTTTAGCGTGAGGGTAAGAGTTAGGGTTAGGATTAGGGTTAGGGTAAGGGTTAGGCTGAGGGTGAGGGTGAGTGTGAAGTTGAGGTTCAGGGTTTCGGTTAGGTAAGGGTTAGGGTTAGGGTTAGGGTGAGGGTGAGGTTAAGGGTAAGGTTTAGGGTCAGGGTTAGGGTGAGGGTGAGGGTTAGGTTTAGTATTAGGGTTAGGGTTAGGGTAAAGTTGTATGTTAGGTTTAGGGTTAGGGTTAGGGTGCACGTTAGGGCTAGGGTGAGAGTGAGGGTGAAGGTGAGGGTTATGGTTAGGATTAGGTTTAGGTTTAGGGTGAGGCTGAGGGTGAGGCTGAGGGTGAGGGTTAAGATTAGAGTTAGGTTTAGGGTGAGAGCTAGGGTGAGGGTGATATTTTTGGTTAGGAAAGGTTTAGGATTAGGTTTCGGGTGAGGATTGGGGTGAGGGTGAGGTTTAAGGTGAGGTTTACGGTTAGGGTGAGGGTTAGGGTTAGGGTTAGGGTGACGGTTAAGGTTATGGTGATATTTAGGGTGAGGGTGAAGGTGAGAGTGAGGGTTCGGGTGAGGGTTAGGGTTAGGGTTAGGGTTAGGATTAGGGTGAAGGTGAGGGTGAGGGTAAGGATTAGGATGACAGTTAGCGTGAGGGTGAGGTTTATGGTTAGGTTTAGGCGTATGGTGAGGGTCAGGGTGAGGGTTAGTGTTAGGGTTAGGTTGAGGGTTAGGGTGAAGTTTAGGGTTAGGGTTAGGGTTTGGGTTAGGGTTAGGGAGAGGGTGAGGCTGAGGGTTAGGGTAAGGATGAGGGTTAGTGTTAGTGTGAGGGTGAGTTTTAGGTTTAGGGTGAGGATTAGGTTTAGGGTGAGGGTGAGCGTTATGTTTAGGACTAGGGTTAGGTTTAGGCTTAAGGTGGGGGTGAGGTTGAGGGTGAGGGTTAAGGTTAGGGCTTGGTTGAGAGTGAGGGTTAGGTTTCGGGTGAGGGTTAGTGTTAGTGTTAGGGATAGGGTTAGGATGAGCGTTAGGCTGAGGGTTAGGTTTAGGGTTAGTGTGAGGGTTAGGGTTAAGTTTAGGTTTAGAGTTAGTGTTTGGTTAGGGTGAAGGTTAGTTATAGGTTTAGGGTTAGGATAAGGTTGACGCTGCGGGTTAGGTTTAGGGTTAGTGTGAGGGTTATGTTCAGCGTTAGGGTTAGGGTGTGGGCTACGGTGAGGGTGAGGGTTAGGTTCAGGGTTTAGTTTAGGTAATGGTTAAGGTTAGGTTAGGGTGAGTATTAGGGTGAGTTTGAGGTTTAAGGTGAGTGTTAGGGTTATGGTGACCGTTAGGGTTACGATTAGGGTGAGGGTTAGTGTAAGGGTGATGTTTAGGGTGAGGGTGAGGGTGAAGGTTCGGCTGAGGGGGAGGGTTAAGTTTAGGCTTAGCGTGAGGGTTAGGGTTAGGGTTGGGTTAGGGTTAGAGTTAGGGTGAGCGTGAGGGTTAGGGTGAGGGGTAGGGATAGGTTTAGGGTGAGGGTTTGGGTTAGTGTGAACGTTAGGGTTAGGTGAAGGTGAGGGTAAGGGTTAGGGTGAGGGTTAGGGTGAGGTTTAGTGTTAGTGTGAGGGTTAGGGTTATTGTTAGGGTTAGGGTGCGGGTGAGGGTGAGGGTGAGGATTAGGGTTAGGGTAGGGTTAGGTTTATGCTGAGTGTGAGGGTGAGGTTGAGGTTGATGGTTAGTGTTAGGGTTAGGGTGGGGGTGAGGGCTTTGGTGAGGGTGAGGGTTAGTGTGAAGGTGAGGGTGAGGGTTTTGTTTATGTCAGGGTTAGGGTTAGGGTGAGGATTAAGGTGAGGTTGACGGTGAGTGTCGTTTACATCAGAGTTAGGGTTAAGCTGAGTTTAGGTTTAGGGTGAGGGTTAGGGTTAGGGTTAGGGTGTGGATTAAGTTTAGGGTGACGTTTAGGGTGAGGGTGAGGGTGAGGATGACAGGGTGAGGTTTAGGGTTAGTGTTAGGATTAGGGTTCAGGTGAGGGTGAGGTTTAGGATTAGAGTTAGAGTTATGGGGAGGCTTAAATTGAGGGTCAGGTTTAGGGTTAGTGTTAGGGTTAGGGTTAGTCTGAGGGTTATGTTGAGTTTTAGAGTTAGGGTTAGGGTTAGGGTTAGGATGAGCTTTAGGCTGAGGCTTAGGGTTAGGGTTAGTCTGAGGGTTAGGGTTAGGTTAGGGTTAGGGTTAGGTTTTGGTTAGGGTGAACGTTAGTTTTAGGTTTAGGGTTAGGATAAGGTTTAGGCAGAGGGTTAGGGTTAGGGTTAGTGTGAAGGATAGGTTTAGGGTTAGGATTAGGGTGTGGACTATGGTGAGGGTGAGGGTTAGGGTGAAGGTTAGGGTTAGGGTTAGTGTTAGGGTCAGGGGTAGGTTGAGGGTTAGGATTAGTTTAAGGACTAGGGTTAGGCTGAGGGGGAGGGGGAGGTTGAGGGTGAGCGTTAGGGTTAGAGTGATGGTTAGAGTGAGGGTGAGGGGGAAGGGGAGAGTTTGGTATAGGCTTAGAGTTAGGTTGAGGGTGAGGGTTAGGATTAGGGTTAGCACTAAGTTAAGGCTGAGGGTCAGGGTGAGGTTGAAGGTGAGTTTTAGGGTTAGGGTGAGGGTTAGGTTTAGGGTTAGGTTTTAGGTGAGGTTTAGGGTTAGGGTTAGGGTTAGGTTTAGGGTTAGGGTTTGGTTAGGGTGAAGGTTAGTTTTAGGTTTAGGGTTAGGATAAGGTTTAGGCTGAGATTTAGGGTTATGTTTAGTGTGAGAGTTAGGGTTAGGGTTAGTGTTAGGGTTAGCTTTAGGCTGAGGTTGAGGGTGAGGGTGAGGGTGAGATTGAGGGTTAGAGTTACGGTTAGGGTGAGGGTGAGGGCTAGGGTGAGGGTGAGGGTTAGTGTGAGGGTGAGGGTATCGTTTACATCAGGGTTAGGGTTAAGATGAGGTTAGGGTTATTGTAAGGGTTAGAGTTAGGGTTAGAGTGAGGTTTATGGTTAGGGTGATGTTTAGGGTGAGGGTGAAGGTTAGGGTGAGGGTGAGCGTTAGGGTAAGGGTGAAGGTGATGGTTAGGATTGGGAATAGGGTTAAGGTTAGGGTTAGGCTGAAGGTTCGGGTGAGGGTGAGGCTGAGGGTTAGGTTTAAGGTTAGTGTTAAGGTTAGGGTTAGGCTGAGGGTTATGGTTAATGTGAGAGTTATGGTTAGGGATAGGGTTAGGGTTAGGGTGAGGGAAAGTGTTAGAGTGAGGTTTAGGGTGAGGTTGAAGGTTAGGGTTAGGGTTAGGATTAGGGTGAGGGCTAGGGTGAGAGTGAGGGTTAGTGTGCGGGTGAGGGTTAAGATTATTTTTGGGTTAGGTTTAGGGTGAGGATTAGGTTGAGGGTGAAGGTTAAGCTGAGGTTAGGGTTAGGGTGAGGGTTTGTGTTCGGTGAGGGTGAGGGTGAGGATGAGGGTTAGTGTGAGTTTAAGGTTGAGGGTTTCTTTTAGCCAAGGGTTAGGCTTATGGGGAGGAATAGGGTGAGATTGAGGATTACGTTTTGGGTTAGGGTTAGGGTGAGGGTTAGAGCTAGGGTTAGGGTGATGGTTAGGGTTTGGGTGATGTTTAGCGTGAGGGTGAGGGTTAAGGTGAGGGTGAGGGTTAGGGTGTGGGTGAGGATTAGGGTTAGGTTGAGTGTTAGTGTTAGGTTAAGGGTTAGTGTGAGGGTGAGGGTTAGGGTTATCGTTAGGGTTAGGTTGAGGGTTTGGATTAGGGTTAGGGTTAGTGTGAGGGTTAGAGTGAAGGGTAGCGTTAGGTTTATGGTGAGGGTTAGGGTGACGGTGAGGGATAGGGTGAGGGTGTGTGTGAGGGTAAGGGTTAGGTGTAGGGTTAGGGTGAGTTTAAGTGTGAGGCTTAGGTTTAGGAATAGGGTTAGGTTTAGGGTTAGGGTGAGTTTAAGGGGGTGGATGAGGCTTAGGTTTAGCGTGAGGACTAGGGTTATAGTTAGGTTTATGGTGAGGGTAAAGTTAGGGTGAGTTTCAGTGTGAGGGCTAGGGTTAGGGTTAGGGTGAGGGTGAGGTATAGGGTTTGGGTTAGGCTTAGAGTGAGGGTTAGGGATAGGTTTAGGGTTAGGGTGAGGGTGAGGGTGATGTTTAGGATTAAGTTTAGGGTTAGAGTTAGGGTGAGGGTGAGGGTTAGGGTTAGTATTAGAGTTAGCCTGAGTGTGAGTGGGAGGGTTAGGGATAGGGTGAGTTTTATGGGTAGGGTTACGGTTAGGGTGAGGGTTAGGGTTACGGTTAGGGTTAGGATGAGCATTAGGCTGAGGGTTAGGTTTAGGGTTAGTGTGAGGGTTAGGTTTCGGGTTTGGGTGAGGGTTAGGGTTAGGTTTAGGGATATGATAAGGGTTAGGTTGAGGGTTAGGTTTAGGGTTAGTTTGAGGGTTAGGTTTAGGGTTAGGGTTAGGGTCAGTGTAAAGGTTAGGGTGAGGGTTAGGGTGAGGTGAGGGTAAAGGTTAGGGTGAGGGTTAGGGCAAGGTTGAGGGTTAGGGTTAAGGTGAGCGTTAGGTTGCGGGTTAGGGTGAGGTTTAGGGTGCGAGTAAGGGTTTGGGTGATGGTAAGTTTGTGAGGGAGGGATAGGATTACGTTGTGTGTAAGGGTTAGGGTGAGGGTTAGGGTTAGGTTGGGGGTTAGGGTTAGAGGTAGGTTGAGGGTTAGGGTTAGGGTGATGTTTATTGTGAGAGTATGGTTTCGGTTGAGGGTGAGTATTCGGCTGAGCGTGAGCGTTAGGATGAGGGTGAGGGTTAGAGTTACAGTTTGGGTTAGGGAGAGGGGTAGTGTGAGCATTAGGGTTAGGTTTAGGGTTAGGATTAGGGTTAGAGCGAGGATGAGGGTGAGGGTTAGGGTGTGGGTAAGTGTTATGGTTAGGGTTAGGGTAAGTTCTAAGGTGAGGATGAGGGTTAGTGTGAGGGTGAGGGTTACATTTATGTTTGGGTTAGGGTTAGGGTGAGGATTAGGTTGAGGGTGAGGGTTAAGCTGAGCTTAGGGTTAGAATGAGAGTTTGTGTTCGGTGAGGGTGAGGGTGAGGGTGAGGGTGAGGGTTAGTGTTAGGGTTAGGTTTAGGTTGAGGGTTATTGTGAGGGTTAGGATTAGGAATAGGTTTAGGATTACGGTGAGTGTGAGGGTCAGTGTGAGGGTGAATGTTAGGGTTAGGTTTAGGGTTATGTTTAGGGTGAGGGTTACGGCTAGTGTGAAGGTTATGATTAGGGTTAGGGTTAGGGTGAGGGTGAGGGTAACCGTTAGCGTGAGGGTTAGGGTGAATGTGAGGATTAGGGTTCGGGTTAGGGTTAGTGTTTGGGTGAGGGCTAGGGTCAGGGTGAGGGTTAGTGTGAGGGTTAGGTTGAGGGTTTCTTTTCGGTCAGGGTTAGGGTTATGGTGAGGATTAGCGTGAGGGTGAGTGTTAGTCTTAGGGTGATGTTTAGGGTGCGGATGAGGGTGAGGGTGAGGGTGAGGGTGAAGGTTCAGGTGAGGGTGAAGGTTAGGTGTGGTTGAGGATTAGGGTTATGGTTAGGGATATGGTGAGGGTAAGGTATAGTGTGAGGTTTATTGTGAGGATGAGGGTTATGGTTAGTGTTAGGGTTAGGGTGAAGTTTAGGTTGAGGGTTAGGTTTTGGTTTAGGGTTAGGGTGAGGGTGAGATATAGGGTGAGTTTTAGTGTTAGGGTGAGGGTTAGGGTTAGGGTTAGAGTTAGGGTGAGGGTGAGGGTTAGGATTAGGGTAAGGATTAGGGTTAGGCTGAGGGTGAGGGTGACTGTAAGAGTGAGGGTTAGGGTTAGGGTGAGGGTTAGGGTTAGGGTGAGGGCTAGGGTTAGGGTGAGGGTGAGGGTGAGGGTGAGGGTGTGGGTAAGTGTTAGGGTGAGGGTTAGGGTGAGGGTGAGGGTTAGGCTTAGGGTGAGGGTAAGGGTTATAGTGAGGTTAAGGGTAAGGTTGAGGGTTAGGGTGAGGGTGAGGGTTAAGATTAGCATTAGGGTTAGGGTGAGGGTGAGGGTTAGGGTGAGGGTTAGGGTTAAGGTTAGGGATAGTGTGAGGATTAGGGTTAGTGTAAGGTTTAGGTTTAATGTGAAGTTTAGATTTAGGTTTAGGTTTAGGATTAGTGTTAGGGTTAGGTTGAGGGTGAGGGTGAGGGTGAGGGTGAGGGCTAGGGTTATTGTGAGGGTTAGTGTTAGGGTGCGGGTTAGGTTTAGGGTGAGGGTTATGGTTAAAGTAAGGTGAGGGTGAGGCTTAGGGTTACGGTTAGATTTAAGGTGAGGGTCAGGGTGAGGGTTAGGTTTAGTTTGAGGTTTAGGTTTAGGGTGAGGGTTAGGGTTCAGGTGAGCATTAGCGTGATGGTGAGAGTTAGGGTGAGGGTGAGGGTTAGGTTTAGATTTAGGGTTAGGGTGAGTGTTAGGGTTAGGGTTAGGGTGAGATTTAGGTTGAGGTGGAGGGATATGGTTAGGTAGAGGGTTAGGATTAGTGTGAAGGTTAGGGTTAGGGTTAGGTTTAGTGTGAGGATACTGTTTAGGGTGAGGGTTAGTTTGAGGGTGAGGGTTAGGGTGAGCGTTAGGGTTAGGTTCAGTGTGAGGGTTAGGGTTGAGGTGATGCTTAAGGTGAGGTTGAGGGTTAGTGTTAGGGGGAAGGGGAGTTTGAGGGTGAGGGTTAGGGTGAGGGTGCGGGTGAGGTTAGTTTAGGATTAGGGTTAGAGTTAGGGTTAGGCTGAGTGTGACGGGGGAAATGAGGGTGAGGGTTAGGGTTAAGGCTAGGGTGAGGGTTAGGGTTAGTGTGAGCGTTAGTGTGATGGTGAGGTTCAGCATGAGGGTGAGGTTTAGAATGAGGGTGAGGGCGAGGTTGAGGGTTAGGGTTAGGATTAGGGTTAGGATGAGTTTTAGGGTTAGGGTTAGGGTTAGAGTTATTATTAGGGTTAGAGTAAGCCTGAGAGAGAAGGGGAGGTTGAGGGTGAGGGTGAGGGTTAAGGTTAGGGTTAGGGTGAGGGCTTGGGTGAGGGTGAGGGTTAGGCTGAGTGTGAGGGTGAGAGTTTCTGTTAGGTAAAAGTTACGGTTAGGGTGAGGATTAGGGCGAGGGTGAGGATTAAGCTGAGGTTAGGTTCAGAGTGAGGGTTAGGGTTAGGTTGAAGGTGAGGATTAGGGTTAGGGTGATGTTTAGGGTGAGGGTGAGGGTTAGGTTGAGGGAGAGTGTGATGGTGATGGTTAGGGTTAGGGTTAGGGTTAGGTTTAGGGTGAGGGTGAGTGTTAGGATTAGGAATAGGATTAGGGTGAGGGTCAGGGTGAGGGGGAAGGTTAGGGTCAGCGTTAGGGTTAGGGTTAGAGTGAGGGTTACGGTTAGTGTGAGGTTTATGGTTAGGGTAAGGGAAAGGGTTAGGCTGAGGGTTAGGGTGAGTGTGAGCGTTTGGATTAGGGTTTGTGTTAGGGTTAGGGTGAGGGTTAGGGTTTGGGTGATGTTTAGAGTGAGGGTGAGGGTTAGGGTGAGTATGAGGGTTTGGGTTCGGGTGATTGTTAGGGTGTGGGTGAGCATTAGGTTTAGGGTGAGGGATAGCATTAGGGGTAGGTTTAGGGTTAGGTTGAGGGTTAGGGTAAGCATTAGGATTAGGGTAAGTGGTAGGGAGAGGGGTAGGGTTAGGGTTAGGGTGAGGTTTAGAGTCAGGGTGAGGGTTAGGTTGAGGGTCTGGGTGAGGGTTAGGGTTAGGTTTTGGGTTAGAGTTAGGGTGAGTTTGAGGGTGAAGGTTAGGTTTAGGATTAGGGTGAGGGTTAAGGTTATGTTGAGCCTTAGGGTCAGTGTTAGGGTTAGGGTAACTGTGAGGGTGAGTGTTAGGGTTAGGTTTAGGGTTACAGTTATGGTGAGGGTGAGGGTTAGGATTAGGGTTAGGGTTAGGATGAGGGTTAGGCTGAAGGTTAGGATTAGGTTAGGGTGAGGTTTAAGGCTACGTTTAGGGTTAGGATAAGGGTAAGGCTGAGGGTTAGGGTTAGGGTTAGCGTGAGCGTTAGGTTTAGGGGTAGGCTAAGGGTTAGGGTGAGGGTCAATGTTAGGGTGAGAGTTAGGGTGAGGGTGAGTTTTAGGGTTAGGGTGAGGGTTAGGGTCAAGTTTAAGTTTAGGTTTAGGGTTAGGGTGAGGGTAATTGTGTGGGTAAGTGTTAGGGTGAAGTTTAGGTTGAGGGTGAGTGTTAGCATCAAGGTTAGGTTTAGGTTTAGGGTTTGGGTGAGGTTTAGGTTTGGGGTAAGTATTAGGGTGAGGTTTAGGGTGAGGGTGAGGGTTAGGGTTAGGGTGAGGGTAAGTGTTAAGGTGAGGTTTAGGGTGAGGCTGAGGGTTAGGGTTAGCATTAGGGTGAGGGTAAGGGTGAGGGTTACGGTGAATTTTGGGTCAAGATTAAGGATAGGGTGAGGATTAGGGTTAGGGTTAGTTTGAGGGTGAGGGTTAGGGTGAGGGGTAACATTAGAGTTTGGGTGAGGGTTAGGTTTAGTGTGAGGGTTAGGGTAAGGGGTAGGGTGAGGGTTAGGTTTAGTGTGTTGGTTAGGTTTAGGGTTAGGGTGAGGTTTAGGTTTAGTGTTAGGGTTAGGGTGAAGGTAAATTTTAGGGTGAGGTTTAGGGTGAGGGTGAGGTTTAGGGTTAGAATTAGGTTTAGGTTTAAAGTTAGGATGAGGGTTAGGGTTATGGTGAGGGTGAGGGTGAGGGTGAGGCTTAGGTTTAGGATTATTGTTAGGGTTAGGGTTCGGGTTCGGCTAGGTGTAGTGTGAGGGTTAGGGTCAGGGTAAGTGTTAGGGTGAGGGTTAGGGTTATGGTTAGGTTTAGTGTGAGGGTCAGGGTGAGGGTTAGGGTTAGTTTGAGGGTTAGCGTTAGGGTGAGGTTTAGGGTTAGGGTTAGGGTGAGAGTTAGGGTAAGGGTTAGTGTTAGGGTTAGAGTGAGGGTTATGGTCAGGGTTAAGTGGAGGATTACGGTGAGGGTTATGGTTAGGGTAAGTGTTAGGGTTAGGGTTAGGCTGAGGGTGAGGGTGAAAGTGAGTGTGAGGGTTAGGGTTAGGGTTAGGGTGAGGGGTAATGTGAGGGTTAGGGTTAGGGTTAGGTTGAGGTTAGGTTAGGTTATCGTTAGGGTTAGGGTGAGGGTTATGGTGAGAGTTAGGGTTAGGGTTTGGGTTAGGGTTTGGGTTAGGGTTTGGGTTAGGGTGAGAGTTAGTGTTAGGGTGAGGGTGATCGTGTGGATTAGCGTTAGGGTTAGGTTTAGCGTGAGGGTGGGATTGAAGGTTAGGTATTGGATTAGAGTTAAGGTTAGTATAATGCTGAGGGGGAAGGGGAGGTTGAGGGTGAGGGTTTGGGTGAGGTTTAGAGTCAGGGTGAGGGTGAGGGTTTCGGTTAGGTAAGTGTTAGGGTGAGGATTAGGATGAGGGTGGGGGTTATGCTTAGGTTAGGTTTAGGGTGAGGGTTTGGGTTAGGGTTAGGATGAGGGTTAGGGTGAGGGTGATGGTTAGGGTGATGGTGAGGGTTAGGATAAGGGTGAGGGTTAGGGTTAGGGTTAGGGTTACGGTGAGGGTTAGGGTGAGCGCTAGGTTTAGGGTTAGGGTTAGTTTGCGGGTTATTCTGAGGATAAGGCTTAGGGTGAGCTTTAGGTTGAGGGTGAGGGTTAGGATTAGGGTAAGGGTAAGGGTTAGGTTGAGGGATAGGGTGAAAGTGAGGGTTAGGGTTAGCATTAGAGTTAGGGTGAGGGTGAGGGTTAGGGATAGGGTTACGGTGAGGATGAGGGTGAGTGTTAGGGTTAGGTTTAGGGTAAGTGTGAGTTTGAGAGTTAGGATTAGGAATAGGGTTAGGGTTAGGGTTAGGCTGAGGGTGAGGGTCAGGGTGAGGGTGAAGGTTAGGGTTAGGGTTAGGATGAGGGTAAGTGTTAGGGTGAGGGTTAGGGTTAGAATCAGGGTTAGGGTGAGGGTTAGGATTTGGGTGATGTTTAGGGTGAGGGTGAGGGTTAGGGTGGGGATGAGGGTTTGGATGAGGGTGAGGGTTCGGGTGATGGTTCCGGTTAGGGTGTGGGTGATGATTAGGTTTAGGGTGAGGGTTAGCATTATGTTTAGGGTTAGTTTGACGGTGAGGGTGAGGGGTAGGGTTAAGGTTAGGTTGAGGGTTAGGGTTATGGTTAGGGTTAGGGTGATGGTTAGGGAGCGGAGTAATATTAGGGTTAGGGTGAGGTTTAGGGTGAGTGTGAGGGTTAGGGTTAGGTTGAGGGTTAGGGTTAGGGTTAGGGTTTGGTTGAGGATGAGGTATAGGGTGAGGTTTAGGGTTAGGGTGAGGGTTATGAATAGTGTTAGGTTAGGGTTAGGGTGAGTGTTAGGTTTAGGTTTAGGTATAGAGTTAGGGTGAGGGTGACGGTGAGGGTTAGGATTAGGTTTAGGGTTAGGGTTAGTGTGAGGGTTAGGTTTAGATTTAGGGTTAGTGTAAGGGTTAGGGTTTGGTTGATGTTTAGGGTGAGGGTGAGGTTTAGGGTGAGTATGAGAGTTTGGTTGTGGTTGTGGGTTCAGGTGAGTTTTCGGTTTAGGGTGTGGGTTGAGGATTAGGGTTAGGGTGAGGGCTATCATTAGTTTTAGGTCTAGTGTGAGTGTGAGGGTGAGGGGTAGGGTTAGGTTGAGGGTTAGGTTTAGGTTTAGGCTGAGGTGAAGATCAGGGTGAGGGTGAAGGTTAGGGTTAGGTTTGTAGTTAGGGTGAGGTTTAAGGTTAGTGTGAGGGTTATGGTTATAGTTATGGTTAGGGTTATGGTGAGGGTAAGGGTTAGGGTGAGGGGTAGGGTTAGGGTGAGCGGTAGGGTTAGGGTTAGGGTTAGGGTGAGGGTTTGGGTTTGGGTGATGTTTAGGGTGAGGGTGAGGTTTAGGTTGAGGATGAGAGTTTGGGGGTGGGTGGGGTTCAGGTGAGATTTCAGGTTAGGGTGTGGAGGAGGATTAGGGTTAGGGTGAGGGTTCTCATTAGGTTTAGGTTTAGTGTGAGGGTGAGGGTGAGGGGTAGGTTTAGCTTGAGGGTTAGGGTTAGGGTGAGGTTTAGGATTATGGCTAGAGTGAGAGTTAGGGTTAGGGTGATGTTTATTGTGACTGTGAGTGTTAGGGTGAGGGTTAGTGTTCGGGTGAGGGTGAGGGTGAGGGTGAGGGTGAGGGTGAGGATTAGGGTGTGGTTGAGGGTTAGGTTTAGGATGAGAGTCAGGGTGAGGTGAAGGGATAGGGTTAGGGTGAGGGTTAGGGTTAGTGTGAAGTTTAGGGTTAGGGTTAAGGTTAGTGTGAGGTTAAGATTTAGGGTGTGGGTTAGTGTGAGGGTGAGGGTTAGGGTTAGCGTTAGGGGTAGGGTGAGGGTTAGGATGAGGTTTAGGGTTAGGTTGAGGGTTAGGATTAGGGTTAGTGTGAGGGTTTGAGTTAGCATGATGTTTAGGTTGAGGGTGAGGGTTAGGGTGAGGGTGAGGGTGAAGGTGAGGGTTAGGGTGAGTTTGTGGGTGCGGGTGAGGGTGAGGGTGAGGTTTAGGGTTAGGTTTAGGGTGAGGGTGAGGTTTAGGGTTAGGGTTAGGATTAGGATTGGGCTGAGGGTGAAGGTGAAAGTGAGGGTGGGGGTTAGGGTTAGGGTTAGGGTTATTGTTAGTGTTAGGGTTAGGTGAGGGTGAGGGTGAGGGTTAGCATTAGGGTTAGGAATAGGTTTAGGTTTAGGGTAAGGTTGAGGGGGAAGGGGAGGTTGAGTGTGAGGTTTAGGGTTAGGGTTTGGTTCAGGGTGAGGGTTAGTGTTAGGTTTAGGGTTAGTATAAGGGTTAGGCTGAGTGTAAGGGTTAGGGTTAGTGTGAGAGTTAGGTTTAGGGTTAGGGTTTGGGTTAGGTTGAGGGTAAAGGTTAGGTTGAGGGTTAGGGAGAGGGTGAGGGTTAGGGTTACAGTGAGGGTTCGGGTGAGGTTTAGAGGTAGGGTTATATTTAGGGTTAGCGTGAGGGTTATGGTGAAGGTTAGGTTTAGGTTTAGGGTTAGGGTGAGGGTTATGGTGTGGGTAACTGTCAGAGTGAGGTTTACGGTGAGGGTGAGGGTTAGGAGGAGGAGGAGGGTTAGTGTTAGAATTAGGGTTAGGGTGAGGTTGAGGCTTAGGGTGAGGGTTAGGGTTAAGTTTAGGGATAGGGTGAGGATTAGTGTTAGGATTAGGCATAGGGTGAGGGTTATGCTGAGTGTTAGGGTTAGATTTAGTGTGAGGGTTAGGTTTAGTGTGAGGATTAGGGTTAGGGTTAGGGTGAGGTTTAGGTTTAGTGTGAGGGTTAGGGTTAGTGTTAGGGTGAGGGTGAAGGTTAGGGTGAGGTTTAGGGTGAGGGTGAGGTTTAGGATTAGCATTAGGTTTAGGTTTAAGGTTAGGATGAGGGTTAGGGTTAGAGTGAGGGTGAGGCTTAGGTTTAGGATGAGGGTTAGGGTTAGGGTGAGGTTCGGGTTAGGTTTAGGGTTAAGGTTAGTGTCAGGGTAAGTGTTAGGGTGAGGGTTAGAGTTATGGTTAGGTTTAGTGTGAGGGTCAGGATGAGGGTTAGGGTTAGGTTGAGGATTAGGGTTAGGGTGAGGTTTAGGTTTAGGGTTAGGGTGAGAGTTAGGGTTAGGGTTAGTTTTAGGGTGAGGGTGAGGGTTATGGTCAGGGTTAGGTGGAGGATTAAGTTTAGGGTTAGGGTTAGGTAAGTGTTAGGGTTAGGGTTAGGCTGAGGGTGAGGGTGAAAGTGAGGTTTAGGGTTAGGGTTAGGATTAGGGTGAGGGGTAGAGTGAGGGGTAGGGTTAGGTTTAGGGTGAGGTTTAGGGTTAGTGTGAGGGGTAGGGTTAGGGTTAGTGTGAGGATAAGGGTTAGGTTGAGGGTTAGGTTGAGGGTGAGGTTAAGGGTTATCGTTAGGTTTAGGGTGAGTGTTAGGGTGAGTGTTAGGGTTCAGGTTAGTGTTAGGATTCAGGTTAGGGTGAGGGTTAGTGTTAGGGTGATGTTTAGGGTGAGGGTGAGGGATAGGGTGAGGGTGAGGATTAGGGTTAGTGTTAAGGTTAGGGTGAGGGTTAGGGTGAGGGTTAAGGTTAGGTTTAGGGTTAGGTTGAGGTTGAGTTATAGGGTGAGGGTTAGGCTTAGGGTGAGGGTTAGGGATAATGTTAGGTTAGGGTGAGTGTGAGGGTCAGTGTTAGGTTTAGGTTTACGTTTAGAGTTAGGGTGAGGGTGAAGATGAGGGTTAGGATTAGTGTTAGGGTTAGGTTTAGGATGAGGGTTAGGCTGAGGGTTAAGGTTAGGGTTATTGTGAGGTTAGGGTTAGGGTTAGGAATAGACTTAGGATTATCATAAGGTTTAGGCTGAAGGTTAGGGTTAGGGTTAGTTTGAGCGTTAGGTTTAGGGATAGGTTAAGTGTTACGGTGAAGGTAAGGTTACGGTGAGGTTTAGGGTGAGGGTGAGGGTTAGGATTAGGGTGAGCGTTGTGGTGAAGTTTTAGGGTGAAGTTTTGGGTTAGGTTCAGGGTGAGGGTGAGGGTGTGGGTAAGTTTTAGGGTGAGGGTTGTGTTGAGGGTGAGTTTTAGGTTTAGGGTGAGGGTAAGGGTTAGCGTGAGTGTTAGGGTCAGGGTGAGGGTTATGGTTAGCATTAGGTTTAGGGTGAGTTTTTGCCTTAAGGTTAATGATAGGGTGAGGATTAGGGTTAGGGTTAGGTTTGTGGTGAGCGTTAGGCTGAGGGGAAGGTTTAGGTTTAGGGTGAGTGTTAGGTTTATTGTGAGGTTTAGGATTAGGGTTAGTGTGACTGTAAGGGTTAGGGTGAAGGTTACGGTGAGTGTGAAGTTTGGGGTTAGCATTAAGTTCAGAGTTAGGGTTAAGATGAGTGTTAGCGTTAGGTTTAGAGTTATGGTTAAGGTGAGGGTGAGGATTCGGGTGAGGGTGATTTTTTCATTCAGGTAAGGGTTAGGGTTAGGTTTAGGGTGAGGGTGTGGGTTGTCGTTAGGGTTAGGTTTAGGGTGAGGGTGAGGGTGAAGGTTAGTGTTAGGATGAAGGTTAGGGTTAGGGTGAGGGTGAGGGTGAGGGTGAGGGTGAGAGTTAGGGTTAGGGTTATGGTTAGGGTTAGGGTTGGGTGATGATTAGTGTGAGGGTAAAGGTTAGGGTGAGGGTGAGTGTTCTGTTGAGAATTAGGGTTAGGGATTGCGTTAATATGAGGGTAAGGGTTAGGGTGAGGGTTACGGTGAGGGTGAGGTTTATGGTTAGGTTGCGTGTTAGATTTAGGGTTGGGGTTATGGTGAGGGTGAGGGTTAGGGTGAGCAGTAAGTTTAGGGTTAAGTTTAGTTTGCAAGTTAGGTTGAGGGTAAGGGTTAGGGTGAGGTTAAGGGTGAGGGTGAGTTTTAGGGTTAGGGTGAGGGTAAGGGTTAGGGTGAGGGTTTGGGTTAGGGTTAGGGTTAAGGTGAGGGCTAGGGTGAGGGTGAGGGTTAGGGTTAGTGTTAGGGTGAGTTTTAGGGTTAGGGTTAGGATTAGGGTGAGGGTTAGGATGAGTGTTAGGGTTATGGTGAGGGTTAGGGTTAGGGTTAGGGTGAAGGTTAGGGTTAGGATGAGGGTTAGGGTTATGGTGAGGGTTAGGGTTAGGGTTAGTGTGAGGGTTAGGGTTAGGATAAGGGATAGGGTGAGGTTGAGTGTTAGGGTTAGGGTTAGGATTATTTTTAGTGTTGTGGTTATGGTTATGTTTGCAGTGAGGGTTAGGGTTAGGGTTAGGGTGAGGTTAAGGGTGAGGGTGAGTTATAGGATTAGGGTAAGTGTAAGGGCTAGGGTGAGGGTTAGGGTTAGGGTTAGGGATAGGGTGAGGATTAGTGTTAGTGTGAAGGATAGGGAGAGGGTTAGGATTAGGGTTAGTGTTAGGATAAGGGTAAGGGTGAGGGTTAGTGTGAGGGTGAGGGTTAAGGTTAGGGTGAGGGTTAGGGTTAGGGTTATGGTCAGGGTGAGGGTTAGGGTGAGCCGTAGGTTTAGGGATAGTGTTAGTTTGCAGCTTAGGGTGAGGGTAAGGATTAGGGTGAGGTTTAGGTTGAGGGTGAGGTTTAGGATTAGGGTGAGGTTAAGGGTTAGGGTTAGTGTTAGGGTGAGGGTGATGGTGAGGTTTAGGTTTAGGGTTAGGGTTAGGGTGAGGGTTACGATTAGTGTGAGTGTTAGTGTTATGGTGCGAGTCAGGGAGATGAGGGTGAGGGTGAGGGTGAGGTTTAAGGTTAGGATTAGGGTTAGGGTTAATTTTAGGGTTTGGGTTAGTTTTAGGGTTATTGTTAAGGTTAGAGTTTCAGTTAGGGTGAGGGTTAGGGTGAGGTTCAGCATTAGGGTTAGGTTTAGGGTTAGGGTGAGCGCGAGGGTGAGTGTGAGGGTTTGGATGAGGGTGAGGGTGTTTCGGTTATGTAAGTGTTAGGGTTAGGGTAAGGATTAGGGTGAGGCTGAGTTTTAAGATGATGTTAGGTTTAGTGTGATGGTTAGGTTTAGGGTTAGGGTGAAGTTTAGGGTTAGGTTGAATGTTAGGGTGAGGGTGAGGGTGAGAGTTAGGATTAGGAATAGAGTTAGTGTTAGGGTTAGGCTGAGGTGAAGGTCAGGGTGAGGGTGAAGGTTAGGGTTAGGGATAAAGTTAGGTTCAGGGTTAAGGTTAGTGTGAGGGTGAGGGTGAGGGTTAGGGTGAGGTTGAGAGTTAGTTTTAGGGTGAGGGTTAGGATTAGGATGAGTGTTATGGTTAGGTTGAGTATGAGGGTTAGGGTTAGGTTGAGGATTAGGGTTAGGGTGAGGTTTAGGGTTAGGGTTAAGGTGAGAGTTAGGGTTAGGGTGATGTTTATTGTGAGGGTGAGGGTGAGTGTTCGGTTCAGGATGAGGGTTCTGTTGAGGGTGAGAGCTAGGGTGTGGTTGAGGGTTAGGGTTACGGTGAGAGTTAGGTTGAGGTGTTGGGATAGGGATAAGTTAGGGTTGGTGTGAGGGTAAGGGTTAGGGTGAGAGTGAGGGTGAGGGTGCCAGTGAGGGTGAGGGTGAGAGTGAGGGTTATATTTAGGGTTATGGTGGGGCTGAGGGTTAGGGTTAGGATGAGGGTTCAGGTTAGTGTGAGGGTTAGTGTGATGTTGAGGTTCAGGGTGACGGTGAGTGTTAGAATGAGGTTTAGGTGAGGGTTAGGGTTAGGATTAGGATTAGGTTGAGTTTTAGGGTTAGGGTTAGTGTTAGGGTTAGGGTTATTGTTATGGTTAGGGTGAGGGAGAGGTTGAGTGTGATGCTGAGGTTTAGCGTTAGGGTTAGGGTGAGAGTGTGGTTGAGGGTTAGCGTTAGGATTTGGGTTAGGGTTACGGTAAGGCTGAGGGGGAAAGGGAGGTTGAAGGTGAGGGTTAGGTTTATGGTTAGGTTTAGGGTGAGGGTTAGGGTTAGGTTTAGGTTTAGTATAAGGGTTAGGCTGAGGGTAAGGGTTAGGGTTAGTGTGAGTGTTAGGTTTAGGGTTAGGTTTTGGGTTAGGTTGAGGGTAAAGCTTAGGGTGCGGTTTAGGGAGAGGGTGAGGGTTAGGGTTAGGGTGAGGGTTAGGGTGAGGGTTAGGTTTAGGGTTATGGTTAGGTTTAGGGTGAGGGTTAGCGTGAAGTTTAGGTTTAGTTTTAGGGTTAGCGTGAGGCTTAGTGTGTCGGTAAGTGTTAGGGTGAGTGTTAGAATGAGGATGAGGGTCAGGGTTAGGGTGAGGTTTAGGGTTAGGGTGAGTGTTATGGTGAGGGTAAGGGATAGGGTTAGCATTAGGGTTAGGGTGAGGGTGAGGGTTAGGGTGAGGTTTATGGTTAAGGTTAGGTATAGGGTGAGGATTAGGGTTAGGGTTAGGTGTAGGGCGCGGGTTAGACTGAGGTTTAGGGTTACGGTTAGGGTGAGGTTTAGGTTTAGTGTGAGGGTTAGGGTTAGCATTAGGTTTAGGGTTAGGATTAGGATGAGGAATAGGGTTACGGTTAGGGTGAGGTTGAGGGTGAGGGTTAGGGTTAGGATGAGGGTTAGGGTTAGGGAGAGTGTGAGGGTTAGGTTTAGGGTGAGGGTTAGGTATAGGATGAGGATTAGGGTTAGGGTGAGTGTGAGGGTTAAGGTTAAGTTGAGAGTTAGGGTTAGGGTGAGGTTTAGGGTTAGTGTTAGTGTGAGAGTTAGGGTTAGTTTGAAGTTTATTGTGAGGGTGAGTGTTATGATGAGGGTGAGTGTTCAAGTGAGGGTGAGGGTTCGTGTGAGGGTTAGGGTGTGTTTGAGGGTTTAGGGTTAGGGTGAGAGTTAGGGTGAGATGTTGGGATAGGGTTAGGGTTAGGGTTAGTGTGAGGATAAGGTTTTGGGTGAGGGTTAGGTTGAGCGTGAGGGTTATGGTTAGCGTTAGGGTTAGGGTGAGGGTTAGGGTTAGGGTGATGTTTAGGGTGAGATTGAGGTTAGTGTGAGGGTAAGGGTGAGGGTGAGGGTTAGGTTGAGGGTGGGGGTGAGTGTGAGGGTGAGGGTGAGGGTGAGGGTTATCTTTAGGGTTATGATGAGGGTGAGGGTTAGGGTTAGGATTAGGTTTTGGTTTATGGTTAGGTTGAGGGTGAGGGTGAAAGTGAGGGTGAAGGTTAGGGTTAGGGTGAGGGTTAGGGTTAGTGTGGGGGTTAGTGTGATGGTGAGGGTCAGGATGAGGGTGAGTGTTAGAATGAAGGTGATGGTGAGGGTGAGGGTTAGGGTTAGGATTAGGGTTAGGGTGAGTTTTAGGGTTAGGGTTAGTGTTAGGATGAGGGTTATTGTTAGGGTTAGGGTTAGGGTGAGGGTGAGGGTTAGCATTAGGGTTAGGATTAGGTATAGGTTGAGGGTGGGGTTGAGGGATAGGGTTAGGATTAGGGTTAGGGTTAGGGTAAGGCTGAGGGGCAAGGGGAGGTTGAGGGTGAGGTTTAGGTTTAGTGTTAGGGTTAGGTTGAGTGTTAGGATTAGGTTTATGGTTAGTATAAATGTTAGGCTGAGGGTAAGGGTTAGGGTTAGTGTGAGTGTTAGGTTTAGGGTTAGGGTTTGGGTTAGGTTGAGGGTAAAGTTGAGGGTGAGGGTTTGGGAGAGGTTGAGGGTAAGTGTTATGGTTAGGGTTAGGGTTAGGGTGAAGGTTAGGTTTAGGTTTAGGTTTCGGGTGAGGGTTAGGGTGTGGGTAAGTGTTAGGGTGAGGGTTAGGGTGTGGGTGAGGGTTACAGTTAGAGTGAGGATAAGGGTTAGGGTTAGCGTTAGGGTGAGGGTAAAGGTTAGGGTTAGCATCACGGTTAGGGTGACGGTGAGGGTTAGGGTTAAGTTTAGTGATAGGGTTAGGGTTAGGTTTAGGGTTAGGTTTAAGGTGAGGGTTAGGCTGAGGGGTAGGGTTAGGGTTAGCGTGAGGGTTAGGTTTAGTGTGAGGATTAGGGTGATGGTTAGGGTGAGGGTAAGTGTTAGGTTGAGGGTTAGGGTGAGAGTGCGGTTTAGGGTTAGCATTAGGTTTGGGGTTATGGTTAGGATGAGGGTTATGGTAAGTGTGAGGGTGAGGTGGGGGTTAGGGGTATGATAAGGGTTACGGTGAGGGTAAGGGTTAGGTTTAGGGTGAGTGTAAGTGTTAGGCTGAGGGTTAGGGTTAGGTTTAGGGTGAGGGTCAGGGTGAGGGTTAGGGTGAGAGTTAGGGTTAGGGTTAGAGTTAGGGTGAGGGTGAGTGTTTTTGTCAAGGTTAGGTGGAGGATTAGTTTGAGGGTTAGTGTTAGGGTTAGTCTTAATTTTAGGGTTAGGCTGTGGGTGAGGGTGAAAGTGAGGGTGAGGGTTAGGTTTAGGGTTAGGGTGAGGGGTAGTGTGATGTGTAGGGTTAGGGTTAAGGTGAGGTTTAGGGTTAGTGTGAGGGTTAGGGTTAGGGTTAGGTTTAGGGTTAGTGTGAGGATAAGGGTTAGGTTGAGGGTGAGATTGAGGGTGAGGATTAGGTTTATCGTTAGGTTTAGGGTGAGGGTTAGTTTGAGGGTAAGGTTTAGGGTTAGGGTGAGGGTTACGGTTAGGGTGATGTTTAGGGTGAGGGTTAGGATGAGGGTGAGTGTGAGGGTTAGGGTGAGGGTGAGTGTGAGGGTTAGGTTTAGGATTAGGGTTCTGTTTAGGGTTAGAGTTAGGGTGAGGCTTAGGTTTAGTGTGAAGTTAGGGTTAGGGTTAGGGTTAGGGTGAGGGTAAGTGTTTGGGTGAGGGTTAGGGTGAGGGTTAGGGTGATTTTTAGGGTTAGGGATTGGGTTAGGGTTAGGGTTAAGGTTATTGTTAGAGTTAATTTTAGGGTTAGGTTGAGGGTGAGGTTTAGCGTTAGGGATAGGTTTAGGGTTAGGGTGAGCGTGGGATTGAAGGTTAGGGTTAGGATTAGGGTTAGGGTTAGGGTAATGCTGAGGTTGAAGGGGAGGTTCAGGGTGAGGGTTAGGGTTAGGGTTTGGCTGAGGGCTAGGCTGAGGGTGAGGTTGAGGGTGAGGTTTTCGGTTAGGTAAGTGTTAGGGTTAGGGTGAGGATTCGGGTGAGAGTGAATGTTAAGCTGAGTTTATGTTTAGGTAGAGGGTTAGGGTTAGGGTGACGGTTAGCATTAGGTTTATGGTTAGTTTGAGGGTGAGGGTGAGGGGTAGGATTAGGGTTAGGTTGAGGGTTAGGGTTAGGGTTAGCGTTAGGGTTATGGTTAGGGAGAGTGGTAATGTTAGGGTTAGGGTCAGGTTTAGGTATGTGTGCCGGTTAGGGTTAGGTTTAGGGTTAGGTTGAGGGTTAAGGTTTAGGGTTAGGGTTAGGGTGTGGGTTAATGTTAGAGTTAGGGATAGGTCTAGTTTGAGGGTGAGGGCTAGGTTTAGGAATAGTGTTAAGGTTAGGGTGAGGGTTAGTGTTAGTGTGGGATTAGGGTGATGGTTAGAAAGAGGGGTAATATAAGGTTTAGGGGGAGGTTTAGGTGAGTGTGAGGGTTAGGGTTAGTGTTATGGTTAGGGTGATGGTTAGGTAAAAGGGTAATGTTAGGGTTAACCTTAGGTTTAGGTGAGTTTGAGTTTTAGCGTTAGGGTTAGGGTTAGGTTGAGGGTTAGTGTTAGTGTTATGGTTAGGGTGATGGTTAGGTAGAGGGGTAATGTTAGGGTTAGGGTGAGGTTTAGGTGAGTGTGAGGGTTCGGGTGAGGGTGAGGGTTAGTGTGTGGGTGAGGGTTAGGGTTAGGGTGAGGATTAGGTTTAGGCTTAGGGTAAAGTTTATGGTGAGGGAAAGGGTTAAGGTGAGGTTTAGTGTGAGGATGAGGGTTAGGATTAGTGTTAAGTTTAGGGTGAGGGTTAGAGTGAGGGTTAGGGTTAGGGTTAGGATGAGGGTGACATATAGGGTGAGGGTTAGGGTTATGATGAGGGTTAGGAATAGTGTTAGGTTAAGGTGAGGGTGAGGGTAAGTGTTTTGTTGAGGGTGAGGGTGAGGGTGAGGGTGTGGGTTAGTGTGTGGGTGAGGGTTAGGGTTATGGTGAGGATTAGGTTTAGGCTGAGGGTTAAGGTTATGGTCAGGGTAAGGGTTATGCTTTGGTTTAGTGTGAGGGTGAGGGTTAGGGTTAGCGTTAGGGTTAGGGTGAGTGTTAGGTTTAGGGTTAGGGTGAGGGTGAGATATAGGGTGATGGTTAGGGTTAGTGTGAGGTGTAGGGATAGTTTTAGGTTAAGGTGAGGATGAGGGTGAGTGTTAGGTTTAGGTTTAGGTTTAGAGTTAGGGTGAGGGTGAGGGTGAAGTTAGGATTAGGGTTAGGTTTAGAGTTAGGATGAGGGTTAGGCTGAGGGTTAGGTTTAGGTTTAGTGTGAGGGTTAGGGTTAGGGCTAGGTTTAGGGGTATGGTGAAGGTTAGGGTTAGATTTAGGGTTAGCATAAGTTTTAGGCTGAGGCTTAGGCTTAGGTTAGTGTGAGGGTTAGGTGTAGGGTTAGGGTAAGGGTTAGGGTGAGGGTAACGGTTAGGGTGAGGGTTAGGGTGAGAGTGAGGGTTAGGGTAAGGGTGAGCGTTAGGGTGAAGTATAGGTTTAGGGTTAGTGTTAGGGTGAGGGTGAGGGTGTGGGCAAGTGTTAGGGTGAGGGTTAGTGTGAGGGTGAGGTTTAGGTTTAGGGTTAGGTATAGGGTGAGTGTTAGGCTGAGGGGAAGGTTTAGGGTTAGTGTGAGGGTTAGGGTGACTGTAAGAGATAGGGTTCGGGTTAGGGTGAGTGTGAGGTTTAGGGTTAGCATTAGGTTTAGAGTTAGGGTTAGGATGTGTGTTAGGGTTAGGTTTAGGGTTAGGGTTAGGGTGTGGGTGAGGCTTAGGTTTAGTGTCAGGGTGAGGGTTCGTTTTAGGGTGAGGGCTAGGGTGAGTGTGAGGATTAAGGTGAGGTTGAGTTTGAGGGTGAGGTTTTCGGTTAGGTAAGGGTTAGGGTTAGGGTTAGGGTGAGGTTTAGGGTGAGGGTGTGGGTTGGGGTTAGGGTAAGGTTTAGGGTCATGGTGAGTATTAGGGTGAGGGTGAGGGTTAGGGTTAGGGTTTGGATGAGTGTTAGGGTTAGGGTGATGTTTAGAGTGAGGGCGAGGGTTAGCGTGAGGGTGAGTGTTCTTTTGAGCATAAGGGTTAGGTTTAGGGTGAGGGATAGGGTTATTGTGAGGGTAAGGGTTAGGGTGAGGGTTGGGGTGATGGTGAGGGTTAGGGTTAGGGTGAGGGTTAGGTTTAGGGTTAGGATTTTGGTGAGGGTGAGGGTTAGGGTGTGCCGTCGGTTTAGGGTTAGGGTTAGTTTGCGGATTACGGTGAGGGTAAGGGTTAGGGTGAGATTTAGGGTGAGGGTGATGGTTAGGGTTACGGTGCGGGTAAGGATTACGGTGAGGGTTAGGGTGAGGGTTTGGGTTATGGTTAGGGATAGGGTGAGGATTAAGGTTAGTGTGAGGGTTAGGGTGAGGTTTAGGATTAGGGTAAGTGTTAGGATAAGGGTTAGTGTGAGGGTTTGGGTGATGGTGAGGTGTTGGGTTAGTGTTAGGGATAGGGAGGGCATTAGGGTGAGGGTTAAGTTTAGGGTGAGAGTTAGGGTTAGGTTTAGGGTGAGGGTTAGGGTTATGGTGATGTTTTTGGTCAGGGTGAGTGTTAAGGTGAGGGTGAGTGTTAGGTTTAGGGTTAGGGTTAGGGTGACGGTGAAGTTGAGGGTGAGGGTTAGGTTTAGGATTAGGGTTAGGGTTAGCGTTAGGATGAGTGTTAGGGTGAGGATAAGGGTTCCGGTGAAGGTGAGGATTAGGGTGTGTGCGAGGGTTAGGTTTAGGGTGAGGATTAGGGTTAGGGTTAGGGTTAAGGTTATGGTGAGTTTAAGGGTTAGGGTGAAATTTAGGGTGAAGTTAAGGGTTAGGGTTATCATTAGAGTTTGGATGAGGGTTAGGGTTAGGGTTAGGTTTAGGGTGAGGTTGAGGGTGAGGGTGAGGGTTAGGATTTGTGTTAGTGTGAGGGTTAGTGTTAGTGTGAGGGTGAGGGTGAGGGTGAGGTTTAGGGATATGGTAAGTGTTAGGATGAGGTCTATGGTTAGGTTTAGCATTAGGGTTAGGGTTAGGGTGAGGATAACAGTGAGGGTTAGGGTTAGGTTCAGGGTTATAGTTAGGGTAAGGGCTAGCATTAGCGTGATGTTGATTGTGAGGGTGAGGTTTAGGTTGAGGGTGAGTGTTAGGGTGAGGGTGAGGGTTCGGTTGAAGGGGAGGATTAGTGTGTGGTTGAGGGTTAGGGTTAGAGTGAGGGTTAGGGTGACTGTGATGGTTAGGGTGAGGGTTAGTGTTAGTGTTAGGGTTAGTGTGATAGTGAGGGTGAGGGTAAGGGTGAGGGTTAGGTTTAGGGTGAGAGTGAGGTTTAGGGTATGGATTAGGGTTAGGGTGAGTTTTAGGGTTAGGGTTAGGTTGAGGGAGAGGGTTAGGGTTAGGGTTAGAGTTATTTTTAGGGTAAGAGTTAAGGTTAGGGTGAGTGTGAGAGTGAGGTTTAGCGTTAGGGTTAGTGTTATGGTTCGGGTGAGGTTGGGGATGAGGGTTAGGGTTAGGATTAGTGTTACGTTTAGGGTTCGGTTGAGTGGAGGCAGAAGTTTAGGGTGAGGGTAGGGATAGGGATAGGGTGAGGGTTAGGCTGAGGGTGAGTGTTAGGGTTATCTTAGTGATAGGGTGAGGGTTAGGGTGAGGGTAAGGGTTAGGGCGAGGTTTAGGGTGAGGGTTAGTGTTAGGGCGAGGTTTAGGGTGAGGTTGAAGGTTAATGTTAGCATTAGGCTTAGGGTGAGCATGAGCTTTCGCTTGAGGGTTAGGGTTTGTGTTAGGGATAGGTGATGATTAGGGTTAGGGTTAGGGTGAGGGTGAGGTCTAGGATGTGGGATAGGATTAGGGTTAGGGTTAGGGTGAGGGTGAGGGTTAGGCTGAGCATTAGGGTGAGGGTAAGGGTTTCAGTTAGGAAAGGCTTAGAGTTAAGGTTAGGGTGAGGATTAGGATGAGGGTGAGGTTTAAGGGGAGAATTAGGGTTAGGTAGAGGATTACTGTTAGGATTAGGTTGAGGGTGAGGATTAGGGTTAGGGTTAGGGTTAGGGTTATGTAAGGGAAAGGGTTAGGGTGAGGTTTAGGGTGAGGGTGAAGGTTAGGGTTAGTGTTAGGGTTAGGGTGAGGTTTAGGGGGAGGGTTTGTGTTAGGGGGAGGGTTACGGTTAGGGTTAGGCTTGGGGTGAGGGTAAGGGTTAGGGTTAGGCTTGGGGTGAAAGTTAGGGTTAGGGTGAGTGTTAGGGTGAGAGTGAGGATTATGGTTAGGGTTAGGGTGAGGGTGAGGATGAAGGTGAGGGTTTCCGTTAGGAAAGCCTTAGGGTTAGGGTTAGTCTGAGGGTGAGGATTAGGGTGAGGGTGAGGTTTAAGGTGAGATTTAGGGTTAGGGTGAGGATTACAGTTAGGTTTAGGGTGATGTTTAGCGTGAGGGTGAGGGTGACGGTGAGGGTGACGGTGAGGGTGAGGGTGTAGGTGAGTATTAGGGTTAGGGTGAGGGTTAGGGTGACAGTGACATTGAGGGTTAGTGGGAAGGTGAGGGTTAAGGATAGGGCTAGGGTGAGGGTTAGGGTTAGGGTTAATGTGAGGGGTAGGGTGAGGGGTAGCATTAGGGTTAGTGTGAGTGTTAGGGTTAATGTGAGGATTAGGGTTAGGGTTAGGGTTAGTGTGAGGATAAGGGTTAGGATGAAGGTTAGGGTGAGAGTGAGAGTTAGGGTTAGCTTTAGTGTTAGCATGAGGGTTAGGGTGAGGTTTAAGGTGAGGGTTTGGGTTAGTATGAGGGTTAGGTTTAGAGTTAGGTTTAGGGTGAGGATTAGGATTCGGGTGAGGTTTAGGGTAGGGTTAGAGTAAGGGTTTGGGTTAGGGAGAGGGTGAGTTTTAGGGTGAGAGTGACGGTTAGGGTTAGGGTGAGGGTTAAGGTGATGGTGAGGTTTAGGGTGAGTTTCAGGGTTAGGGATAGGGTGAGGATTAGTGTTAGGGTTAATGTTAGGGATAGGGTGAGGGTAAGTTTTAGGGTGAGGGTTAGGGTGAGGGTGTGGTTTAGGTTTAGGTTGAGGGTTAGGGTGAGCGTTAGGGTGAGGGTTAGGTTTAGATTTAGGAATAGGGTGAGGGTTAGGGTGAGGTTTAGTGTTAGTGTTAGGGTAGTGTTAGGGTGAGGGTTAAGGTTAGGGTAAGGGTTAGAGTGAGGTTTAGGGTGACGGTGAGAGTTACGGATAGTATTAGGGTTAAGGTTAGGTTTAGGGTGAGGGTTAGGATTAGGTTTACTGTGACGGTGAGTGTTAGGGTTAGCATTAGGGTTAGGGTTAAGGTGAGGGGGAGGATTAGGGTTAGTGTTAGGGTGAGGGCTAGGGTTAGGGTTAGGGTAAGGTTTAGGTTTAGGGTGAGGGTGAGGGTGAGGTTTAGGTGTAGGATTAGGCTTAGGTGTAGGTTTACGCTTAGGGTGAGGGTGAGGGTGAGTGTCAGAGTTAGGTTTAGGGTGAGGGTTAGAGTTATGGTTAGGATTAGGGTGAGGGTGAGTGTTAGGGTGAGGGTGATGGTAAGGGTGAGGGTGAGGCTGAGGTTGAGGGTGAAAGTGAGGTTTTGGGTGAGGGTTAGGGTTAGGGTTAAGGTTAGGGTGTGGGTTAGGGTTAGGGTGAGGATTAGTTTTAGTGAGGATTAGGTTTAGAGTTAGGGTGAGGGTGAGGATGAGGGTTACGGTTTGGATTAGGGTTAGGGATAGGGTTAGACTGAGGGTGAGGTTGAGTGTGAGTGTGAGGTTAATATGAGGTTAATATGAGGGTTACCTTTATTGTTAGCGTTAAGGTTAGAGTGAGGGGTAGGGTTAGGGCTAGGGTTAGGATGAGGGTTAGGCTGAGAGTTAGTGTTCGTGTGAGGGTAAGGGTTAGGGTGATTGTTAGCGTGAGAGTGAGGTTTAGGGTTAGGCTTAGGGTTAGGGTGAGGGTTAGGGTGAGGGTAAGTGTTAGGGTGAGGTTTAGGGTGAGTGTGAGTGTGAGGGTTAGGGTTAGGGTTAGGCTTAGACTTAGGGGTAGGCTGAGGGTGAGGGTGGGGGTGAGGATTAGGGTTAAGGTGATAATTAGGTTTAGGGTTAGTGCTTTTGTTAGCTTAAGGTTAGATTTTCGTTGAGGGTGAGGTTGTGGGTGAGGGTTAGGGTTAGGGTTAGGGTGAGGTTTAGGGTTAGGGTTAGGGATAGGGTTAGGTTTAGGGTGAGATTTAGGTTAAGGATTAGGGTTAGTGTTAGGGTTAGGTTTAGGGTTAGGCTGAGGTTGAGGGTGGGGTTGAGAATTAGGTTTAGGTTTAGGGTTAGGGTTAAAGTTAGGGTTAGGGTTAGGGTTATTGTTAGTGTTATGGTTAGGGTTTAGTTTCTGATGAGGGTGAGGTTTATGGTTAGGGTTAGGTTTAGGTTTAGGGTTAGGATTAGTGTTATTGTTAGGGTTAGGGTTAGAGTTAAGTTGAGGGTGAGGGTGAGGGTTAGGATTAGGTGAGATTTATGGTGAGGTTTAGGGTTAAGGTTATGTTGAGGGTGAGGTTTAGGTTTAGAATTAGGTTTAGGGGGAGGGTTAGGTTTAGGTTGAGGTTTAGGGATAGGCTTAGGTTAGGATTAGGGTTAGGGTAAGCATGAGTGTGAGGTTTAGGTTTAGGGTTAGGCTTAGGCTTAGGGTTAGGCTGAGGGTGAAGGTAGGTGTGAGGGTTAGGGATATGGTTAGGGTGAGGATTAGTGTTAGGGTGAATTTAGAATTGGGATTAGGCTTAAGGTGAAGGTGAGGGTTAGGTTTAGGGTGAGGGTTAGGGTTAGGATTAGGGTTAGGGTGAGTGTGAGGTTTAGGATTAGGTTTTGGGTTAGGGTTATTGTTAGTGTTATGGTTAAGGTTACCTTTGCTGTGAGGGTAACGCTGAGGGTGAGGTTTAGGTTTAGGATTAGCGTTAGGGTTAGGGTTAGGTTTAGAGTTAGGATTAGTGTTATTGTTAAGTTTAGGGTTAGAGCTATGATGAGGGTGAGGGTGAGGGTGAGGGTTACATTTAGGGTTAGGGTGAGGGTTTGGATGAGGGTCAGGTTTAGGATTAGTGTTAGGGTGAGGGCTAGGGTGAGGGTTAGGGTTAGGGTTAGGGTTAGGGTTAGGGTTAGCTTTAAGGTTAGCATGAGGTTTAGAGATAGGTTGAGGGTTAGGGTGAGCGTGATATAAGGGTAAAGTTGAGGGTTAGGCTGAGGGTGAGGGTTAAGATAAGGGTGAGGGTTAGGGTTAGGGTGAAGGTTACGGTAAGGTTGAGGGTTAGGGGTTAAGGTGAGGGTGAGGGTTAGATTGAGGATTAGGGTTATGTTGAGGGATATGTTTAGAGTGAGGGTTAAGTTTAGGGTTAGAGTTATTGTTAGGGTTAATGTTAGGGTTAAGGTTACGGTGAGGGTGAGGGTTAGTTTTAGGGTTAGGGTGAGGTAAAGGTTTAGGGTTAGGTTTAGAGTTAGGCTTAGGTTGAGGGTGAGGTTTAGGGTTAGAGTTAGTGTTAGTTTTAGGGTTAGGGTTAGGGTGAGGGATAGGGTGATGGTTAGAGTTCGGGTTAGGCCTATTCTTAGGCTTAGGCTTAGGCCGAGCTTCAGGGTGAGGGTTAGGGTTAGGGTTAGGGTGAGGTTTAGGGTTAGGTTTAGGGTGAGGGTTAGGATGAGGTTTAGTGTTAGGGTTATGTTTAGGTTTAGGGTTAGGTTTAGGATTAGGGTTGGGGTTAGGGTGAGGGTTAAGGATAGGGTTTTGGTTAGGGTGAGGGTGAGGGTGAGGATTATGGATAGGGTTAGTGTTAGAGTTAGGGTTAGGTTTAGGGTTTGGATTAGGGTTTGGTTTAGCGTTACAGTGAGGGTTGGGTTAGGGTTAGGGTTATTGTTAGTGTTATGGTTAGGGTTAAGTTTGCGGTGAGGGTGAGGGTTACGGTTAGTGTTAGGGTTAGGTTTAGGGTAAGGGTTAGCGTTATTGTTAGGTTTAGGGTTAGAGTTACAGTGACGGTGAGAGTGAGGTTGAGGGTGTGGGTTAAGGTGAGGTTTAGGGTTAGGGTTAGAGTTAGGGTTAGGGTGAGGGTGAGATTTAAGTTTACGGTTAGGTTTAGTGTTAGGGTAGGCTTAGGCTTGGGCTGAGGTTGAGGGTGGGGGTAAGAATTAGGGTTAGGGTTAGGGTTAAAATTAGGGTTAGGGTTAGGGTTAGGGTTATTGTTAGTGTTATGGTTACGGTTAAGTTTGCGTTTAGGGTGAGGTTTATGGTTAGGGTTAGGTTTAGGGTTAGGGTTAGGGTTAGTGTTATTGTTAGGGTTAGGTTTAGAGTTAAGTTGAGGGTGAGGGTGAGGGTGAGGGTTAGGGTTAGGGTGAGGTTTATGGTGAGGTTTAGGGTTAGGGTTTGTTTTAGTGTGAGTTTTAGGTTTAGAGTTAGGTTTAGGGGGAGGTTTAGGGTGAGGGTTAGGGTTAGGGTGAGGTTTCGGGATAGGCTTAGGTTTTGGATTAGGGTTAGGGTAAGGGTGAGTGTGAGGGTTAGCGTTAGGGTTAGGTTTAGGCTTAGGGTTAGGCTGAGGGTGAAGGTAGGTGTGAGGGTTAGGGTTATGGTGAGGATGAGGATTAGTGTTAGGGTGAGTTTTAGAATTTGAATTAGGCTTAAGGTGAGGGTGAGTGTTAGGGTTAGGGTGAGGGTTAGGGTTAGGATTAGGGTTAGGGTGAGGGTGAGGGTTAGGATTATGTTTAGGGTTAGGCTTATTGTTAGTGTTATAGTTAAGATTCCCTTTGCTGTGAGGGTGAGGTTGAGGGTGAGGGATAGGTTTAGGATTAGCTTTAGGGTTAGGTTTAGAGATAGGATTAGTGTTATTGTTAAGGTTAGGGTTAGAGTTATGGTGAGGGTGAGGGTGCGGGTGAGGGTGAGGGTGAGAGTTAGGGTTAGGGTTAGGGTTTGGATGAGGGTTAGGGTTAGGATTAGGGTTAGGGTGAGGGCTAGGGTGAGGGTGGGGTTTAGGGTTAGGGTTAGTTTTAGGCTTAGGCTAAGGGTGAGGTTGAGGGTGAGGTTTAGGGTTAGGGTGATGTTTAGGGTTACGGTTAGGTTGAAGGTTAGCATGAGGTATAGGGATAGGGTGAGAGTTAGGGTGAGTGTGATGGTGAGGGTAAAGTTGAGGGTTAGGCTGAGGGTGAGGGTTAAGATAAGTTTGAGGGTTAGGGTTAGGGTGAGGTTTATGGTAAGGTTGAAGGTTAGGGGTTAAGGAGAGGGTGAGGGTTAGATTGAGGATTAGGGTTAGGTTTAGTGTGAAGTTTAGGGTGAGGATGAGGGTTAGGCTTAGGGTTACGGTTAGGGTTAGGGTTTGGTTTAATGTGAGGGTGATGGTCAGGATTAGGGTTAGGGTTAGGCTTAGTGAGAGGATTACGTTTAGGGTTATAGTGAGGGTTAGGGTTAGGCTTAGGCTTAGGTGTAGTGTTAGCCTGAAGGTGAGGGTGGTGTGAGGATTAGGTTTAGGGTGATAGTTAGGTTTAGGGTTAGGGTTAGAGTTATGGTGAGGGTGAGGGTGCGGTTGAGGGTTAGGGTTAGGGTTAGGGTGAGGTTTAAGGTTTGGGTTAGTGTTAGAGTTAGATTTAGGGTGAGGTTGAGTTTTAGGGTTAGATTTATGGTTAGTGTTAGGGTTAGGCTTAGGGTTAGGGTTAGGGTTATTGTTAGTATTATGGTTAGGGTTTAGATTGCAGTGAGGGTGAGGTTTATGGTTAGGGTTAGATTTAAGGTTAGGGTTAGTGTTAGTGTTATTGTTAGGGTTAGGTTTAGAGTTATTGTGAGGGTGAGGTTGTGGGTGAGGATTAGGGTGAGGGTGAGTTTTAGGGTGAGGTTTAGTGTTAGGGTTAGGTTGAGGGTGAGGTTTAGGGTTAGTGTTAGTCTTAGGGTGAGTGTGAGGTTTAGGTTTTGGTTTAGGGATAGGGTTAGGGTTAGGATTATTTACGGTGAGGGTGAGTGTCAGGGTTAGGGTTAGGGTTATGCTTAGGCTTAGGGTTAGGCTGAGGGTGAGGGTGGGGATGAGGGTTAGTGTTACAGTCAGGGTGAGATTTAGGGTTAGAGTGAGGCTTTGGATGAGGTTTAGGGTTAGGGTTAGGGTTTGGTTTAGGGTGAGAGTGATTGTGAGGATTAGGGTTAGGGTTAGGGTTAGGTTACGGTTAGGTTTATGGTGAGGTTTAGGGGTAGGGTTAGGCTTAGGCTTAGGCTTAGGGTTAGGCTGATGCTGAGTGTGGGGATGAGGCTTAGGTTTAGAGTGTTGGTTAGGGTTATGGTTACGTTGAGGGTTAGGATGAGGGTTATGGTTTGGATTAGGGTTACTGTGAGGGCTAAGGTGAGGGTGAGGGTTAGGGTTTGGCTTAGGATTAAGGTTAGGCTGAGGCTGAGGGTGAGGGTGAGGGTGAGGGTTAGGGTGATGGTTAGGGTTACGGTTAGGGTGAGGGTTAGGATGAGGGTTAGGGTTAGGGTGAGGGTTTGGGTGAGTGTGAGGGTTAGTGTGAGCGTGAGGGTGAGGTTGAGGGTGAGGGTGAAGGTTAGGGTTTAGGTGAGGGTCAGGTTTATGGTTAGGGTTAAGGTTAGGGTGAATGTTAGGGTTAGGGTTAGGATGAGGGTTAGACTGATAATTTAGGGTTAGGGTGAGGGAAAGGTTTAGAGTGATGTTAAGGGTTAGGGTGAGGATTAGGTTTTGGATTAGGGTTATGGTTAGGGTGAGGTTTAGGGATAGGTTTACGATTACGGTGAGGTTTTTGGTTAGCATTAGGTTTAGCGTTAGGGTGAGGGGTAGGGTTAGTTTTGGATTAGGGTTAGGGTTAGGTTCATGTTGAGGGTGAGGTTGAACGTGACAGATAGGGTTAGGGTTAATGTGAGGGTTAGGGTTAGGGTTAGCGTTAAGGTTAGGGTGAGGGTTAGGATTAGGGTTAGGGTTAGGATGAGGGTTAGCCTGACAGTTAGGTTGAGCGTGAGGGTTAGGGTTAGGGTTAATGTGAGGGTTAGGGTTAGGATTAGCATTAAGCTTAGAGCGAGGGTTAGGGTTAGGGGTGGTTTAGGATGAGGGTTAGGCTGAGGGTTAGGTTTAGGGTTCGGATGAGGGTAAGGATTAGGGTGAGGTTTAGGGTGAAGTTGAGGGTTAGGTTTAGGCTTATGTTTACGGTGAGGTTTAGGGTGAGGGTTAGGGTGAGGGTTAGGAACAGGGTTAGGGTTAGGTGAGGGTTAGGGATAGGGTTGTGTTTAGGGTGAAGTTCAGGGTTAGGTTTAGGGCTAGATTTAGGGTGAGGGTGAGTGTGAGGGTTAGGTTTAGGTTTAGCTTTAGGGTTAGGTTTAGGCTGAGGGTGAGGGTGAGGGTGGGGTTTAGGGTTAGGGTAAGGGTTAGAGTTAAGGTTAGGGTTAGGGTTGGGTTGAGGGTTAGGGTTAGGGTTAGGAAGTGCGTTTGGCTGAGGGTTAAGGTTATGGTGAGGGTGAGGTTTAGGTTTAGTGTGATGATTAGGATGAGGGTTAGGCTGAGTGTTACAGTTAAGGTTAAGGTGAGGGTAAGGGTTAGGGTAAGTGTGAGGGTTATGGTTAGGATAAGTGTTAGGGTGAGGGTGAGTGTGAGGGTTAGGGTTAGGGTTAGGCTTAGACTTAGGGTTAGGCTGAGGGTGAGGGTGGGGGTGAGGGTTAGTGTTACAGTGAGGGTGATGATTTGGCTTAGAGTGAAGTTAGGATGAGGTTTAGGGTTATAGTGAGGGTGAGGGTTAGGGTTAGGGTGAGGGTTAGGTTTAGGATTAGGGTGAGGGTGAGGGTTAGGATCAGGGTTAAGGTAGTGTTATGGTTAAGATTACCTTTGCTGGGAGGGTGAGGCTGAGGGTGAGGTTTAGGGTTAGGTTTAGGGTGAGGATGAGGGTTAGGGTGAGAGTGAGGGTCAGAGTTAGGGTTAGGGTGAGGTTTAGGGTTAGGGTGAGGGTTAGGGTTAGTGTGAGGGTTAGTGTTAGGGTAAGGTTTAGGGTTAAGGTTAGGGGGAGGGTTAGGTTCAGGGTTAGGGTTAGGGTTAGGATTAGGGTTAGGGTTAGGGTGAGGGTTAGGTTGAGGTTTAGGGTTGGGTTAGGATTAGGTTTAGTGTGAGGGTGATTGTGAGGGTTAGGGTTATGGTTAGGGTTAGGCTGAGGGTGAGGGTGGGTGTGAGGATTAGTGTTCGGGTGATGGTTAGGGTTAGGATAAGGTGAGGGTTAGGATGAGGGTTAGGGTTAGGATTAGGGTTTTCGTGAGGGCTAGGGTGAGGGTGAGGTTTAGGGTTAGGCTTAGGCTTAGGCTTTGGTTTAGGCTGAGGGTAAGGTTGAGGGTGAGTGTTAGGGTTAGGGTGATGGTTAGGGTTACGGTTAGCTTGAAGGTTAGGATGATGTTTAGGGTTGGGGTGAGGGTTAGGGTGAGGGTGATGATAAGGGTAAATTTGAGGGTTAGGCTGAGGTTGAGGGTTAAGATAAGGGCGAGAGTTAAGGTTATGGTGAGGGTTAGTTTCAGGCTGAGGGTTAGGGGTTAGGGTGAGGGTGAGGGTTAGATTGAGGATTAGGGTTATGCTTAGTGTGAGGTTTAGGGTGAGGACGATGGTTAGGATTAGGTGAAGGTAACGGTAAGAATTAGGGTTAGGCTGAGGTCTAGGTTGAGGGTGAGGGTTAGGATTAGTGTTAGGGTTAGGGTGAGGTTTAGGGTTAGGGTGAGGGTTATGGTTATTGTGAGGGTGAATGTTAGGGTTAGATTTAGTGTTAGGGTGAGGGTAAGTGTTAGGGTGATGGTTAGGGTTAGGGTGAGGGTTATTGTTAGAGTGAGGTTTAGGATGAGGGCTCAGGTTATTATTAGGGTTAGGGTGAGTACTAGGGTGAGGGTGAGGGTTAAGGTTCAGGTTAGGCTTAGACTTATGGTTACGCTGAGGCTGTGGGTGAGGTTGAGGTTTAGGGTTAGGGTTAGGGTAATGGTTGGGGTTACCGTTAGGGTGAGGGTTAGGATGAGGATTAGGGTTTGGGTGAGGGTGACGGTAATCATATAGGTGAGTTTTCAGCTTAGGGTGAGGATTATGGTAAGGGTGATGGTTAGGATTAGGGTGAAGGTGAGGGTTAGATTGAGGATTAGTGTTAGGGTTAGTGTGAAATTTAGGGTGAGGATGAGGGTTAGGGTTAGGTTGCGGGCTCGGTTGAGGGTTACGGTTAGGATTATGGTGAGATTTAGGGTTAGGGTGATGGTTAGGGTTAGTGTGAGGGTTAGTTTTAGGGATAGGGTTAGTGATAGGGTGAGGGTAAATGTTAAGGTGAGGGTTAGGGTTAGGGTGAAGGTTATGGTTAGGATGGTTAGGGTTAGGGTTGGGGTTATTGTTATGGTTAGGGTTAGGGTTACGTTTACGGTGAGGTTGAGGGTGAGGCTGAGGGTTAGGGTTAGGATGAGGTTTAGGTTTAGGGTAAGGGTTAGAGTTAGGGTTAGGGTGAGGGTGAGGTTTAGGATTAGAATTAGGGTTAGCGTTAGTGTTAGGGTTAAGGTGAGGGTTAGGGTTAGGGTTAGGCTTAGGCTTTGGCTTAGGCCAAGCATGAGTGTGAGGGTTAGGGTTAGGGTTACAGTGGGGTTTAGGGTTAGGCTTAAGGTGAAGGTGAGGGTGAGGATGAGGGTTAGATATAGGGTTAGGGGAAGGTTTAGGTTGAGGGTTAGGGTTTGGGTTAGTGTTATGGTTAGGGTGAAGGTGAGCATTAGGGTGAGGGTTTGGGTTAGGGTGAATGTTATGGTTAGGGTGAGGGGTAGGAGTAGGGTTAGGGTTATTGTTAGGGTTAGGTTTAGGGTTACAGTTACTGTGAGGGTGCGGATGAAGGTTAGGTTTAGGTTTAGGGTGAGGTTTAGGGTTTTGGTTAGGGTTAGACTTAGGGTTAGGTCAGGGTGAGGTTTAGGGTTAGAGTTATTGTTAAGGTGAGGTTTGGTGTGAGGGTTAGTGTTAGGGTTAGTGTTTGGGTTAGGGTTAGGGTGAGGGTGAGGGTGAGGGTTAGGGTTAGGGATAGGGTTAGGTTTAGGATTAGGGTTTGGGTGAGGGTGAGTGTGAGGGTTAGGATTAGGGTTAGGGTTAGGCTTAGGGTTAGGCTGAGAGTGAGGGTGAGGTTTAGGGTTAGGGTGAGGTTTAGGGTTAGGGTTAGGGTGAGAGTTAGGATGAGGTTTAGGGTTAGGATTAGGGTTAGGGAGAGGGCTAGGGTGAGTGTGAGGGTTAGGGTTAGGTTTAGGCTTAGGCTTAGGCTTAGGGTTAGGCTGAGACTGAGGGTGAGGGTGAGGGTTAGGGTTAGGGTGATGGTTGGGGTTACCCTTATAGTCAGGGTTAGGATGAGGATTAGTGTTAGGGTGAGGGTTAGGATGAGGGTGACAGTAAGGGTAAAGGTGAGGTTTTAGCTGAGTGTGAGGGTTATGGTAAGGGTGAGGGTTAGGGTAAGGTTGAGGGTGCTGGTTAGGTTGAGAATTAGTGTTAGAGTGAGTTTGAGGTTTAGGCAGAGGATGAGGGTTAGGGTTAGGTTGAGGGCTAGGTTGACGGTGAGGGTTAGGGTTAGGGTGAGGTTTAGGGTTAGAGTGATGGTTAGGGTTAGTGTGAGGGTTAATATTAGGGTAAGGGTTAGTGTTAGGGTGAGGGTAAGTGCTAGGATGAGGGTTAGGGATAGGGTGAAGGTTTTGGTTAGGATGAGGGTTCTGGTTAGGTTTAGGGTTTTTTTAGTGCTAGGGTTAGGTTTAGGGTGAGGTTTAGGGTTAGGGTTAGGGTGAGGGTGAGGGTGAGGGTTTGGGTTAGGGTTAGGGTTACAGTGAGGGTGAGGGTTAGGGTTAGGGTTAGGATTAGTGTTATTGTTAGGGTTAGGATTAGAGTTATGGTGAGTGTGAGGGTGAGGTTTATGGTTAGGGTGAGGTTTGGGTTAGGGTTAGGGTTAGGGTGAGGTTGAGGTTGAGGTTTAGGTTTAGTGTTAGTGTTAGTGTGAGGGTTAGGGTGAGGGTTAGGGTTAGGTTTAGTGTTAGGTTTAGTGTGTGGGTTAGGATGAGGGTGAGGGTTAGGCTTAGGGTTAGGATTAGGATTAGGGTTAATGTTAGGGTGAGGGTTTAGGTTAGGCTTAGGGTTAGGTTTAGGCTAATTGTTAATCTGAGGGTGAGGATAAGGGTGAGGTTTAGGGTTAGGGTGAGGGTTAGGATGAGGGATAAGGTTAGAATTAGTGTTAGGGTGAGGTTTAGGGTAAGGGTTAGGGTTAGGGTGAGGGATAGGGTGAGGTTTAGTGTTAGGGTTAGTGTTAGGGTTATTGTTAGGGTCAGCATTAGGGTTAGGATGAGGGTTAAGTTTAGGGTTAGGATTAGGGTCAGTGTGAGGGTGAGTGTGAGGGTTAGTTTTAGGGTTTTGCTTAGGGATAGGCTGAGGGTGAGGGTGAGGGTGAGGGTTAGGTTTAGGGTGAGGGTGAGGTTTAGGGTTATTATTAGCTTTAGGGTGAGGGTTATTGTGAGGGTTAGTGTTAGGTTTAGTGTTAGTGTGAGGGTTAGGGTTAGGGTTAGGCTTAGGGTTAGGGTTAGCGTTAGGGTTAGGGTGAGGGTTAGGATGAGGGTTAGGTTTAGGTTAGGGTTAGGGTGAGGGCTAGCATGAGGGTGAGGTTTCGGGTTCGGTTTAGGGTGAGGTTTAGGGTTAGGGTTAGGTTGAGTGTTAGGATTAGGGCTAGGTTTAGGGCGAGGTTTAGTGTAAGGGTTAGGGTGAGTGTTTACATGAGAGTTCGGGTTAGGATTAAGTTTAGGATGAGAGATAGGGTGAGGATGAGGGTTAGGGTTAGGGTGAGGTTTAAGGTTCGGATTAGGTTTAGGTTAGGGTGAGGATTATTGTTAGGGTTACAGTGAGTATCAGGGTTAGGGTTATGTTGAGGCTTAGAATTAGGTGTAAGGTTAGGTTGACGGTTAGGGTTAGGGTTAGGGTGAGTGTTTGGATGAGGGTTAAGTTTGCAATTAATGTTAGGGTGAGGGCAACGGTGAGGGTGAGGCTTAGGGTTAGGGTTAGGGTGAGGTTTAGTTTTAGGGTTAGGGGTAGGGTTAGGGTGAGGGTTACGGTGAGGGTGAGTGTTAGGTTTGGGGTGAGGGTTAGGGTGAGGCCTATTGTGTGGGTGAGGGTTAGGGTTAGGTTTAGGGTGAGGGTAAGGTCGACGTTTAGGTTTAGGGTTACTTTTAGGATTAAGTTTAGGGTGAGGGTGACTGTGAGCATTAGGGTTAGGGTTAAGCTTAGGCTTTGGGTTAGGCTGAGGGTGAGTGTGGGGATGAGGATTAGGTTTAGAATAATGGTTCAGGATATGGTTAGCTTGAGGGTTAGGATGAGGGTTAGGGTTAGGATTAGGTTTAGGGTGAGGGCTAGGGTGAGTGTGAGGTTTAGGGTTAGGTTTATGCTTAGGCTTAGGGTTAGGCTGAGGCTGAAGGTGAGGGTGAGGTTTAGGGTTAGGGTGATGGTAAGGGTTACAATTAGGGTGAGGGTTAGGATGAGGGTTAGGTTTAGGGTGAGGGTTAGGATAAGGGTGACAGTAAGAGAAAAGGTGAGGGTTAGGCTGAGTGTTCGGGTTATGTTAAGGGTGAGGGCTCAGGTTAGGGTTAGGGTGAGGGTTCGTGTTAGATTGAGGATTAGTGTTAGTGTAACTGTGAGGTTTAGGGTTAGGATGAGGGTTAGAGATAGGGTGAGGCCTAGGGTGAAGTTGAGGGTTAGGGTTAGTGTTACGGTGAGGTTTAGGTTTAGGGTGAGGTTTAGGATTAGTTTTAGGGTTATGGATAGTGTGAGGGTGAGGTTTAGGTTTAGAGTTAGGTTTAAGTTGAGGGTTAGGGTTAGAGTTAGTGTTCTGGTGATGTTTAGTTTGGGGGTGAGGGTTGGTGTTAGGGTTAGGATTAGGATTAAGGTTAAGGTGAGGGTGAGTGTTAGGGTTAGGGTTAGGATTAGAGTTAGGGTGAGGGTGAGGGTGAGGGTTAAGGTTAGGGTGAGTGTTGGGGTTAGGGTTAGAGTGAGGGTTATGTCGAGTGTTAGGCTTAAGCTTATAGTTTGGGTATGGGCTAGGGTGAGGGTGAGCGTTAGGGTGAGGGTTAGGTTTAGTGTTAGGGTTAGGTTTGGGGTTAGAGTTAGGCTTAATATTAGGCTGAGGCTGAGGGTGAGGGTGAGGGTTAGGGTTAGGGTGATGGTTGGGATTACCGTTAAATTGAGTGTTTAGATGAGGATTATGTTTAGGATTAGGGTTAGGGTAGAGTGAGTGTGAAGTTTAGGGTTAGGGTTAGGCTTAGCCTTAGGGTTAGGGTGAGGTTTCGGGTTAGGGTTTGGTTTAGGGTGAGGGTGAAGCTGAGGATTAGGTTTAGGTTTAGGGTTAGGGTTATGTTTAGGTTTAGGGTTAGGTATAGGGTTAGGGTTAGGGTTTCGCTGAGGGTTAGTCTTAGGGTTAGGGTTAGGCTTAGAGTTAGGCTGAGGATGAGGGTGGGGCTGAGGATTAGTGTTAGTGTTAGGGTTAGGTTTATTGTTAGTGTTATGGTTAGGGTTAAGTTTGCAGTGAGGGTGAGGCTGAGGGTGGGGTGAGGAATAGGTTTAGGGTGATGGTTAGGGTTAGTGTTATTGTTAGGATTAGGGTTAGAGTTACGGTGAGGTTGAGGTTGCAGGTGAGTGTTAGGGTTAGAGTTAGGGTTGGGTTTAGGGTTAGGGTTAGGGTTTGGGTGAGGGTGAGGTTTACGGTTAGATATAGGGTTAGGAGGAGGCTGAGGGTGAGGTTTAGGGTGAGGGTTAGGATGAGGTTTAGGGTTAGGATTAGGGTTAGGGTGAGGGCTAGCGTGAGGGCGAGGTTTAGGGTTAGGGTTAGGATGAGGTTTAGGTTTAGAGTGAGGATTAGGATGAGGGTGAGGTTTAGGGTTAGAGTTAGGGTTAGGATGAGACTGAGGGTGAGGTTTTGGGTTAGGGTTCGTGTTACAGTTAGGGTTAAGGTGAGGGTTAGGGTGAGTGTGAGGATTAGGTTTACGGTTAGAATTAGGGTTAGGGTTAGGGTTTGGGTTAAGTTTAGGTTTAGGGTGAGGGTTAGGGTAAGAATTATGGTGATGGTGACGGTTAGGGTTAGGTTGAGGGTTAGGGTTATGTTTAGTGTTAGGGTGAGGCTGAAGGTGAGGGTTAGGGTTAGTGTTAGAATGAGGGTTAGGATGAGGGTTAAGTTTGGATTCGGGTTAGGGTGAGGGCTAGGGTGAGGGTGAGGTTTAGGTTTAGGGTTAGGCTGAGGTTTAGAGTTATGGTTAGGGTTAGGGTTAGAGGGAGGGGGAGGTTTAGGGTTAGAGTTAGGGTTAGGGGGTAGCTGAGGGTGAGGGTTAGGGTTAGGGTTAGTGTTAGCGTTATGGTTAGGGTGAGGGTAAGTGTTAGGGTGAGGGTTAGGGTTAGGGTGAAGGATATGGTTAAGATGAGGGATAGGGTTAGGGTTAGTGTTATTTTAAGGGTTAGGTTAGGGTTAAGGTTACAGTGAGGGTGAGGGTGAGAGTTAGTTTTAGGGTTAGAGTCAGTTTTAGTTTTAGGGTTAGGGTTTAAGTTAGAGTTAGGTTTAGGTTTAGGGTTAGGGTGAGGGTTAGGGTTATTGTTAGTGTTATGGTTTGGGTTAAGTTTGCGGTGAGGGTGAGGCTGACGGTGAGGGTTATGATTATGGTTAGGGTTAGGTTTAGTGTTAGGGTTAGGGTTAGGGTGAGGTTGAGGTTTAGGTTTAGGGTTAGGGTTAGGGTTAGGGTAAGGATTAGGGTTAGGGTGAGGGTTAGTGTTAGGGTGAGGGATAGGATGAGTGTGAGGTTTAGGTTAAGGTTAGGCTTAGGATTGGGGTTAGGCTGAGGCTAAAGCTGAGGATGAGGTTTATGGT
This sequence comes from Dipodomys merriami, assembly GCF_024711535.1. Lineage (NCBI taxonomy): Eukaryota > Metazoa > Chordata > Mammalia > Rodentia > Heteromyidae > Dipodomys > Dipodomys merriami. The sequence goes on along the minus strand of NW_027206321.1, from coordinate 241,550 downwards.
TGGGGTGATGTTTAGGGTTACGGTTAGGGTGAGGGTTAGGATGAGTGTTAGGTTTAGGGTGAGGTTTTGAATGAGGGTGACACTAAGAGTAAAAGTGAGGTTTAGGCTGAGGGTGAGGGTTATGGTAAGGGTGAGGGTTCACATTAGTGTTAGGGTGAGGGTGAGGGTTAGATTAAGGATTAGTGTTAGGATTAGTGTGACGTTTGGGGTGAGGATGATTAGGGTTAGTGTGAGGGTTAGGGTGAAGTTGATGGTTAGGATTAGGGTTATGGTGAGGTTTAGGGTTATGGTTAGGTTTAGGATTAGGGTGAGGGTTAGGGTTAGGGTGAGTGTGAGGGTTAGATTAGAGTTAGGGTTAGGGTTATTGTTAGTGTTATGGTTAGGGTTAAGTTTACAGTGAGGGTGGGGCTGAGGGTGAGAGTTAGGGTTAGGGTTAGGGTGAGTTTTAGGGTTTGGGTTAGTGTTAGGGTTAGGGTTAGGGTTTGTGTTAAGGTTAGGGTTATGATGAGGGTGAGGGTTAGGGTTAGGGTTAGGATTAGTGTTATTGTTAGGGTTAGGATTAGAGTTATGTTGAGGGTGAGGGTGAAGTTGTGCATTAGGGTTAGGGTGAGGTTTAGGGTTAGGGTTAGGGTTAGGGTTAGGGTGAGGTTGAGGGTGAAGTTTAGGGTTAGAGTTAGGTTTAGGGTGAGGGTTAGGGTTAGTGTTAGGGTTAGGGTGAGGTTTAGGATGAGGGTGAGGGTTAGGGTTAGGTTTAGGATTAGGATTAGGGTTAGTGTTAGGGTTAGTGGGTTAGGCTTAGGGTTAGGTTTAGGCTAAGGGTTAATCTGAGGGTGAGTGTAAGTGTAAGGGTTAGGTTTAGTTTTCGGGTTATGGGTAGCGTTAATGTGAGAGTTAGGGTTCAGGTTAAGTTTAGGGTTTGGGTGAGGTTTACGGTTCAGGTTACAGTGAGGGTGCGGGTTAGGGTTACTTTGAGGGTTAGGGCTAGGGTGAGGGTTAGGGTTTGGGTTAGGCTGAGTGTTAGGATGAGGATTAGGTTTAGGATTAGCATTAGGGTGTGGGCTATGGTGAGGGTGAGCATTAGGTTTAGTGTTAGGGTGAGGTTTAGGTTTAGGGTTAGGGTTAGGGTGAGGGTTAGGATGAGGTTTAGGGTTATTGTTAGTGTTATGGTTATGGTTATGTTTGCAGTGAGGGTGAGGCTGAGGGTGAGGGTTGGATATAGGATTAGGGTTAGGGTTAGGGTTAGGGTTAGGATTTGTGTTATTGTTAGGGTTAGGGTTAGAGTTACCTTGAGGGTGAGGGTGAGGTTAAGGGTGAGGGTTAGGGTTAGGGTGAGGTTAAGGGTTAGGGTTAGGATTAGGGTTACGTTGAGTGTGAGGTTTAGGGTTAGAGTTAGGCTTAGGGGGAGGGTTAGGGTTAGTGTTAGGGTTAGGGTTAGGGGGAGGTTTAGGTTGAGATTTAGGGTTAGGGTTAGGGTTAGGTTTAGGGTTAGTGTTATTGTTAGGGTTAGGGTTAGAGTTAAAGTGAGGTGGAGGGTGAGGCTGAGGGTGAGTTTGGGTGTGAGGATTAGGTTTCAGGAGATGGTTAGGGTTAGGGTTAGATTGAGGTTTAGGATGAGGGTTTGGATAAGGATAAGGTTTAGGGTGAGGTTGAGGGTTAGAGTTAGATTTATGCTTAGGCTTAGAGTTAGTCTGATTGTCAGGTTGAGGGTGAGTGTTAGGGTTAGGGTGATGGTTAGGTTTACGGTTAGGGTGAGGGTTAGGATGAGGGTTAGGGTTAGGGTGAGTGTTAGGGTGAGGGTGATGGTACCGTAAATGTGAGGGTTAGTCTGAGCGTGAGAATTAAGATAAGGGTAAGGGTTGGGGTTAAGGCGAGGGTTAGGGTAAGGGTTACAGTTAGGGTTAGGGTGAGGGTGAGGGTTAAATTGAGAATTAGGGTTAGGGTTTGTTTGAGGTTTAGGGTGAGGGTTAGGGTTAGGGTTAGGGTTAGGGTTACAATTAGGGTTAGGGTGAGGGCTAGTCTGAGGTTTTGGGTTAGGGTTAGGTTTAGGGTGAAGTTTAGGGTTAGGTTAAGGGTTAAGATTAGTGTGAGGGTTAGTGTTAGGATTAGGGTTAGTGTAAGGGTGAGGGTAAGTGTTAGGGTGAGGGTTAGAGTTAGGGTTAGGATTATTGTTAGTGTTAGGGTTACCCTTACAGTGAGGGTGAGGGTTAGGGTTAGGTTTAGGGTGAGGTTTAGGGTTAGGGTTATGGTGAGAGTTTGGGTTAGGGTTAGGTTTAGGGTTAGGGTGAAGGCTAGGGTGAGGGTTAGGGTTGGGGTTAGGGTTAGTATTAGAGTTAGGGTGAGGGTGAGTGTGTGGGTTAGGGTTAGGTTTAGGGTTAGCCTTAGGGTTAGTCTAAGTATGAGGTTGAGTGTGAGGGTTAGGGTTAGGGTGAGGGTTAGGGTTAGGGGATAGGGTGAGGTTGAGTGTGTTGGTTAGTGTTAGGTTTAGGATTAGGCTTAGGCTTCGGCTAAGGATGAGGTTAAGGGTGAGGGTTAGGGTTAGGGTGAGGGTTAGGTTTAGGGTTAGGGTGAGGTTTAGGATGAGTGTTAAGGTTAGGATTAGGGTTAGGGTGAGGGCTAGGGTGAGGGTGAGGTTTAGGGTTAGGTTCAGGGTTAGGGTGGGGGTGAGGTTCAGGGTTAGAGTTAGGGTTAGGTTGAGGGATAAGGTGAGGTTTAGGGTTAGGGTTAGTGTTAGTGTTAGGGTTAGGGTGAGGGTTAGAGTTAGGATGAGGGTTAGGTTTAGGTTTAGGTTTAGGATTAGGGTTAGGGTGCGGGTGAGTCTGAGGGTTAGGGTTAGGGCTAGGCTTAGGGATAGGCTGAGGGTGAGGGTGAGTGTGAGGTTTAGGGTTAGGGTGAGGGTGAGTTTTAGGGTTAGAGTTAGTGTTAGGGTGACGGTTAGTGTGACGGTTAGAGTTAGGATTAGTATTAGGGTTAGGGTTAGGGTGAGGTTTAGGGTGAGGGTTAGGGTTAGTGATATGGTTAGGTTTAGGAATAGCATTTGGGTGAGAGTGCGTGTGAGGGTTAGGGTTAGGGTTAGGGTGAGGTTTAGTGTTATTGTTAGGGTTAGGGATAGGGTGAGGTTTCGCTTTAGGTTTATGGTGAGTGTGAGGGTTAGATTTAGGTTGAGGGTTAGGGTTAGGTTGAGGGTAAGGGTTAGAATGACGATTAGTGTTAGGGTTAGTGTGAGGTTTAGGGTGAGGATGATGGTTAGGGTTAGGTTGCGGTCTTGTTTGAGGGTGAGGGTTAGGGTTAGGGTGAGGTTTAGGGTTAGGGTTCGAGTAAGGTTTAGTATTAGGGTGAGGGTTAGGGTTAGGGTTATGGTAAGGTTCAGGATTACAGTTAGGTTGAGGGTTAGAATTAGGATTAGTGTTAGGTTAAGGGTTAGGATTAGCATTAGGGTGAGTGTTTGGATGAGTTTTAGGGTTGCAATTAGAGTTAGGGTGAGGGCAAGGGTGAGGGTGAGGGTTAGTGTTAGGCCTAGGGTTAGGTTTAGGTTTAGGGTTAGGGGTAGTGTTAGGGTGAGTGTTAGGGTTCGGGTTCCGGTGAGGGTTCAGGTTAAGTTTGGGGTGGGGTTAGGGTGAGGCCTAAGGTGAAAGTGAGGGTTAGGTTTAGGGTTAGGGTGAGCATTAGGTTGAGGTTTAGTTTTAGGGTTAGGGTTAGGATTAAGGTTAGGGTTAGTGTGAGTGTGAGGGTTAGGGTTAGGGTTAGGCTTCGGCTTTGGGTTAGGCTGAGGGTGAGTGTGGGGATGAGGATTAGGTTTAGAGTGATGGTTCATGTTATCGTTAGCTTGAGGGTTAGGATGATGGTTAGGGTTAGGATTAGGTTTAGTGTGAGGGCTAGGGTAAGTGTGAGGTTTAGGGTTAGGTTTAGGCTTAGGCTTAGGGTTAGGCTGAGGCTGAAGGTGAGGGTGAGGTTAGGGTTAAGTTAATGGTTAGGGTTAAGGTTAGAATGATTGTTAGGATGAGGGTTACGTTTAGGGTTACGTTGAGGGTTAGGATTAGGGTTATGGTAACGGTTACAGTTAGGATGAGGGTTTGGCTGAGGATTAGGTTTAGGGTGAGGGTTAGGAAGAGGGTGACAGTAAGAGAAATCTGAGGGTTATGCTGAGGTTGAGGGTTATGGTAAGGGTGAGTGTTCGGGTTAGGGTTAGGGTGAGGTTGAGGGTTAGATGAGGATTAATGTTAGTGTTAGTGAGAGGTTAAGGGTTAGGATGAGGGTTAGAGTTAGGGTGAGGCTTAGGGTGACATTGAGTGTTAGGGTTAGGGTTAGGATGAGGTTTTGGTTTATGGTGATGGTTAGCGTTAGTGTGAAGGTTAATGTTAGGGTTAGTGTTAGTATTAAGGTGAGGGTAAGTGTTAGGGTAAGGTTTAGGTTTAGGATGAGGTTTAGGATTAGGGTTAGGGTTACGGTTAGGGTGAGGGTGATGTTTAGGGTTAGAGTTAGGTTTAGGGTGAGGGTTAGGGTTAGGGTTAGGTTTAGTGTTAGGGTTAGGGTTAGGGTGAGATTTAGTGTGGGGGTGAGAGTTGGTCTTAGCGTTAGGATTAGGATTAGGCTTAAGGTGAGGGTGAGTGTTAGGGTTACGGTTAGGATTAGAGTTAAAATGAGGGTGAGGTTGAGGGTTACCGTTAGGGTGTGTTGGGGTTAGGGTTAGAGTGAGGGTTAGGGTGAGGGTTAGGCATAGGCTTAGGGTTTGGGTATGGGCTAGGGTAAGGGTGAGAGTTAGGGTCAGAGTTAGGGTGAGCGTTAGGGTGATGGTTAGGGTTATTGTGAGGGTTAGTGTTAAGGTTAGGGTTAGTGATAGGGTGAGGGTAAGTGTTAGGGCGAGGGTTAGGGTTAGGGTGAAGGTTATCTTTAGGATGAGGGTTAGGGTTAGGTTTAGGGTTATTGTTAGGGTTATGGTTACAGTGAGCGTGAGGTTGAGGGTGAGGGTTAGGGCTAGGATGAGGTTTAGGTTTCTGGTTAGGATTAGAGTTAAGGTTAGGGTGGGTGTGAGGTTTAGGGTTGGAGTTAGGGTTAGTGTTAGTGTTGGGGTTAAGGTGAGGGTTAGAGTTAGTGTTAGGCTTAGGCTTAGGCTTAGGCTTAGGACGAGCATGAGAGTGAGGGTTAGGGTTATGGTTAGGGTGGGGTTTAGTGTTAGGGTTAGGTTGAGGGTGAGGGTGAAGTTGAGGGTTAGGTATAGAGTTAGGGGGAGGGTTAGGGGGAGGGTTATGATTAGGGTTAGAATTAGGGTTATGGTGAGGTTGAGGGTTAAGTTGAGGTTTAGGGTTAGGGTTAGTGTTAGCGTTAGTGTGAGGGTTAGGCTTAGGGTTAGGTTTAGTGTTAGGGTGAGGTTAAGTGTTAGGGTGATCGTTTGGGTTAGAGTGAGGGTTATGGTTAAGGTGAGGGTTGGGAATAGGGTTAGGGTTAGGTTTAGTGTTACCGTTACTGTGAGGGTGAGCATGAGGGTTAGGTTTAGTGTTAGGGTGAGGTTTAGGGTTTGGCTTAGGGTTAGAGTTAGGGTTAGGTTGAGGGTTAGGGTTGGTGTTCGTGTTAAGTTTAGGGTTAGGGGGAGAGTTAGGGGGAGGGTTAGGTTTAGGGTTAGGATTAGTGTTAGGGTGAGGCTGAGTGTGTGTGTTAGGGATAGGTTCAGGGTTAGGCTTAGGGTTAGGCTAAATGTGAGGGTGAGGGTGAGGGTTAGGGTTAGGATGAGGGTTAGAGTTAGAGTTAGGGTGAGGTTTAGTGTTAGGGTTAGGGTTAGAGTTAGGGTTAGGCTGAGGGTGAGGTTTAGGTTTAGAGTTAAGGTTAGGGTGAGGGTTAGGGATAGGATTAGGGTTAGGGTGAGGATGAGGGTGGGGGTGAGGATTAGGATTAGGGTTTGGGTTAGGGTTATTGTTAGTGGTATGGTTAGGGTTAAGTTTGAGGTGAGGGTGAGGCTCAGGGTGGGGTGAGGATTAGGGTTATGGTGATTGTTAGGGTTAGGGTTAGTGTTATTGTTAGGGTTAGGGTTAGAGGTACGGTGAGGTTGAGGGTGCGGGTGAGGGTTAGGGTTAGGATTAGGGTGAGGTTTATGGTTAGATATAGGGTTGGGGGAGGGGGAGGGGGAGGTTTAGGGTTAGGGTTAGTGTTAATGTTAAGGTGAGGGTGAGGTTTATGTTGAGGTTTAGGGTTAGGGTTCGGTTTAATGTGAGGGTTAATTTTAGGGTTAGAGTTAGTGTTCGTGTGAGGGTAAGTGTTAGCGTGAGGGTTAAGGTTAGTGTGAAGGATATGGTATGGATGAGGCATAGGGTTAGGGTTAGGGTTATTGTAAGGGTTAAGGTTAGTGTTATGGTTACTGTGAGGGTATGGGTGAGGGTTAGTATTAGGGTTATGGTTAGGTTTAGATTTAGGTTTAGGGTTAGGGTTAGGGTTAGGGTTAGGTTTAGGGTTAGGGTTAGGGTGAGGGTTTGAGTTATTGTTAGTGTCATGGTTTGGGTTAAGTTTGCGGTGAGGGTGAGGCTGAGGGTGAGGGTTATGGTTAGGGTTATGGTTAGGGTTAGGGTTAGGATGAGGTTTAGGGTGAGGGTGAGGGTGAGGGTTAAGGCTAGGATTAGTTCTAGGGTTAAGGTGAGGGTGAGTGTGAGGGTTAGGGTTAGGGTTAGGGTTAGGATTAGAGTTAGAATGAGGGTGATGGAGAGGGTTAGGGTTAGGGTGAGGGTTGGGGTTAGGGTTATAGTGAGAGTTAGGGTGAGGGTTATGCTTAGGCTTAGGTTTAGGTTGTGGGCTAGGGTGAGTTTGAGGGTTAGGGTGAGGGTTAGGGTGAGGTTTAGCGTTAGGGTTAGTGTTATGGTTAGGGTTGGAGTTAGGGTTAGGCTTAGTGTTAAGCGGAGGGTGAGGGTGAGGTTGAGGGTTAGGGTTAGGTGCGGGTGAGGTTTAGGGTTAAATTTAGCATTAGGTTGAGGGCTAGTGTAATGGTTAGCCTTTTAGGTTTGGGGTGAGGGTTAGGATGAGGTTTAGGGTTATAATTAGGGTTAGGGTGAAGGCTAGAGTGAGGGTGAGGCTTACTGTTAGCGTTAGGGTGAGGTTTAGGGTTAAGGTTAGTGTTAGAATTATGGTGAGTGCAAGGGTTAGGGTTAGGTTTAGGGTTAGGGTTATTGTTAGGGTTAGGGTTAGAGTTAAGTTGAGGGTAAGGGTGAGGTTTAGGATGAGGTTTAGGGTTAGGATTTGGGTTAGGTTGAGGGCTAGGGTGAGGGTTTGGGTTGTGGATAGGGTTATGTTTCGGATTAGGGTTAGGGTGAGGGTGAGTGTGAGGGTTAGGGTTAGGGTTAGGCTTAGGGTTACGGTGAGGGTTAGGGTTATTGTTTGGGTTAAGGTGATGGTGAGGGTGAGGTTTAGGGTTAAGGGTTAGTGTTAGGTTTGGGGTTAGGGTGAGGGTTTCGGTTAGGGTTAGGGTTACGGTTAGGGTTTGGGATACGGTGAGGGTTAGGGTTAGGGTTATTCTTAGGGTTAGGCTGACGGTGAGGTTGGGAGTGAGGATAAGGCAAGGTTTAGGGTTCGAGTTAGGTTTAGAGTTATGGTTAGGGTTATTGTTAGTGTTATGGTTAGGGTTAATTTTGCGGTGAGGGTGAGACTGAGGGTGAGGTTTATGGTTAGGGTTAAGGTTAGGGTTAGGGTTAGGATTAGGGTTAATCTTATTGTTAGGTTTTGGGTTAGAGTTACAGTGAGGTTGAGGGTGATGTTGAGGGTGAGGGTTAGGGTGAAGTTTATGGTGAGGGTTAGGTTTAGGGTGAGGGTAAGTTTTAGGGTTAGAGTTAGGGTTAGGTGGAGGTTTAGGGTGAAGGTTAGGGTTAGGTTTATTGTTAGGGTTAGGGTGAGGCTGAGTTTTATGTTGATGTTTAGGGATATGGTTAGAGTAGAATTAGGGTTAGTGTGAGGGTGAGTTTGAGGGTTAGGTTTAGGGTAAGGCTTAGGCTAAGGGTAAGGCTGAGGGTGAGTTTGGGGGTTAGGATTAGGGTTATGGTGATGGTTAGGGTTAGGGTTGGTGTTATTCTTAGGGTTAGGGTTAGAGTTACAGTGAGGGTGAGGGTACGGGTGAGGGTTAGGGTAAGGTTGAGGTTTAGGGTTCGGGTTAGGGTTGGGGTTAGGGTGAGGGTGAGGGTGAGGTTTAGGGTTAGTGTTAGGACTAGGATTATGGTGAGGTTTAGGGTTAAGGTTAGGGTTATTGTTAGGGTAAGGTTTATATTTACGGTTACATTGAGGGTGTGGGTTAGGGTTAGGGTTACGGTGAGGTTTAGGGTTTGGGTTAGGGTTAGAGTTAGGGTTAGGGTGAGGGTGAGGTTTCGGGTTAGAGTCAGGGTTAGGATGAGGGTTAGGATGAGGTTTAGGGTTAGTGTTAGTGTTAGGGTTAGTGTTAGGGTGAGAGTTAGGGGTAGGGATAGTGTTAGGGATAGGGTTAGGATTAGGGTTAGGGTGAGGGTGACTGTGTTGGTTAGGGTTAGGTTTAGGATTAGGATTAGGGTTAAGGTTAGGGTGAGTGTGAGTGTTAGGGTTAGGGTTAGGCTTAGGCTTAGGATTAGGCTGAGGTTGAGGGTGAGGGTGAGGGTTAGGTTTAGGGTGAGGTTTAGGGTTAGGTTTAGGGTGAGAGTTAGGTTTCGGGTTAAGTTTAGTTTTAGGGTGAGGGTTAGGGTAAGGGTTACCCTGAGGATGAGGGTTAGTGTCAGGGTTAGGCTTAGGCCTAGGTTTGGGATGAGTATTAGGTTTAGAGTGATGGTTCTGGTTATGTTTAGGTTGAGGGTTAGGATGAGGGTTAGGGTTAGGGTTAGGGTTCGGGTGAGGTCTAGGGTGAGTGTGATGTTTAGGGTGAGTTTAGGCTTAGGTTTAGGATTAGCCTGAGGCTGAAGGTGAGGGTGAGGGTTAGGGTTAGGGTGATGTTTAGGGTTACGGTTAGGGTGAGGGTTAGGATGAGGGTTAGGTTTAGGGTGAGGGTTAGGATGAGGGTGATATTACGAGTAAAGGTAAGGGTTAGAGAGAGTGTGAGGGTTAGGGTTAGGATTAGGGTTAGGGTTAAGGTTAGGGTGAGTGTGAGGGTTAGGGTTAGGCTTAGGCTTAGGTTTAGGCTGAGGGAGAGGGTTAGGGTTAGGTTTAGGGTGAGAGTTAGGTTTTGGGTTAAGTTTATGGTTAGGGTTAGGGTTAGGGTGAGGGTTAGGTTGAGGTTTAGGTTTAGGATTAAGGTTAGGATTAGAATTAGGGTTCTGGTGAGGGCGAGTGTGAGGGTTAGGGTTAGGGTTCGGCTTAGGTTTAGGATTAGGCTGAGGGTGAGTGTGGGGATGAGGATTAGGTTTAGAGTTATGGTTCATATTATGGTTAGGTTGAGGTTTAGGTTTAGGGTTAGGGTTAGGATTAGGGTTAGGGTGAGGGCTAGGGTGAGTGTGAGGTTTAGGGTTAGGGTTAGGCTTAGGCTTAGGGCTAGGCTGAGGCTGAAGTTGAGGGTGAGGGTTAGGGTTAGGGTGATGTTTAGGGTTACGGTTAGGGTGAGGGTTAGGATGAGGGTGAGTGTTAGGATGAGGGTGACAGTAAGAGTAAAGGTGAGAGTTATGCTGAGGGTGAGGGTTATGGTAAGGGTGAGGGTTCGGGTTCAGGTTAGAGGGTGAGGGTTAGATTGAGGATTAGTGTTAGGGTTAGTGTGAGGTTTAGGGTGAGAATGATTAGGGTTAGGGTGAGAGCTAGGGTGAGGGTTAGGGTTTGGGTTAGGGTGAGATTTAGGGTTAGGGTGAGGTTTAGGGTTAGGGTTACAATGAGGGTGATTTAAGTTTACGGTGAAGGTGAGGCTGAGGGTGATGTTTAGGGTAAGGGTTAGGGTGAGCGTTAGCTTTAGGGTTAGGGTTTGGATTAGTATTATTGTTAGGGTTAGGATTAGAGTTATGCTGAGGGTGAGGGTGAGGGTGAGGGTTAGGGTTAGGGTGAGATTTAGGGTTAGGGTTAAGTTTAGGGTGAGGGTGAGGGTGAGGTTTAGGGTTAGAGTTAGGGTTAGTGTGAGGGTTAGGGTGAGGGTTAGGGTTAGGATTAGTGTTAGGGTTAGGGTGAGGTTTAGGATGAGGGTTAGGGTTAGGGTTAGGGTTAGGATTAGTATTAGGTTTAGTTTTAAGGTGAATGTTTGTGTTACGCTTAGGTTTAGGGTAAGGCTAAGAGTTAAGCTGAGGGTGAGAGTAAGGGTGAGGGTTAGGGTTAGGGTTCGGGTTAGGGTTAGCGTTAGGGTGAGAATTAGCGTTCGGGTTAATTTTAGTTTTTGGGTGAGGTTTAGCGTTCAGGTTACAGTGAGGGTGGGGGTTAGGGTTAGTTTGACGGTTACGGTGAGGATTAGGGTTAGGGTGAGGGTTAGGGTTAGGGTTAGGGTGAGTGTTAGGATGAGGATTAGGGTTAGTATTAGGGTTAGGGTGAGGGGTAGGGTGAGGGTGAGGGTTAGGGTTAGTGTTAGGGTGAGGTTTAGGGTTAGGGTTAGGGTTAAGGTGTGGGATAGGATGAGGGTTAGGATTATGGTGAGGGTTAGGGTTAGGGTGAGGGTTAGGGTTAGGATAAGGGTTAGGGTGAGGGTGAGTGTTAGGGTTAGGTTTAGGGTTACGATTATTTTTAGTGTAATGGTTAGGGTTACGTTTGCAGTGAGGGTGAGGCTGAGGGTGAGGGTTAGATATATGATTAGGTTTATTGTTAGGTTTAGGGTTAGGATTAGTGTTATTGTTAGGGTTAGTGTTAGAGTTACGTTGAGGTTGAGGGTGAGGGTTAGGGTGAGGTTGGGTGTGAGGATTTCGGTTGGAGTGATGGTTAGTGTTAGGGTTAGGGTGAGGGTTAGGAGGAGGGTTAGGGTTAGGATTAGGGTTAGGGTGAGGGCTAGGGTGTTGTTGAGGGTTAGGGTTAGGTTTAGGCTTAGGGTTAGTCCGAGGGTGAGGTTGAGGGTAAGGGTTCGGGTTAGGATGATGGTTAGGGTTACGGTTAGGGTGAGGGTTAGGATGAGGGTTAGGTTTAGGTTGAGGGTTAGGGTGAGGGTGACGGTACCATAAAGGTGAGGGTTAGGCTGAGGGTGAGGGTTAAGATAAGGATAAGGGTTAGGGTTAGGGTGAGGGTTAGGATTAGGGTTACACTTAGGGTTAGGGTGAGGGTGAGGGTTAGATTAAGAATTAGGGTTAGGGTTAGTGTGAGGTTTATGGTGAGGGTTAGAATTAGGGTGAGGGTTAGGGTGACAATTAGGGTTATGGTGAGGGTGTGGGTTAGGTTTAGGGTTAGGGTGAGTTTTAGGGTTAGGTTAATTTTTAAGATTATTGTGAGGGTTAGTGTTAGGGTTAGGCTTAGTGTTAGGGTGAGTGTAAGTGTTAGGGTGAGGGTTAGGGTTAGGGTGAGTGTTATGGTTAGGGTGAGAGTTAGAGTTAGGGTTAGGGTTATTGTTAGGGTTAGGGTTAGGGTTACCCTTACAGTGAGGGTGAGGGTTAGGGTTAGGTTTAGGGTGAGATTTAGGGTTAGGCTTATGGTTAGTGTTTGGGTTAGGGTTAGGATTAGGGTTAGGGTGAAGGCTAGGGTGAGGGTGAGGGTTAGGGTTGGGGTTAGTGTTGGGAATAGTGTTAGGGTGAGGGTGAGTGTGTGGTTTATGTTAGGGTTGGAGTTAGGGTTTGGCTTAGTGTTAGGCGGAGGGTGAGGCTGAGGGTGAGGGTTAGTGTTAAGTGAGGGTGAGGTTTAGGGTTATATTTAGCTAGTGTGATGGTTAGGCTTTTAGGGTTAGAGTGAGGGTTAGGATGAGGTTTAGGGTTAGGATTAGTGTTAGGGTGAGGGCTAGAGTGAGGGTGAAGTTTATGGTTAGCATTAGGATGAGGTTTAGTGTTACGGTTAGTGTTAGAGTACGGTGAGTGTGAGGATTAGGGTTAGGTTTAGGGTTAGGGTTATTGTTAGGCTTAGGGTTACAGTTAAGTTGGGGGTAATGGTGAGGGTGAGGATTAGGTTTAGGGTTAGGGTGAGGTTTAGGATGAGGTTTAGGGTTAGGATTAGGTTTTGTTTGAGGGCTAGGGTGAGGATTAGGGTGAGGGTTAGGGACAGTGTTAGGTTTAGGATTAGGGTTAGGGTGAGGTTTAGGGTTTGGGTTAGGTTTAGAGTTAGGGTTAGGGTGAGGGTGAGGTTTAGGGTTAGAGTCAGGGTTAGGGTGAGGGTTAGGTTGAGATTTAGGGTTAGGGATAGTGTTAGGGTTAGGGTAAGGGTGAGAGTTAGGGGGAGAGATAGTGTAAGGGTTAGGGTTAGGATTAGGGTTAGGGTGAGGGTAAGTGTGTGGGTTAACGTTAGTTTTAGGTTCAGGCTTAAGGTTAGGCTGAGGGTGAGTGTTTGTGTTAGCGTCAGGTTTAGGGTTAGGCTTAGGGTAAGGCTGAGGGTGAGGTTGAGGGTGAGAAAGTTAGCCTTAGGGTGAGGGTTAGTCATAGGGTTAGGAGGAGGGATAGGTTGAGGTTTAGGGTTAGGATTAGGGTTTCGGTGAGCGCTAGGGTGAGGGTGAGGGTTAGGGTTAGAGTGAGCGTGAGGTTTAGGGTTAGGGTTAGGGTGAGGCTGAGGGTGTGCGTTAGGGCTAGGGTTAATGTTAGCGTTAGGGTTAAGGTGAGGGTTAGGGTGAGCATGAGGGTTAGGGTTAGGTTTATGGTTAGGATTAGGGCAAACGTGAGGGTGAGTATGTGTGTTAGGGTTAGGTTTAGGGTTAGGCTTAGGGTTAGGCTGAGGGTGAGGTTGAGGGTGAGGGTTAGCATTAGGGTGAGGGTTAGGTTTAGGGTTAGGGGAAGGGTTAGGATGAGGGTTAGGGTTAGGATTAGGGTTAGGGTGAGGGCTAGGGTGAGGGTGAGCTTTAGGGCTAGGGTTAGGATGAGGTTTAGGTTTAGGGTGAGGGTTAGGATGAGGGTGAGGTTTAGGGTTACTGTTACGGTTAGGATGAGATTGAGGTGAGGTTATAGTTAGTGTTAGGGTTAGGGTTAAGGTGAGGGTTAGGGTGAGGGTGAGGGTTAGGGTTAGGGTTAGATTTAGGATTAAGTTTAGGGTTAGGGTGAGGTTTAGTGTTATGATTAGGGTTATGGTTATGGTGATGGTTAGGGTGATGTTAATGTTTAGGGTTAGGGTTAGGCTTAGGCTTAGGGTTACGCTGAGGGTGAGGGTGAGGGTTCAGGTTAGGGTGTGGGTTAGGGTTAGGGTTAAGGTGAGAGTTAGGGTTTGGGTTAAGTTTATGGTTAGACTGATTTTTAGGGTAAGGGTTTTGGTGATGGTGACGGTTAGTGTTAGGTTGAGGGTTAGGGTGAGTGTTAGGATAAGGGTTAGGGTTAGGATTAGGGTTATGGTGAGGGCTAGGGTGAGGGTGAGGTGTAGGGGTAGGGTTAGGGTGAGGTTTAGGTTTAGGGTTAGGGTTAGGGATAGGGGGAGTGGGAGGTTTAGGGTTAGAGTTAGGGTTAGGGGGTGGCTGAATGTGAGGGTTAGGGGTAAGGTTAGAGTTAGGGTTAGGGTCAGGGTTAGGGTGAGGGTGAGTGTTAGGCTTAGGGTTAGAATTAGGATTAGGGTAAGGATTAGGGTGAGTGTAAGGGTTAGGGTTAGGGTTAGGATGAGGGTATGTGTTAGGGTGAAGGTTAGGGTTAGGGTGAAGGATTTGGTTAGGATGAGGGATAGGTTTAGGGTTAGGGTTATTGTAAGGGTTAGGGTTAGGGTTATGGTTACTTTGAGGGTGTGGCTGAGGGTTAAGATTAGGGTTAGGTTTAGGTTTAGGTTTAGGTTTAGGTTTAGGATTAGGGTTAGGGTTAGGGTTAGGTTTAGGGTTAGGTTTAGGGTTACGGTGAGGGTTAGGGTTATTGTTAGTGTTATGGTTTGGGTTAATTTTGCGGTGAGGGTTAGGCTGAGGGTGAGGGTTATGCTTAGGGTTAGGGTTAGGGTTTCTTTTAGTGTTAGGGTTAGGGTGAGGTTTAGGGTGAGGGTGAGGGTTAGGGATAAGTTTAGGATTAGGTCTAGGGTTAAGGTGAGGGTGAGTGTGAGTGTTAGGGTTAGAGTTAGGGTTAGGATTAGAGTTAGGGTCAGGGTGAGGGTTAGGATTAGGGTGAGGGTTGGGGTTAGGGTTAGAGTGAGAGTTAGGGTGAGGGTTAGGCTTAGGCTTAGGTTTAGGGTGTGGGCTAGGGTGAGGTTGAGGGTTAGGATTAGGGTTAGGGTTAGGGTTAGTGTTAGGGTTAGGGTTGGAGTTAGGGTTAGGCTTAGTGTTAGGCAGAGGATGAGGGTGAGGGTGAGGGTTAGGGTTAGGTGAGGGGGAGGTTTAGGGTTAGATTTAGTGTTAGATGGAGGGCTAGTGTGAGGGTTAGGGTTTTAGGGTTAGGGTGAGGGTTAGGATGAAGTTTAGGGTTATGATAAGTGTTAGTATTAGGGTTAGGGTAAGGGCCAGAGTGAGGGTGAGGCTTATGGTTAGCGTTAGGGTCTGGTTTAGTGTTAGGGTTAGGGTTAGAGTTACTGTGAGTGTGAGGATTAGGGTTAGGTTTAGGGTTAGGGCTATTGTTAGGGTTAGGTTTAGAGTTTAGTTGAGGGTAAGGGTTACGGTTAGGTTTAGGGTTTGGGTTTCTTGTTAGGGTTAGGGTTAGAGTTAAGTTGAGGGTAAGGTTGAGGGTGAGGTTTAGGTTTAGGGTTAGGGTGAGGGTTAGGGTGAGGGTTAGGGTTATTGTTACTGTTATGGTGTGGGTTAAGTTTGCGGTGATGAGGCTGAAGGTGAGGGTTATGGTTTTGGTTAGGGTTAGGGTTAGTGTTAGGGTTAGGGTTAGGGTGAGGTTTAGGGTTTGGGTTAGGGTTAGCCTTAGCGCTAGGCTGAGGGTGAGGTTGAGGGTTAGAAAGTTAGGGTTAGGGTGAGGGTTAGTCATAAGTTTAGCTGGAGGTTTAGAATGAGGTTTAGGGTTAGGATTAGGGTTTGGGTGAGGGCTAGGGTGAGGGTGAGTGTTATGGTTCGGGTGAGGGTGAGGTTTAGGGTGAGGGTTAGGGTTAGGGTTAGGGTTAGGGTTAGGGTTAGGGTTAGGGTTAGGGTGAGGGTTAGGGTAGCGTTAGGGTGAGGGTGAGGTTTAGGGTTAGAGTTAGGGTTAGGGTGAGGCTGATTTTGAGGGTTAGTGTTAGGGTTAGTGTTAGAGGTAGGGATAGGTTGAGGCTTAGGGTGTGGGTGAGGGTTAGGCTTAGGGTTAGGATTAGGTTTAGGGTAAGGTTTAGGGTGAGTGTGAGGTTTAGGGTTAGGGTTAGGGTTAGGTTTAGGGTAGGATGAGGGTGAGGGTGGGGGTTAGGGTTAGGGTGAGTGTTAGGGTTAGGGTTAGAGTGAGAGTTAGGGTTCAGGTTAAGTTTAGGTTTAGGATTAGGGTGAGGGTTAGGGTTAGGGTTAGGGTGAGGGTGAGGGTTAGGATGAGGATTAGGGTTAGGATTAGGGTTAGGGTGAGGGCTATGATGAGGGTGAGGGTTAGTGTTAGTGTTAGCATGAGGTTTAGGTTTAGGGTTAGGGTGAGTGTTAGGATGAGGGTTAGGGTTACAGTGAGGGTGAGGGTTAGCGTTATGTTTAGGGTTAGGATTAGGGTAAGGTTTAGGTGAGTGTTTGTATTAAGTTTAGGTTTAGGGTTATATTTAGGGTTAGGATTATTGTTATTTTTATTGTTAGGGTTAGAGTTAAGGTGTGGGTGAGGGAGAGGGTGAGGGTGTGGGTTACGGTGAGGTTTAGGGTTAGGGTTAAGATTAGGGTTACAGTGAGAGTGAGGTTTAGGGTTAGATTTAGGGTTAGGGGGAGGGTTAGATCGAGGGTTAGGGTTAGAGTTAGTGTTAGGGTTAAGGTTAGGGTGAGGGTTAGCTTGAGGTTTAGATTTAGGGTTAGGGTTAGGATTAGGGTTAGTGTGAGCATGAGTGTGAGGTTTAGGGTTAGGGTTAGGCTGAGGGTGAGGCTGGGGGTGAGGATTAGGGTTAGGCTAATGGTTAGCGTTAGGGTGATGATGAGGGTTAGTTTGAGGGTTAGAGTTAGGATTAGGGTTAGGGTGAGTGCTAGGGTGAGGTTGAGTGTTAGGGTAAGGCTTAGGCTTAGGCTTAGGCTTAGGCTGAGTTTGAGGTTGAGGTTGAGGGTTAGGGTTAGGGTGATGGTTAGGTTTACGATTAGGGTGTTGGTTAGGATGAAGTTTAGGTTTAGGGTGAGGGTTAGGGTGAGGAGGATTGTAAGGGTAAACGTGAGGGTGAGGGTTAAGATAAAGGTGAGGGTTAGGTTTAGGTTTAGGGTTAGGGTAAAGGTTAGGTTTAGGGTTAGGGTGAGGTTTAGATTGAGCATTAGGGTTAGGGTTAGTGTAAGGTTTCGGGTGAGAATGAGGCTTAGGGTTAGGGTGAGGGTGAGGGTTAGAACTAGGGTTTAGGTGAGGGCTAGGGTGAGGGTGAGGGTTAGTGTTATGCTTAGTGTTAGTGTTAGGGTGAGTGGATGTGTTAGAGTGAGGGTTAGGGTTACGGTGAGGGTTATGGTTAGGGTTAGGGTTAGGGTTTGTGTTAGGGTTTTTATTAGGGTTAGGGTTACGGTTACGGTTACGGTGAAAGTGAGGGTGAGGTTTAGAGTTAGTTATAGTGTTAGGGTTATGGTGAGGGTTACGTTGAGGGTTGGGTTTAGGGTTAGTGTTAGTTTTAGATTTAGGGTGAGAGTTAGGGGGAGGCTGAGGGTTTGGGTTAGGGCGAGGGTTAGGATTAGTGTTAGGGTGAGGGTGAGTGTATGTGTTAGGGTTAGATTTAGGGTTAGGCTTAGGGGTTGCCTGAGTGTGCGGTTCAGGGTGAGAGTAAGGGTTAATGTGAGGGTTAGGTTTAGGGTTAGGTTGAGGGTTTGGATTAGGGTTAGGGTTACAGTAAGGGTGAGGTTTAGGGTTAGTGTGAGGGTTAGGGTTAGGATTAGGGTTAGGTTGAGAGTAGGTTTTAGGATTAGGGTTAGGTTTAGGGTCAGGGTTTGGTTTAGGGTTAGGATTAGTGTTATTCTTAGGGTTAGGATTAGAGTTACTGTGAGGGTGAGGGTGAGGGTGAGCGTTAGGGTAATGTTTAGGGTGAGGTTTTGGGTTAGGGTTAGGATTAGGGCTAGGGTAAGGTTAGGTTTATGGTTAGACTTAGGGTTAGGGGAAGGGTTAGGATGAGTGTTAGGGTTAGGGGTAATGTTAGGGTTAAGGTTAAGGTGAGGGTTAGGTTGAGGTTTAGGGTTAGGGTTAGGGTGAGGTTTAGGGTTTGGGTTAGGGTGAGGTTTGGGTTTAGGGTTAGAGTTAGGGTTAGGGTGAGGCTGAGGGTGAGGGTTAGGGTTAGGGTTAGTGTTAGAGTTAGGGATAGGGTGAGGATTAGGGTGAATGTGAGGGATAGGCTTAGGGTTAGGATTTGGTTTAGAATAAAGATTAGGGTGAGGGTTAGGGTTAGGGATAGGGTTAGGTTTAGGATTAGGGTTATGGTGAGTGTGAGTGTGAGGCTTAGGTTTAGGGTTAGTGTTAGGTTTTGGGTTAGGGTTAGTGTTAGTGTTAAGGTGAGGGTTAGGGTTAGGTTTATGTTTAGGATTAGGCTTAGGTTTAGGCTGAGGGTGACAGTGGGGTTGAGGATTATGTTTAGGGTTATGGTTAGGGGTAGGGATAAGGTTATTGTTAGTGTTATGGTTATGGTTAAGTTTGTGGTGAGGGTGATGCTGAGGGTGAGGGTTATGTTTAGGTTTAAGGTTAGGGTTTGGATTACTGTTAGGCTTAGGCTTAGGCTGAGGGTAATGGTGGGGGTGAGGATTAGATTTAGGGTTAGGGTTATTTTTAGTGTTATGGTTAGGGTTAAGTTTGCAGTGAGGGTGAGACTGAGGGTGAGGGTTATGTTTAGGGTAAGGGTTAAATTTAGGCTTAGTGTTATTTTTAGGGTAAGGGTTAGAGTTATGTTGAGTTTGAGGGTGAGGGTGAGGGTTAGGGTTAGGGTGAGGTATAGGGTGAGGTTTAGGGTTAGTGTTAGGGTTAGAGTGAGGGTGAGGTTTAGGGTTAAACTTAGGGTTAGGGGGAGTGTTAGGGTGAGGTTTAGGGTAGGGTTAGTGTTAGGGTTAGAGTGAGGGAGAGGGTTAGGTTCATGTTTAGGGATAGGGTTAGGTTTAGGAGTAGGCTTAGGGTGAGGGTGAGTGTGAGGGTTAGGGTGAGGGTTAGGTTTAGGGTTATGGTGAGGGTTTGGATGAGGGTTAGGGTTAGAGTGAGGGTGAGGTTTAGGGTTAGTGTGAGGGTTAGGGTTAGGGTTAGGGTTAGGGTGAGGTAGGTGTTAGGATTAGGATTATGGTTAGTGTTAGGGTTAGGTTAAGGGTTAGGATTAGTGTTATTGTTAGGGTTAGGATTAGAGTTACTGTGAGGGTGAGGCTGAGGGTGAGCGTTAGGGTTAGGTTTAGGATTAGGGTTAGGATTAGTGTTAGGATAAGGCTGAGGTTTATGGTTAGACTTAGGTTTAGGGGGAGGGTTAAGTTAAGGGTTAGGGTTAGGGTTACTGTTAGGGTTAGGGTTAAGGTGAGGGTTAGGTTGAGGTTTAGCGTTCGGGTTAGGGTGAGGTTTAGGGTTAGGGTGATAGTTAGGGTGAGGGTGTGGTTTAGGGTAAGAGTTAGGCTGAGGGTGAGGGTTAGGGTTACGGTTAGTGTTAGAGTTAAGGATAGGGTGAGGGTCAGGGTGAGGGTGAGGGTTAGGCTTAGGGTTAGGATTAGGTTTAGGATAAGGGTAAGGGTGCGGGTTAGGGAGAGGGTTAGGGTTAGGGATAGGGTTAGGTTTAGGATTTGGGTTAGGGTGAGGGTGAGTGTGAGGATTAGGGTTAAGGTTAGGGTTAGGGTGAGGGTTAGGGTTAGGGTTTGGGTTAGGGTGAGGGTGAGGCTGAGGATTATGGTTATGTTTAGGGTTATGGTTATGTTTAGGGTTAGGTTTAGGTTTAGTGATAGTGTTACGGTGAGGTTTAGGGTTAGGTTTAGGGTTTGGATTAGGCTTAGGTTTAGGCTGACGGTGAGAGTGGAGGTGAAGATTAGGATTAGGGTTAGGGTTAGGGATAGGGTTATTGTTAGTGTTATGGTTAGGATTAAGTTTGCGGTGCGGGTGACCCTGAGGGTAAGGGTATGGTTAGGGTTAAGGTTAGGGTTAGGATTAGGGATAGGCTTAGGGTAGACTGAGGGTGATGGTGGAGGAGAGGATGAGGGTTAGGGTTAGGGTTATTGTTAGTGTTATGGTTAGGGTTAAGTTTGCGGTGATGGTGAGGCTGAGGGTGAGGGTTATGTTTAGGGTTAGGGTTAAGTTTAGGGTTAGTGTTATTGTTAGGGAAAGGTTTAGATTTACGGTGAGGTTGAGTCTGAGGGTGAGGGTTAGGGTTAGGGTGAGGTGTTGGGTGAGATTTAGGGTTAGGGTTAGGGATAGGGTGAGGGTGAGGTTTAGGGTTAGACTTAGGGTTAGGGGGAGGGTTAGGGTGAGGTTTCAGGCTAGGGTTAGTGTTAGGGTAAGGGTGAAGGAAAGGGTTAGTTTGAGGTTTAGGGATAGGGTTAGGCTTAGGGTGAGGGTGAGTGTGACTGTTAGGGTGAGGGTTAGGCTTAGGCTTAGGGTTAGGCTGAAGCTGAGGGTGGGGGTTAGGATTACGGTTAGGGTGACGGTTAGGTTTAGGGTTAGGTTGAGGGTTAGGATATTTAGTGTTAGGATTGGGATTAGGGTGACGGCTAGGGTGAGGGTGAGCTTTAGGGTAAGGCTTAGGATTAGGCTTAGGTTTAGGATAAGTATGAGGTTGAGGGTGAGGGTTAGGTTTAGGGTTATGATTAGGTTTATGGTTAGGGTGAGGGTTAGGACGAGGTTTAGTGTCAGGTTGAGGGTTAGGTTGAGGATGATGGTAAAGGTAAAGGTGAGGTTTCGGCAGAGAGTGAGGGTTTCGTTAAGGGTGAGGTATAGGGTTAGGTTTAGGGTTAGAATAAGGGTTAGGGTTAGGGTAAGGGTTAAATTGAGGATTAGGTTTAGGGTTAGTGTGAGGTTTAGGGTGACGATGAGGGTTAGGGTTAGGGTGAGGATGAGGGTTAGAATTAGGGTTTGGATGAGGGCGATGCTGAGGGTGAGGGTGAGGGTTAGGGTTTTGGTTAGGCTGAGTTTTAGGGTTTGGATTAGGGTTAGAGTTAGGTTTACGGTGAATTGTGAGGTTTAGGGTTAGAGTTAGGGTTAGGGTTATGGTTGGGGTTAGAGATAGGGTGAGGTTTAGGATTAGGATGAGGGTTAGGGATAGTGTGAGTGTGAGTGTTAGTGTTAGGGTTAGTGTTAGGGTGAGGGTAAGCATTATGGTGAGGCTTAGGGTTAGGTTTAGTGTTTTGGTTAGGGTGAGGGTTAGGGTTAGGGTTAGGGTTAGGGTGAGGTTGAGGTTTAGGGTTAGATATAGGGTTAGAGAGAGGGTTAGGGTGAGGGTTAGGGTTAGGGTTAGTGTGAGGGTGAGGTTTAGGTTGAGGTTGAGGTTTAGGGTTAGGGTTAGGGTTAGTGTGACGGATAGTGTTAGGGTGAGGGTTAGGGTTAGGGTGAGTGTTATGGTTAGGATGAGGGTTAGCATTAGGGTTAGTGTTATTGTTAGGGTTAGGTTTAGGCTTATGGTTACAGTGAGGGTGACAGTTAGGGTTAGGGATAGGGTGAGGTTTAGGGTTAGGGTTAGGTTAAGGGTAAGGGTTTGGATGAGGGTTAGTGTTACGGTGAGTGTGAGGGTTAGGGTTCGGGTGAGGGTTAGGTTTAGGATTAGGGTTAGGGTGAGGGTGAGTTTTAGGATTACGGTTAGGTTTAGGTTTAGGTTTAGGTTTAGGGTTAGGATTAATGTTATTGTTAAGGTTGTGGTTAGACTCATGCTGAGGGTAACTGTGAGGGTGAGGGTTAGGGTGAGGGTTAGGGTATGGATTAGTGTTAGGGTTAGGATTAGGGTTAGGGTGAGGGTGAGGTTCAAGGTTAGATTTAGAGTTAGGGGGAGGGTTAGTTCGTGGGTTAGTGTTAGTGTTAGTGTTAGGGTTAAGGTTAGGGTGAGGGTTAGATTGAAGTTAAGGATTAGGGTTAGGATGAGGGTTAGTGTGAGGGTGACTGTGAGGGTTAGAGTTAGGGTTAGGTTGAGGCTGATTTTGAGGTTTAGGGTTAGAGTTCTTGTTAGAGTTAGTGTTAGGATGAGGGTTAGGGTGAGTGTGAGGGTTAGGCTTAGTGTTAGGATTGAGATTAGATAAGGGTTAGGGTTATTGTGAGGGTTAGGGTTAGGCTTAGGGTTAGGGTGAGGGTGAGGGTGAGGGTGAGGGTTAGGGTGAGGGTGAGGGTGAGGGTGAGGGTTAGGGTTAGGGTTAGGGTGAGAGTTAGGGTTCGAGTGAAGTTTAGAGTTTGGATGAGGGTTAGGGTTAGGGTTATGGTGAGTGTGAGGGCTAGGGTTAGGTTGAGGGTTAGGGTTAGGTTTAGGGTTAGGGTGTGGGTTTGTGTTAGGTTTAGTGTGAGGGTTAGCGTTAGGGTGAGGGTTTGGATGAGGGTTAAGTTTATGGTGAGGGTGAGGGTTAGGGTTATGTTTAGGATTAGGTTTAGGGTGAGGGTGTGTGTTAGGATTAGGGTTATGGTTAGGGTAAGGGTTAGGTTTAGGATTAGGATTAGTGTTATTGTTAGGGTTAGAGTTAGAGTTCAAGTGAGGGTGAGGGTGAGGGTTAGGGTGAGGTTTGGTTAGGGGTAGGATTAGGGTTAGGGTGAGGGTGAGGTTTATGGTTAGATTTAGGGTTATGGGGAGTGTTAGTTCGTGGGTTAGGGTTAGGTTTAGTGTTAGGGTTAAGGTTACGGTGATGTTTAGGTTGAGGTTAAGATTTAGGTTTAGGGTTAGGTTTATGATTAGGGTTAGGGTGAGGATGAGTGTGAGTGTTACGTTTAGGGTTAGGCCTCGGCTTAGGTTTAGGCTGAGGGTGAGTGTGGGCGTGAGGATTAGGGTTAGGGTGATGGTTAGGTTTAAGGTTAGGGTGACGGTTAAGATGAGGGTTAGGGTTAGGATTAGGGTTAGGGTGAGGGCTAGGGAGAGGGTGAGGGTTAGGGTAAGGGTTAGGCTTAGGCTTAGGGTTAGGCTGAGTTTGAGGTTGAGGGTGAGGATTAGGGTTAGGGTGATGTTTAGGTTTATGTTTAGGGTGAGGGTTAGGATAAGGTTTAGGGTTAGGGGGAGGTTTAGGGTGAGGATGATCGTAAGGGTAAAGGTGAGTTTTAGGCTGAGGGTGAGGGTTAAGATAAGGTTGTGGGTTAGGGTTCAGTTTAGGGTTAGGGGAAGGGTTAGGGTTAGGGTTAGGGTGAGGGCTACATTGAGGTTTAGGGTTAGGGTTAGTGTGAGGTTTAGGGTGAGGATGAGGGTTAGGGTTAGGGTGAGGGTGAGGGTTAGAATTAGGTTTAGGGTGAGGGCTAGGGTGAGGGTGAGGATTTGGGTTAGGGTCTGGTTTAGGATTATGTTGAGGGTTAGGGTTAGTGTGAGGGTTAGTGTTAGGGTTAGTTTTAGTGTTAGGGTGAGAATAAGTGTTAGGGTGAGGGATAGGTTTAGGGTGAGGTTTATGTTTAGGGTGAGGTTTATGGTTAGGTTTGTTGTTAGGGTTAGGGTTACTTTTTCAATGAGCGTGTCGGATAGGGTTATGGGGAGGGGAAGGCTTATTATTAGAGTTAGGGTTAGGGTGAGGCTGAGGGTGAGGGTTAGGTTTAGGGTTAGTGTTAGCTTTAGGGTTAGTGTGAGGGTTAGGGTTAGGCTTAGGCTTCGGCTTAGGCTTAGCCTTAGGCTGAGCATGAGGGTGAGAGTTAGGGTTAGGGTGAGGGTTAGAATAAGGTTTAGGGTTAGGATTAGTGTTAGGGTGAGGGCTAGGCTGAGGGTTAATGTGAGTGTTAGGTTTAGGGATAGGGTTAGGTTTAGGATTAGAGTTAGGTTGAGGGTGAGTGTGAGGGTTAGGGTTAGGGTTAGGCTTAGGGTTAGGTTGAGGGTAAGGGTTAGGGTTTGTGTTAGGGTGAGGGTGAGGCTGAGGATTAGGGTTTGGTTCAGATTTTGGGTTAGGGTTAGGGTTAGGTTTAAGGTGATGGTTAGGGTTAGGGTTAGGCTTAGGATTAGGGTTAGGCTGAGGGTGAGGGTGTGGGTTAGGGTTAGGTTTGGGTTAAGGTGAGGGTGAGGCTGTGGATTAGGTTTACGTTTAGGGTTAGGGTTAGGGTTATGTTTAGGCTTAGGGTTTGGGTTAGCGTGAGGTTTAGGTTTAGATATAGGGTTAGGCGGAGGGTTAGGGCAAGGGTTAGGAATAGGGTTATTGTTAGGGTTAGGGTGAGGGTGAGGGTTAGGTTGAGGTTTAGGTTTAGGGTTAGGGTTAGGGTTAGTGTGAGGGTTAGTGTTAGGGTTAGGGTTAGTGTTAGGGTGAGGGTAAGCGTTAGGGTGAGGGTTTTGTTTAGGGTGAGGTTTATGTTTAGGGTGAGGGTTATGGTTAGGTTTGTTGTTAGGGTTAGGGTTACTTTTTCAATGAGCGTGTCGGATAGGGTTATGGGGAGGGGAAGGCTTATTATTAGAGTTAGGGTTAGGGTGAGGCTGAGGGTGAGGGTTAGGTTTAGGGTTAGTGTTAGGTTTAGGGTTAGTGTGAGGTTTAGGGTTAGGCTTAGGCTTCGGCTTAGGCTTAGCCTTAGGCTGAGCATGAGGGTGAGGGTTAGGGTTAGGGTGAGGGTTAGAATAAGGTTTAGGGTTAGGATTAGTGTTAGGGTGAGGGCTAGGCTGAGGGTTAATGTGAGTGTTAGGTTTAGGGATAGGGTTAGGTTTAGGATTAGAGTTAGGTTGAGGGTGAGTGTGAGGGTTAGGGTTAGGGTTAGGCTTAGGGTTAGGGTGAGGGTTTGTTTTAGGGTGAGGGTGAGGCTGAGGATTAGGGTTTGGTTCAGATTTTGGGTTAGGGTTAGGGTTAGGTTTAAGGTGATGGTTAGGGTTAGGGTTAGGCTTAGGATTAGGGTTAGGCTGAGGGTGAGGGTGTGGGTTAGTGTTAGGTTTGGGTTAAGGTGAGGGTGAGGCTGTGGATTAGGTTTACGTTTAGGGTTAGGGTTAGGGTTATGTTTAGGCTTAGGGTTTGGGTTAGTGTGAGGTTTAGGTTTAGATATAGGGTTAGGTGGAGGGTTAGGGCAAGGGTTAGGAATAGGGTTATTGTTAGGGTTAGGGTGAGGGTGAGGTTTAGGTTGAGGTTTAGGTTTAGGGTTAGGGTTAGGGTTAGTGTGAGGTTTAGTGTTAGGGTTAGGGTTAGTGTTAGGGTGAGGGTAAGCGTTAGGGTGAGGGTTTTGTTTAGGGTGAGGGTTATGGTTAGGGTGAGGGTTAGGTTTAGCTTTAGGGTTATTGTTAGGGTTAGGTTTAGTGTTACAGTTACAATGAGTGTGAGTGTGAGGGTTAGGTTTAAGTTTAGGGTGATGTTTAGTGTTTGGGTTAGGGTTAGAGTGAGGGTTAGGGTGAGGGTGAGGTTTAGGGATAGAGTTAGGGTTAGGGTGAGGGTTAGATTGAGGTTTAATGTTCGGGTTAGTGTTATTGTTAGGGTTAGCGTGACAGTTGGGGGGGTTATTGTTAGCGTTAGCGTTAGGGTTAAGGTGTGGGTGAGGTTTAGTCTTAGAATTAGGGTTAGGGTGAGGCTGAGTGTGAGGGTTAGCTTTAGGGTTAGTGTTAGGGTTAGGGTGATGGTTAGGGTTATGGTTTGGATTAGCCTTATGTTTAGGCTGAGGGTGAGGGTGAGGGTTAGGTTTTGGGTGAGGGTTAGAGTTAGGGTTAGGGTAAGGTTTAGTGTTAGGTTTAGGGTTAGGATGATGGTGAGGTTTAGGGGTAGAGTTAGGATTAGGGTGAGGTTGAGTGTGAGTGTTAGGGTTAGGGTTAATGTTAGGCTTAGGTTTAGGCTGAGGGTGAGGGTGAGTTTTAGGGTTAAGTTTAGGATGAGGTTTAGGTTTAGGGTTAAGGTTAGAATTAGTGTTATGGTGAGATTAATTGTAGGGTTAGAGTTAGGGTCAGTGTTAAGGTTAGGGTTAGGGTGAGTGTTAGCGTTAGGCTTAGGCTTAGGCATAGTCCGAACATGAGGGTGAGGGTTAGGGTTAGGGTTAGGGTGATGGTTCGGGTTAGGGTTAGTGTTATTGATAGGGTTAGGGTTAGAGTTACGGTGAGGGTGAGGGTGAGGGTGCGGGTGAGGTTTAGGGTTAGGGTTCGGGTGGGGTTTACGGGTAGTGTTAGGGTTATGGTTACGGTGAGGGTTATGGTTAGGATTATGGTTAGGGTGAGGGCTAGGGTGAGGTTGAGGGTTAGGGTTAGGTTTAGGCTTAGGCTTAGGGTTAGTCTGAGGGTGAGGTTGAGGGTGAGGGATAGGGTTAGGGTAATGGTTAGGGTTACGGTTAGGGTGAGGGTAAGGATGAGGGTTAGTGTTAGGGTGAGGGTTAGAGTGAGGGTGATGGTAAGTGTAAAGGTGAGGATTAGGCTGAGGCTAGGGTTAAGATAAGGGTGAGGGTAAGTGTTAGGGTGAGGGTTAGGGTTAGGGTGAGTTTGATGGTTAGGGTGAGGGTTAGAGTTAGGGTTATGGTTATTGTTAGGGTTAGGATTAGGGTTAACCTTACAGTTAGTCTGAGTGTAAGGGTTAGGTTTAGGGTGAGGTTAGGTTAGGGTATTGGTTAGAATTTTGGTTAGGTTTAGGATTAGGGTTAGGGTGAATGCTAGGGTGAGGATGAGGGTTAGGGTTAGGGTTAGAGTTAGGGTTAGAATTATGGTTAGGGTGAGGGTGAGTGTGTGGGTTAGGGTTAGGTTTAGGGTTAGGCTTAGGGTTAGACTAAGGGTGAGATTAGGGGTGACTGTTAGGGCTAGGGTGAGGTTTAGGTTTAGGGTTAGGGTGAGGGGTAGGATGAGGATTAAGGTTAGGATTAGGGTTAGGGTGAAGACTAGGGTGAGGTTGAGGGTTAGGGTTAGGGTTACCGTGAGGGACAGGTTTGGGGTTAGAGTTAGGGTTAGGGTGAGGGATAGGGTGAGTTTAGGGTTAGGATTAGTGTTATGGTTAGGGTGAGGGTGAGGGCTAGTTTTAGGATGAGGGTTAGGTTTAGGGTGATGGTTAGGGTTAGGGTTACGGTGGGGTCAGGGTTAGGGTTAGGTTGAGGGTTAGAATTAGGTTTAGGGTTAGGTTGAGTGTTAGGGTTAGTATTAGGGTGAGGGTTTGGATGAGGGTTAAGGTTACAATTAGTTTTAAGGTGAGTCCTAGGGTGAGGGTGAGGGTTATTGTTAGGGTTAGGGTGAGGTTGAGGGTTAGGGTTAGGTTTAGGGTTACAGTGAGGGTGAGGGTTAGGGTTAGGGTTAGAGTTACACTGAGGGTGAGGGTAAGGATCAGGGTTAGGGTGAGGTTTAGGGTTTGGGTTATGGTTAGGGTAAGGGTGAGGTTTAGGGTTAGAGTTAGGGTTAGGGGGAGGGTTAGGGTGAGCGTTAGAGTTAGGGTTAGTGTTAGGGTTAGGGTTAGGGTGAGTGTTAGATTGAGGTTTAATGCTAGGGTTTGGGTTATGTTTAGGATTAGGTTGACTGTGAGGGTGAGTGTGAGGGTTAGGATTAGGTTGAGGTTTATGGTTAGGGTTACAGTGAGGGTGAAGTTTAGGGTAAGGGTGGGAGTTAGGGTTAGGGTCAGGGTGAAGTTGAGGGTTAGGATTAGGGTTAGGTTTAGAGTTACAGTGAGGGTGAGGGTGAGATTGAGGGTAAGGATCAGGGTTAGGGTGAGGTTTAGGGTTAGGGTTATGGTTAGGGTCAGGGTGAGATTCAGGGTTAGAATTAGAGTTAGGGGGAGGGTTAGGGTTAGTGTTAGGCTGAGTGTTAGATTGAGGTTTAATATTAGGGTTAGGGTTACGTTTAGGATTAGGTTTACGGTGAGGATGAGTGTGAGGGTTAGGGTTAGGGTTCGGCTTAGGCTTAGGGTTAGGCTGAGGATATGGTTGGGGATGAGGATTAGTTTTAGAAAGATGGTTAGGTTTATGGTTAGGTTAAAGGTTAGGATGAGGGTTAGGGTGAGGGCTTGGGTGAGGGTGAGTGTTAGGTTTAGGTTTAGGCTTAGGCTTAGGTTTAGGCTGAGGCTGAGGGTGAGGGTGAGGGTAGGCTTAGGGTGATGGTTGGGATTCCCGTTAGGGTGAGGGTTAGGATGAGGATTAGGGTTAGGGTGAGGGTTAGTGTGAGGGTGACGGTAAGGTTAAAAGTTATCGTTAGGCTGAGGGTGAGGGTTATGGTAAGTGTGTGGGTTAGGGTTAGGGTGAGGTTGAGGGTTAGGGTTAGCACGATGGTTAGGGTTAGTGTGAGGGTTAGTGTTAAGGTGAGTGTTAGTGTTAGGGTGAGGTTAAGTGTTAGGGTGAGGGTTAGTGTTAGGGTGAAGGTTATCCTTAGGATGAGGATTAGGGTTAGGGTTAGGGTTATTGTTAGGGTTAGGGTTAGGGTTACGGTTAAGTTGAGGGTGAGGGTGAGTTTGAGGTTTTGGGTTAGGATGAGGTTCAGGTTTAGGGTTAGGGTTAGAGTTAGGGTTAGGGTGATGGTTAGGGTTTGAGTTCGGTTTAGTGTTATTGTTGGGGTTAGGGTGAAGTTTAGGGTTAGTGTTAGGATTAGGCTTAGGCTTAGGCTTAGGCTGAGCATGAGGGTGAGGGTTAGGGTTAGGGTTAGGGTGGGGTTTAGGGTTAGGGTTAGGGTGAGGGTGAGGTTGAGGGTTAGATATAGGGTTAGGGGGAGGGTTAGGGTTAGTGTTAGAGTGAGGGTAAATGTTAGGGTGAGGGTTAGGAATAGGGTTAAGGTTATTCTTAGGGTTAGGTTTAGGGTTACGGTTACCTTGAGGGTGAGGATAAGGGTTAGGTTTAGGGTTAGGGTGAGGTTTAGGGTTTGGGTTAGTGTTAGAGTTAGGTTTAGGGTGAGGGTGTGTTTTAGGTTAGAGTTAGGGTTAGGGTAAGGGTTAGGGTGAGGGTTAGGGTTAGTGTTCCTTTTTAGGTTAGGGTTAGGGTGAGAGTTAAGGGGAGGGTTAGAGTTAGGGTTAGGATTAGGAATAGAGTTAGTGTGAGGGTGAGGGTTATGTTTAAGGTGAGTATTGGGGTTAGGGTTAGAGTGAGGGTTAGGGTGAGGGTTAGGCTTAGGCTTAGGGTTTGGTCATGGGCTATGGTGAGGGTGAGGGTTAGGGTTAGGGTTAGGGTGAGGCTTAGGTTGAGGGTTTGTCTTAGTGTTAGGGTGGGGGTTGGGGTTAGGTTTAAGTTTAATATTAGGTAGAGGGTGAGGTGACTGTGAGGTTAGGGTTAGGGTGAGGGTGAGGTTTAGGGTTAGAGTTAGCGTTAGGGTGAGGGTTAGTGTGAGGGTTAGGGTTAGGGTAAGTGTTACAGTTAGGGTTAGGGTGAGGGTGAGTGTGAGGGTCAGTGTTAGTCTTAGGCTTAGGCTTAGGCTTAGGCCGAGCATGAGGGTGAGGGTCAGGTTTAGGGTTAGCATTCGGGTTAGGGTGAGGGTTAGAGTGAATGTGATGGTTAAGTTAGCGTTAGGGTGAGGTTTAGGGTTAGGGTTAGGGTTATGGTGAGGGTGAGAGTTAGGGTTAGGGTTAGGGTTAAGGTGAGGGTGAGGGTTAGGATTAGGGAAAGGGTTAGAGTTACAGTGAGGGTGAAGATGAGGGTGAAGGTTAGGATCAGGGTTAGGGTGAGGTTAAGGGTTAGGTTATGGTTAGGGTTATGGTTAGGGTGAGGGTGTTGTTTAGGGTTAGATTTATGGTTAGGGGGTGGGTTAGGGTGAGGGTTAGGTTTAGGGTTAGTGTTAGGGTTAGGGTTAGGGTGAGGGTCAGGTTGAGGTATAATGCTAGGATTAGTGTTAGGTTTAGGATTAGGTTTACAGTGAGGGTGAGTGTGAGGGTTAGGGTTAGGGTTCGGCTTAGGCTTAGGGTTAGGCTGAGGGTATGGGTGGGGATGAGGATTAGGTTTAGAAAGATGGTTAGGGTTATGGTAAGGTTAAGGGTTCGGATGAGGGTTAGGGTTAGGATTAGGGTTAGGGTGAGTGTGAGTGTTTGGGTTAGGGTTAGGCTTAGGCTTAGTGTTAGGTTGAGGGTGAGGATGACGGTGAGGGTTAGGATTAGGGTGATGGTTGGGGTTACCGTTGGGTGCGGGTTAGGATGAGGATTAGGGTTAGGCTGAGGGTTAGGTTGAGGCTGAAGTTAAGGGTAAAGGATGAGGGTTAGGCTGAGGGTGAGGGTTAGGGTAAGGGTGAGGGTTAGGGTTAGGGTGAGGGTGAGGGTTAGATTGAGGATTAGTGTTAGGGTTAGTGTGAGGTTTAGGGTGAGGATAAGGGTTAGCATTAGGTTGAGGGCTAGTTTGAGCGTGAGGGTTAGGGTTAGGGTGAGGTTAAGGTTTAGGTTGAGGGTTAGGGTTAGTGTGAGAGTTAGAGTTAGGGTCAGGGTTTGTGTTAAGATGAGGGTAAGTGTTAGTGTGAGGGTTAGGTTTAGGGTGAAATTTATGGTTAGGATGAGGGTTAGGGTTAGGGTTAGGGTTATTGTTAGGTTTAGGGTGACGGTTACGGTTACAGTGAGGGTGTGGTTGAGGGTGAGGGTTAGGGTTAGATTGAGGCTTAGGTTTAGGGTTAGGGTTAGAGTTAGGTTTAGGGTGAGGGTGAGGTTTAGAGTTAGGGTTTGTGTTAGTGTTGGGGTTATAGTGAGGGTTAGGGTTAGTGTTAAGATTAGGCTTAGGCTTAGGCTGAGCATGAGGGTGAGGGTTAGGGTCAGGGTTAGGGTGGGGTTTAGGGTTAGGGTTAGGGTGAGGGTGAGGTTGAGGTTGAGGGTTAGGTATAGGTTGAGGGGGAGGGTTAGGGTGAGGGTTCTGTTTAGGGTTATTGTTAGGGTTAGGGTTAGGTTTAGGTCTTCGATTAGTGTGAGGGTTAGTGTTAGGTTTAGTGTTACAGTTAGGGTGAGGGTAAGTGATAGTGTGATGGTTTGGGTTAGTGTGAGGGTTATGGTTAGGGTGAGGGTTTGGAATAGGGTTAGGGTTACTGTTAGGGTTAGGTTTAGGGTTAGGGTTAAGGTGAGGGTGAGGATGAGGGTTAAGGTTAGGGTAAGGGTGAGGTTTAGGGTTTGGCTTAGGGTTAGAGTAAGGGTTAGGGTTATGGTTAGGTTGAGGGTGAGGGTTAGGGTGAGAGTTAGGGGGAGGGTTAGGGTTAGGGTGAGGGTTAGGGTTAGTGTAAGTGTGAGGGTTAGGATGAGGGTTAGGGTTAGGATTAGGGTTAGGGTGAGGGCTAGGGTGAGGGTGAGGTTTACGGTTAGGGTTAGTGTGAGGTTTAGGTTTAGGGTGAGGGTAAGTGTGTGTTAGGGATAGGTTTAGGGTTAGGCTTAAGGTTAGGCTGAGGGTGGGGGTGAGCTTGAGGGTTAGGGTTAGGGTGATGGTTAGGGTTATCTTAGGGTGAGGTTTAGTGTTAGTGTTAGGGTTAGAGTTAGGGTTAGGGTGAGGTTGAGGTTTAGGAGTAGGTTTAGGGTTAGGGTGAGGTTTAGGATTAGGATTAGGGTTAGGGTGAAGGCTAGGGTGAGGGTTACGGTGAGGGTTAGGTTTAGGGGTACTGTTAAGTTTACGGGTAGTTTTAGGGTTAGGGTGAGGGTTAGGGTGAGGGTTCGGGTGAGTGTGATGGTAAGCCTAAAGGTGAGGATTAGGCTGAGGCTGAGGGTTAAGATAAGGGTGAGTGTAAGTGTTAGGGTGAGGGTTAGGGTTAGGGTGAGTGTTATGGTTAGGGTGAGGGTTAGATTTAGGGTTATGGTTATTATTAGGGTTAGGGTTAGGTTTACCCTTACAATGAGGGTGAGGGATAGGGTTAGGTTTAGGGTGAGGTTTAGGGCTAGGGTTATGGTTAGAGTTTGGGTTAGGGTTAGGATTAGGGTTAGGGTGAAGGCTAGGGTGAGGGTGAGGGTTAGGGTTAGGGTTAGGGTTTGGGTTAGGATTAGGGTTAGGGTGAGGGTGATTGTGTGGGTTCGGGTTAGGTTTAGGGTTAGGCTTAGGGTTAGGCTAAGGGTGAGGTTGATGGTGAGGTTTAGGGTTAGGGTGAGGGTTAGGTTTAGGGTTAGATTGAGGGTGAGTGTGTTGGTTAGGGTTAGGTTTAGGATTAGGCTTAGGGTTAGACTAAGTATGAGGTTAAGGTGACGGTTAGGGTTAGGGTTAGGGTTAGGTTTAGGGTGAGGGTGAGGGTTAGGATGAGGGTTAAGGTTAGGATTAGGGTTAGGTTGAAGGCTAGGGTGACGGTGATGTTTAGGGTTAGGGTTACGGTTAAGGTAAGGGTCAGGATTAGGGTTAGAGTTATGGTTAGGTTGAGGGATAGGGTGAGGTTTAGGGTTAGGATTAATGTTAGGGTTAGGGTGACGGTGAGGGTTAGGGTTAGGATGTGTGTTAGGTTTAGGGTGAGTGTTAGGGTTAGGGTTACGTTGGTGTCTGGGTTAGTGTTAGGTTGAGGGTTAGAATTAGGTTTAGGCTTAGGTTGAGGGTTAGGTTTAGGGTTAGGGTGAGGTTTAGGGTTAGATATAGGGTTAGGGGAGGGTTAGGGTAAGGGTTAGTAATAGGGTTAGTGTTAGGGATTGGGTGAGGTTGAGGGTTAGGTTGAGGTTTATGGTTAGGGTTAGTGTGAGGGTTAGTGTTAGGGTGAGGGTAAGTGTTAGGGTGAGGGTTTGGGTTAGGGTGAGGGTTATGGTTAGGGTGAGGGTTAGCACTAGCTTTAGGGTTATTTTTAGGGTTAGGTTTAGGTTACGGTTACTGTGAGGGTGAGTGTGAGGGTTAGGGCTAAGGTTAGGGTGAGATTTAGTGTTTGGATTAGGGTTAGAGTTAGGGTTAGTTTGAGTCTGAGAGCTAGCGTTAGGGTTAGGGTTAGTGTTAGAGTTATGGTTAGGGTGAGGGTTAGGG
This sequence comes from Dipodomys merriami, assembly GCF_024711535.1. Lineage (NCBI taxonomy): Eukaryota > Metazoa > Chordata > Mammalia > Rodentia > Heteromyidae > Dipodomys > Dipodomys merriami. The sequence goes on along the minus strand of NW_027206321.1, from coordinate 209,691 downwards.
TGAGGGTGAGGGTTAGGCTTAGGGTTAGGATTAGGATTAGGGTAACGTTTAGGGTGAGTGTGAGGTTTAGGGTTCGGGTTAGGGTGAGGGTAAGTGTTAGGGTGAGGGTTAGGTTTAGGGTGAAGGATATGGTTAGGATGAGGGTTAGGGTTAGGATTATTGTTATTGTAAGGTTTAGGGCTAGGGTTATGGTTACGGTGAGGGTGAGGGTTAGGATTAGGGTTAAGGTGAGGTTGAGGTTTAGGTTTAGGGTTAGATTTAGGGTTAGGGTGAGGGATAGGATGAGTGTTAGGGTTAGGGTTAGGGTGAGAGTTAGGTGGAGGTTAAGGATTAGGGATAGGGTTAGGATTAGTGTTAGGGTGAGGGTGAGTGTGTATGTTAGGGTTAATTTTAGGGTTAGGCTTAGGGTTAGGCTGAGGGTGAGGTTGAGGGTGAGGGTTAGGGTTAAGATGAGGGTTAGGTTTAGGGTTAGGGGGAGGGTTAGGATGAGGGTTAGGATTAGGATTAGGGTTAGGTTGAGGGCTATGGTGAGGGTGAGGGTGAGGTTTAGGGTTAGGGTTAGGGTGAGGGTGAGATTTAGGTTTAGATTTTGTTTTAGGTTGAGGCTGAGGGTGAGTGTTATGGTTAGGGTTTGTGTTAGGGTTAGGGTTAAGGTGAGGGTTAGGGTGAGGGTGAGTGTTAGGGTTAGGGTTAGGATTAGGATTAGGGTAATAGGGTGAGTGTGAGTGTTTTGGTTAGGGTTAGTTTTAGGCTTAGGGTTAGGTTGAGTGTGAGGGTGAGGATGAGGGTTAGGGTAAGGGTGAGGGTTAGGGTTAGGTTTAGGGTTAGGGTGAGAGTTTGGGTTCAGGCTCAGTTTAGGTTTAGGATGAGAGTTAGGGTTACAGTTTCGGTCAGCGTGAGGGTTAGGGTTAGGTTGAGGGTTAGGGTTAGGGTGAGGGTTAGGGTGAGTTTAGGATGAGGATTAGGGTTAGGATTAGGGTTAGGGTGAGGGCTAGGGTGAGGATAAGGTTTAGTGTTAGTGGTAGTGTGAGGTTTAGGTTTAGAGTTAGGGTTAGGGTGAGGTTTTGGATGAGGGTTAGGGTAATGATGAGGGTCAGGTTTAGGGTGAGGGTGAAGGTTAGGGCTACGATTAGGGTTAGGTTGAGGGTGAGTGTTAGTATTAGGGTTAGGGTTAGGTTTAGGGTTAGGTTTAGGGTTACCATTAGTGTTATTGTTAAGGTTATGGTTAGAGACGGTGAGGGTGAGGGTCAGGGTCAGGGTGAGGTTTAGAGTTAGGGTGAGGTTTAGGGTTAGGGTTAGGGTGAGGGTGAGGTTTAGCGTTAGATTTAGAGTTAGGGGGAGGGTTAGTTCGTGGGTTAGTGTTAGGTTTAGTGTTAAGGTAAAGGTTAGGTTGAGGTAAAAGGTTAGGGTTAGGATTGGTTAGGGTGAGGGTGAGTGTGAGGTTTAGTGTTAGGGTTAGGCTTAGGCTTAGGGTGAGGCTGAGGGTGAGGGTGGGGCTGAGGATTAGGGTTAAGTTGATGGTTAGGGTTTGGGTTACAGTGAGCGTTAGGGTTTGGGTTAGTGTTAGAGTTAGGTTTAAGGTGAGGTTGAGGTTTATGGTTAGAGTTACGGTTAGGGTGAGGGTTAGGTTCAGGGTTAAGTTTAGGATTATTTTTAGGGTTATGTTTAGGGTGAGATTTAGGGGGAGGGTTAGGGTTAGGGATAGGGTTAGGATTAGGGTTACAGTGAGGGTGAGAGTGTATGTTTGGTTTAGGTTTAGGTTTAGGCTTTAGGTTAGGCTGAGGTTGAGGTTGAGGTTGAGGGTTAGGGTTAGGTGAGGGTTAAGGGGAGGGGGAGGTTTAGGGTTAGAGTTGGGGTTAGGGTGAGGGTGAGCGTGAGATTTAGGGTTAGTGTTAGAATTAGGGTTAAGGTGAGGGTTAGGGTGAGTGTCCTATTTCCGGTTAGGGTTAGGATTAGGATTAGGATTAGGTTTAGGGTGAGTGTGAGGATTAGGTTTAGGGTTAGGCTTAGGCTTAAGCTTAGGCTGAGGGTGAGGGTGAGGGTGAGCGTTAGGGTTAGGGTGAGGGTTAGGTTTAGGGTTAGGGTGTGAGTTAGGGTTCTGGTTAAGTTTAGGGTTAGTGTGAGGGTTAGGGTAAGGGTTAGGGTGAGGTTTAGGGTTAGGGTTCGGTTGAACGTTAGGGTTAGTGTTAGGGTTAGGGTGATGATGAGGGTTAGGTTTAGTATTAGGTTAGGGTGAGGGTGTGTGCTAAGATCAGGATTAGGGTTGTGGTTATTGTTAGGTTTATGGTTAGGATTAGTGTTATTGTTAGGGTTAGAATTAGAGTTAAGGTGAGGGTGATGGTCAGGGTTAGGTTTAGGTTGAGGTTGAGGTTTAGGTTTAGGGGTAGGATTAGGGTTAGGTTGAGGGTGAGGTTTATGGTTAAATTTAGGGTTAGGGGGAGGGTTAGTTCTTAGATTAAGGTTAGGGTTAGTGTTAGGGTTAAGGTTAGGGTGAGGATTAGGTTGAGGTTACGGGATAGAAGTAGGGGTAGGGTTAGGATTAGGGTTAGGGTGGGGGTGACTGTGAGGGTTAGGGTTAGGGTTAGGATTATGCTTAGGGTTAGGCTGAGGGTGAGGGTGAGAGTGAGGGTTAGGTTTAGGGTGAGGGTTAGGTTTAGGTTTAGGGTGAGGTTTAGTGTTAGGTTTAGGATTAGGTTCAGGGTGAGGTTTAGGGTTAGAGTTAGGTTTAGGGTGAGGGTGAGTGTGAGGGTTAGGGTTAGGGTTAATGTTCGGCTTAAGTTTAGGCTGAGGGTGAGGGTGAGTGTTAGGGTTATGTTAAGGATGAGGTTTAGGGTTAGGGTTAGGGTTAGAATTAGTGTTAGGGTGAGAGTGAGGTTTAGGGATAGAGTTAGGGTTAGTGTTAGGGTTAGGGCTAGGGTGAGGGTTAGGGTTAGGCTTAGGCTTAGTCCGAGCATGAGGGTGAGGGTTAGGGTTAGGGTTATGGTGATGGTTTGTGTTAGGGTTAGAGTTACCGTGAGGGTGGGGGTGCGGGTCACAGTTAGGGTTAGGGTTAGGGTGGGGTTTATGGGAAGGGTTAGGGTGAGGGTTAGGGTGAGGGTTCGGGTGAGTGTGATGGTAAGCCTAAAGGTGAGGTTTAGGCTGAGGCTGAGGGTTAAGATAAGGGTGAGTGTGATAGGGTGAGGGTTATGGTTAGGGTGAGTGTTATGGTTAGGGTAAGGGTTAGAGTTAGGGTTACGGTTATTGTTAGGTTTAGGGTGAGGTTTAGGGATAGAGTTAGGGTTAGGGGGAGGGTTAGGGTGAGCGTTAGACTTAGGGTTAGTATTAGGGTTAGGGTTAGGGTGAGTGTTAGTTTGAGGTTTAATGTTAGGTTTTGGTTTATGTTTAGGATTAGGTTCACGGTGAGGGTGAGTGTGAGGGTTAGGGTGAGGGTGAGGGTTAGATTGAGGATTAGTGTTAGGGTTAGTGTGAGCTTTAGGGTGAGGATGAGGGTTAGGGTTAGGTTGTGGGCTAGGTTGAGGGTGAGGGTTAGGATTAGGGTGAGGTTTAGGGTTAGGGTTATGCTTAGGGTTAGTGTGAGGGTTAGTGTTAGGGGGGGGGTTAGTGTTAGGATGAGGGTAAGTGTTAGGGTGAGGGTTAAGTTTAGGGTAAAGGTTATGGTTAGGATGAGGGTTAGGGTTCCGGTTCGGGTTATTTTTAGGGTTAGGGATAGGGTTACGGTTACGGTGAGGGTAAGAGTGAGGGTTAGTTTTAGGATGAGGTTTAGGTTTAGTGTTAGGGTTAGTGTAAGGGTTAGGGTGAGGGTGAGGTTTAGGGTTGGAGTTAGGTTTAGTGTTATTGTTGGGGTTAGGGTGAGTTTTAGGGTTAGTGTTAGACTTAGGCTTAGGCTTAGGCTTAGGCTGAGCATGAGAGTGAGGGTTAGGGTCAGGGTTAGTGTGCGGTTTAGGGTTAGGGTTAGGGTGAGTGTGAGGTTGAGGGTTAGATATAGGGTTAAGGGGAGGGTTATTGTGTTGGTTAGGGTTAGTGTTAGGGTGAGGGTAAGTGTTAGGATGAGGGTTAGGAATAGGGTTAAGGTTATTCTTAGGGTTAGGTTTAGGGTTACGGTTATGGTGAGGGTGAGGTTGAGGGTTAGGGTTAGGGTTGGGGTGAGGTTTAGGGTTTGGCTTAGTGTTAGAGTTAAGTTTAGGGTGAGGGTGAGGTTTAGGTTAGAGTTAGGGTTAGGGTGAGGGTTAGGTTGAGGGTTAGGGTTAGTGTTCGTGTTAAGGTTAAGGTTAGGGTGAGAGTTCAGGGGAGGGTTAGGGTTAGGGTTAGGGTTAGGATTAGAGTAAGGGTGAGGGTGAGGTTTATGTTTAAGGTGAGTGTTGAGGTTAGCGTTATTGTGAGGGTTAGCGTGAAGTTTAGGCTTAGGCTTAGGGTTTGGTTATGGGCTATGGTGAGGGTGAGGGTTAGGTTTAGGGTGAGGGTAAGGGTGAGGGTTAGTCTTAGTGTTAGCAATAGGGTTGGTGTTAGGGTTAGGTTTAATATTAGGCAGAGGGTGAAGGTGAGGGTGAGGGTTAGGGGTAATTTTAGGGTTAGGGTGAGGTTTAGAGTTAGAAGTAGGGTTAGGGTGAGGGCTAGAGTGAGGGTGAGGTTTAGGGTTAGGGTTGGGGTGAGGTTTAGGGTTAGGGTTAGGGTTAGAGTTAAGGTTAGGGTGAGGCTGATTTTGAGGGTTAGGGTTAGGGTTAGTGTTAGATTTAGGGATAGGTTGAGGGCTAGGGTGAGGGTGAGGGTTACACTTACCCTTATGATTATTATTAGGGTAAAGGTTAGGGTGAGTGTGAAGGTTAGGATTAGGGTTAGGGTTAGGGTTAGTTTGAGGTTGAGGTTGAGGTTGAGGGTTTGGGTTAGGGTGAGGTTTAGGGTTAGGGTAAGGGTGAGAGTTAGGGTTCTGGTTAAGTTTAAGATTAGGGTGAGGGTTAGGGTTAGGGTTACGGTGAGCATGAGGGTTAGGGTTAGGTTGAGGGTGAGGGTTAGTGTTAGGGTTAGGGGGTGGGTTAGTGTTAGGTTTAGGGTGAGGGTTAAGAGGAGAATTAGGGTTACCATTATGGTTAGGGTGAGGGCTAGGTTGAGGTTGAGGGTTAGGGTTTGTGTTAGGGTGAGCTTTAGGGTTAGTGTTAGGTTTAGTGTGAGGGTTTGGTTGAGGGTTAAGGTTAAGTTGAGGGTGAGGTTTTGGGTTAGGGTTAGGGTTAGGATTAGGGTTATTGTTAGGGTTAGGGTTCAGGTTATGGTTATGATTAAGGTGCGGGTGAAGGGTAGGATTAGGGTAAGGGTTAGGATGAGGTTTAGGTTTAGAGTTAGGGTTAGGGTGAGAGTAAGGTTTAGGGTTAGATTTTGGGTTAGTGTTAGGGTTAGCGTTAGGGTGATGGTTAGGGTTAGGGTTCGGCTTAGGCTTAGGCCGAGCATGAGGGTGAGGGTTAGGGTTAGGGTGAGGGTTACAATGATGTTTAGGGTTAGGATTAGGGTTAGGGTGAGGGCTAGGGTGAGGGTTATGGTGGGCGTTAGGGTTAGGGATAAGGTTAGGTTTAGGATTAGGTTTAGGGTGAGGGTTAGGTTTAGGGTTTTGGTTAGGGTGAGGGTGAGGCTGAGGATTATGGTTAGGTTTAGGGTTAGGGTTAGATTTAGGGTTAGGTTTAGGTTTATGGTTAGGGTTAAGGTGAGGTTTAGGGTTAGGGTTAGGGTTAGGATAAGGCTTCAGGTTAGGCTGAGGTTGACAGTGGGGGTGAGGATTCGGGTTAGATTTAGGGTTAGTGTTATTGTTAGTGTTATGGTTAGGGTTAAGTTTGTTGTGAGGATGTGGCTGATGGTGAGGTTTATGGTTAGGTTTAAGGTTAAGGTTAGGGTTAGGGTGAGGCTTAGGGTTAGGCTCATGGTGATGGTGGGGGTGAGGATTAGGGTTAGGGTTAGTGTTAGGGTTATTGTTAGTGTTATGGTTAGGGTTAAGTTTGGTGTGAGGGTGAGGCTGAGGGTGACGATTATGGTTAGGGTTAGGGTTTGGGTTAGAGTTAGGGTTATTGTTAGGTATAGGGTTAGAGTTACAGTGAGGTTGAGGGTGAGTGTGAGGGATAGGGTTACAGTGAGTTTTAGGGTGAGGTTTAGGGTTAGGGTTAGGGTTAGGGTGAGGGTGAGGTTAAGGGTTAGACTTAGGGTTAGGGGGAGGGTTAGGCTGAGGTTTAGGGCTAGGGTTAGTGTTAGGGTTAGGGTGAGGTTTAGGGTTAGGGTTAGGGTTAGGGTGAGGGTGAAGTTTTTAGTGTTAGGCTTAGGGTTAGAGATAGGGTAAGGGTGAGGGTGAGATTTAGGGGTAGAGTTAGGATTTGGGTGAGGGTTAGGTTGAGGGTTAGGGTTAGGGTGAGGGTTAAGCTGGGGGTGACGGTAAGGGTAAAGTTGAGGGTTAGGCCTAGGGTGAGGGTTACAGTAGGGTGAGGGTTCGGTTATGGGTGGGCGTTAGGGTTAGGGTGAGTGTCAGGGTGAGGGTTAGATTGAGGATTAGTGTTAGTGTTAGTGTGAGGTTTAGGGTGAGGATGAGGGTTAGGGTTAGGGTGAGGGCTAGGGTGAGGGTGAGGATTAGGGTTAGTGTTAGGGTGAGGTTAGGGTTAGTTTGAGGGTTATGGTTAGGGTCAGGGTTAGGGTTAGGGTTAGTTTTAGTGTTAGTGTTAGGGTTAGGGTTATGTTAAGGTTAGGGTTACGGTTATTGTTAGGGTTAAGGTTAGGATGAGGTTTAGGTTTAGAGTTAGGGTTAGTGTGAGGGTGAGGTTTGGGGTTAGAGTTAGGGTTAGTGTTAGGGTTAGGGTTAGGGTGAGAGTTAGGTTTAGGGTTAGGCTTAGGCTTTGGTTTTGGTTTAGTTAGGCCCAGCATGTGGATGAGGGATAGGGTTAGGGTTAGGGTGAGGGTTAAGGTTAGGGTTAGAGTGAGGATTAGGATGAGGTTTAGGGTTAGGATCAGGGTTAGGCTGAGGGTTAGGGTGAGGGTTAGGATTAGGGATAGTGTTAGGTTTAGGATTAGGTTTAGGGTGAGAGTGAATATGCAGGTTAGAATTAGGGTTAGGGTGAGGCTTAGGGTTAGGGTGAAGGTTAGGGTTAGGGTTTGGTTAGGGTGAGGATGGGCTGAGGATTAGGGTTAGGTTTAGGTTTAGGGTTAGTGTTAGTGTTAGTGTTAGGCTTAGGGTTACAGTGAGGGTTAGGCTTAGGGTTAAGTTTATTGTTACAGTTAGGGTTAGGGTTACAGTTACAGTGAGGGTGCGGTGAGGGTTAGCATTAGGATTATGGTGAGATTTAGTGTTAGGGTTAGGGTTAGAGTTAGGGTTAAGGTGAGGGTGAAGTTTAGGGGTAGAGTCAGGGTTAGGGTGAGGGTTAGGGTGAGGGTTAGTGTTAGGGTGAGGGTTAGTGTGGGGGTGACGGTACGGGTAAACGTGAGGGTTAGGCTGAGGGTGGGGGTTATCCTAAGGGTGAGGGTTAGGGTTAGGGTGAGAGTTAGGGTTAGAGGTAGGGTGAGGATGAGGGTTAGATTGAGGATTAGTGTTAATGTTAGTGTGAGGTTTAGGTTGAGGATGATTGTTAGGGTTAGGGTGAGGGCTAGGGTGAGGGTGAGGTTTAGGGTTAGGTTTAGGGTAAGGTTTAGGGTTTGGGTGATGGTTAGGGTTAGTGTGAGTGTTAATCTTAGGGTTAGGGTGAGGGTTAGGATGAGGTTTATGGTTAGGATTAGGGTTAGAGTGAGGGCTAGGATGAGGCTTAGGGTGAGGGTTAGGGTAAGGTATAGGGTTATGTTTAGGATTAGGGTTAGGGTGAAGGTGAGTGTGAGGGTTAGGGTTAGGGTGAGGGTGAGGGTTAGGGTTAGGGTTGCAGTGAGGGTTCGGCTTAGGGGTAGGGTTAAGCTTAGGGTCAGGCTGAGGGTGAGGGTGGGGGTGAGGATTAGGTTTCGGTTAGGGTTAGGTTTAGGGTTATTGTTAGTGTTATGGTTAGGGTTAATTTGCGGTGAGGGTGAGGCTGAGGGTGAGGGTTATGGTTGGGTTAGGTTTAGTGTTATGTTTAGTCGTAATGTTAGGTTTAGGGTTAGAGTTACGGTGAGGTTGAGGTGAGGGTGAGGGTTAGGGTAAGGGTGAGGTTTAGGGTGAGGTTTAGGGTGAGTGTTAGGGTTAGGGTTAGGGTGAGTGTAAGTGTTAGGTTGAAGGTTAGGCTTAGGTTTAGGGTTAGGATGAGGGTGAGGGTGGGGGTGAGGATTAGGGTAAGGGTGATGGTTCGGGTTAGTGTTAGTGTTATTGTTAGGGTTAGGTTTAGAGTTCCTGTGAGGGTGAGGGTGCCGGTGAGGGTTAGGGTTACGGTTTGTGTGGGGTTTAGGGTTAGGGTTAGGGTTAGTGTTAGTTTGAGGGTGAGGTTTAGGTTTAGATATATGGTTCAGGAGAGGGTTAGGTATAGGGTTAGTGTTAGGGTGAGGATTAGTATTAGGGTCAGGGTAAGTGTTAGGGTGAGGGTTTGGGTTAGTGTGAAGGTTATATTTAGGGTTAGGGTGAGGTTTAGGTTTTGGGTTAGAGTTAGGTTTAGGGTGAATGGTAGGTTGAGGGTTAGGGTTATGGTTAATGTTAGGATTAAGTTTATGTTGAGAGTCAGGGGGAGGTTTAGGGTTAGGGTTAGGTTTCGATTAGGGTTAGGGTGAAGGTGAGTGTGTGTGTTAGGGTTAGGTTTAGGGTTAGGCTTAGTTTTAGGCTCAGGGTGAGGTTGAGGATGAGGGTTAGGGTTAGGGTGAGGGTTAGGCTTCGGGTTAAGTTTAGGGTTAGGGTGAGGGTTAGGGTAAAGGTTATGGTGAGGGTGAGGGTTAGGGTTAGGTTGAAGGTTATGTTTAGCGTGAGGGTGAGGGTGAGGGTTAGCATTAGGGTTAACGTGAGAGTTAGGATGAGGGTTAGTTTTAGGATTAGGGTTAGAGTGAGGGCTATTGTGTGTGTGAGGTTTAGGGTCAGGGTTAGGGTGAGGTTTAGGGTTACCGTAAGGGTTAGGGTTAGGGTGAGGGTGAGGTTTAGGGTTAGAGTTAGTGTTTGGGTGAGGCTGAAGGTGAGGATTAGGGTTAGGGTTAGTTTTAGATTTAGGGTTAGGATGAGGGTTAGGGTTAGGCTTAGGGTAAGGCTTAGGGTTAGGATTAGGATTAGGATAAGGTTTCAGGTAAGTCTGAGGGTTTGGGTTAGGTTTAGGGTTAGGCTTTGTGTTAGGCTGAGGGTGAGGGTGAGTGTGAGAGTTAGGGTTAGGGCGAGAGTTAGGGTTAGGGTTAGAGTGAGTGTTAGGGTTAGGTTGAGGGTTAGGCATAGGGTTATGGTGAGGGTTAGGGTTAGGTTTAGGGTGATGGTTAAGATGGGGATTAGCGTTAGGATTAGAGTTAAGGTGAGGGCTAGGGTGAGGGTGAGGGTTAGGGTTAGGGTTAGGGTGAGGTTTAGAGTTAGGGTTAGGGATAGCGTGAGGGTTAGGATGAGAGTTAGGTTTACGGTGACATGAGGGTTAGGGTTAGGGTGGGGCTTAGGCTTAGGGTTAGGCTGAGGGTGAGTGTGGGGTGAGGATTAGGGTTAGTGTGATGGTTAGGATTAGGGTTAGGATGAGGGCTAGTGTGATGGTGAGGTTTAGGGTAAGGCTTAGGATTAGGCTTAGGTTTAGGCTGAGTGTGCGATTGAGGGTGAGGTTTAGGGTTAGGGTGATGTTTAGGTTTAAGTTTAGGGTGAGGGTTAGGATGAGTTTTAGTGTTAGGGTGAGCGTAAGGGTGAGGATGATGGTAAGGGTAAAAGTGAACTTTAAGCTGAGGGTTAGGGTTAAGATAAGGCTGAGGGTTAGGATTAGGTTTAGGGTTAGGGTAAGGGTTAGGGTTAGGGTTAGGGTGAGGGTTAGATTGAGTATTAGGGTTAGGGTTAGTGTGAGGTTTAGGGTGAGCATGAGGGTCTGGTTTAGGTTGAGGGTGAGGGTTAGAATTAGGTTTAGGGTGAGGGCTAGGGTGAGGGTGAGGGTTAGGGTTAGGGTGAGGTTTAGGAGTAGGGTGAATGTTAGGGTTAGTTTGAGGCTTAGTGTTAGGGTTAGGGTTAGTGTTAGTGTGAGTGTAAGTTCTAGGGTGAGGATTACGGTTAGGGTGAGGGTTACGGTTAGGGTGAGGGTTAGGGTTAGGGTTAATGTAATTGTTAGAGTTAGGGTTAGGTTTAAGGTTACGGTGAGAGTGAGGGTGATGGTTAGGTTTAGGGTTAGGGTGAGGTTTAGTGTTAGGGTTAGGGTTAGAGTTAGGGTTAGGTGAGGGTGAGGTTTAGGGGTAGATTTAGGGTTAGGGTGAGGGATAGGGTGAGGGTGAAGTTTATGGTTAGTGTAGGGTTAGGGTTAGTGTTAGGGTGAAGGTAAGAGTTAGGGTGAGGGTTAGGGTGAGGTTTAGGGTGAGGGTTAGCCTTATGGATAGTGTTAGGTTTAGGATTAGGGTTAGGGTGAGGGTGAGTGTGAGGTTTAGTGTAAGGGTTAAGCTTAGGGTTTCATTGAGGGTGAGGGTGAGGCTAAGGATTAGGGTTAGGTTGAGGGTTAGGGTTAGGATTATGGTGATGATTAGAGTTAGGGTTAGGCTTAGGCTGAGGGTGAGGGTGATGGTGGGGGTGCAGAATAGGGTTAGGGTTAGGGTTAGGTTTATTGTTCGTGTTATGGTTAGGGTTAAGTTTGCTGTGAAGTTGAAGCTGAGGGTGAGGTTTATGTTTAGGGTTAGGGTTATGGTTAGTGATATTGTTAGGGTTAGGGTTAGCGTTCCGATGAGGTTGAGGGGGAGGGGAGGTTTAGGGTTAGGGGGAGGATAAGGGTGAGATTTAGGGTTAGAGTTAGTGTTAGGGTTAGGGTGAGGGTGAGGGTTAGGTTGAGGTTTAGGGATAGGGTTAGGTTTAGGATTAGGGTTAGGGTGAGGATGAGTATGTGGGTTAGGATGAGGGATAGGCTTAGGCTTAGGGTAAGGATGAGGTTGAGTGTGGGGGTGAGGATTAGGGTTAGGGTGATGGTTCGGGTTAGGCTTAGTGGTATTGTTAGGGTTAGGATTAGAGTTCCGGTGATGGGGAGGGTGTGGGTGAGGGTTAGGGTTAGGGTTAGTGTGGGGTTTACGGTAAGGGTTAGGGTAAGGGTTTGGGTGAGGGTGAGATATTGGTTTGGGGGGGTTAGTGTTAGGGTTAGGGTGAGGGTGAGGATTAGGTTGAGGTTTTGGGTTAGGGTTATGGTTAGTTGGAGGGTTAGTGTTAGGGTTATGGTTAGTGTTAGGGTGAGGGTTATGGTTAGTGTGCGGGTTAGGATTAGGGTTATGGTTTTTGTTAGGTTTAGGGTTAGGGTTAGGCTTAGGGTTAGGCTGAGGGTGATGTTGAAGGTGAGGGTTACTGTTCGGATGAGGGTTAGAGTTAGGTTTAGGGTGATGGTTAGGGTTAGTGTTAGGGTTAGGGTGAGTGTTAGGTTGAGGGTAAATGTTAGGTTGAGGCTTATGGTAAGGATGAGGGTTAGGGTTAGGGTTAGGGATACTGTTAGATTTAGGTTTAGTGTTAGAGTTAGGGTTAGGGTGAGAGTGAGGTTTAGGGTTAGAGTTAGGCTTAGTGTTAGGGTTAGGGTTAGGGTGAAGTTTAGGGTTAGGACTTGGCTTAGGCTTAGGCTTAGGCTTAAGCCGAGCTTGAGGGTGAGGGTTAGGGTCAGGGTCAGGGTGAGGGTGAGGGTTAGGTTTAGGGTTAGGGTGAGGTTAAGGATGATGTTTAGGGTTAGGATTAGGGTTAGGGTGAGGGCTAGGGTGAGGCTTAGGGTGAGGGTTAGGGTAAGGTATAGGTTGACATTTAGGATTAGGGTTAGGGTGAGGGTGAGTGTGTGGGTTAGGGTTAGGTATAGGGTGAGGTTAGGTTTAGGGTTAGGGTTAGGGTTACAGTGAGGGTTAAGGTTAGGGTTAGGGTTAGGGTTAGGTTTAGGGTTAAGCTGAGGGGGAGGGTGGCGGTGAGGATTAGGGTTAGGGTTAGGGTTAGGGTTATTGTTAGTGTTATGGTTAGGGTTAAGTTTGCGGTGATGGTGAGGCTGAGGGTGAGGGTTATGATTAGGGTTAGGGTTAAGGTTAGGCTTAGGGTTAGGCTGAGGGTGTGGTTGAAGGTGAGGGTTAGGGTTAGGGTTAGTGTTAGAGTTAGGTTTAGGTTTAAGGTGAGGGTTAGGGTGAGGGTTAGGGTTAGGGTTAGGGTTAGGTTTAGGGTTCGGGTTAGGGTTAGGTTAAGCGTTAGGGTTAGGGTGAGGTTGAGATTTTGGGTTAGAATTAGGGTTAGGTTGAGGCTGAGGGTGAGGGTCAGGATTACATTTAGGCTTAGGATTAGGCTTAGGCTTAGGCCGAGCATGAAGGTGAGGTTTAGGGTTAGGGTTAGGGTTAGGGTTAGGGTTAGGTGAGTGTTACGGTGAGTGTAAAGGGTTAGTGTTAAGGTTAGGTTTAGCCTTAGGTTTAGGCTGAGTGTGAGGGTGAGGGTGAGGTTGAGTTTTAGAGTTAGTGTTAGGGTTAGGGTTAGGGTTAGTGTGAGGGTCAGGTTGATGGTTAGGCTTAGGATTAGGCTGAGGCTTAGGCCAAGCATGAGGGTGAGGTTTAGGGTTAGGGTGAGGGTTAGGGTGGGGTTGTCGGTAAGGGTAAACTTGAGGGTTAGGCTGACGGTGAGGGTTACTGTAAGGGTGAGGGTTACCATTAGGGTGAGGTTTATGGTTAGGGGTAGAGTGAGGGTGAGGGTTACATTGAAGATTAGTATTAGGGTTAGGGTGAGGTTTAGGGGGAGGATGAGGGTTAGGGTTATGGTGAGGGCTAGGGTGAGGGCTAGGTTTAAGTTTAGGGTTAGCTTTAGGGTTAGGGTGATGGTTAGGGTTAGTGTGAGGGTCAGTGTTAGTGTTAGGGTTTGTGTGAGGGTGAGGGTAAGTGTTAGGGTGAGGGTGAGGGTTAGGTTGAGGGTTACGGTGAGGGTGAGGGTGAAGGTTAGGATTAGGATTAGGATGAGGTTTAGGTTTATGTTTAGGGTTAGAGTTAGGGTTAGGGTGAGAGTGAGTTTTATGTTTAGAGTTAGGGTTAGTGTTAGGGTTAGGGTTAGAGTTAGGATTAGTGTTAGGGTTAGGGTTAGGTTTAGGGTTAGGATTAGGGTTAAGATGAGTGTTTGGTTTAGGATTAGGGTTATGTTGAGGGCTAGGGTGAGGTTGAGGTTTAGTGTTAGGTTTAGGGTGAGGTTTAAGGTTAGGTTTAAGGTTAAGGTCGGTGTGAGTTTGAGGTTTAGGGTTAGTGATAGGGGAAGGGTGAGGGTTAGGGTGAGGGTTAGGGTTAGGGTTAGTGTTAGGGTTAGGGTTAGGGTTAGGGTGAAGGTGAGTGTGTGTTAGAGTTAGGGTTAGGATTAGGATTAGGGTTAGTGAGAGGGTAAGTGTGAGGGTGAGTGTTAGGGTTACGGTGAGGCTTAGGTTTATCGTTAGGGTGAGAGTTAGGGTGAGGGTGAGGGATAGGGTTAGGTTTAGGATTAAAATTAGGGTTAGGGTTAGGATTAGTGTGAGGGTTAGTGTTAGGGTTAGTGTTAGGCTTAAGGTTAGGCTGAGCATGAGGGTGAGGGTGAGGTTTAGGGTTAGGGTGAGGGTTAGGGTTAGGGTGAGGGTAAGTGTTAGGGTAAGTTTTAGGTTTAGGGTAAGGTTTAGCATTAGGCTTAGGGTTAGGGTTAGGGTGTGGGTGAGGTTTAGGGTTAGAGTTACGGTTAGGGTGAATGTTAGGGTTAGGGTTAGTGTTAGGGTTAGGGTCGGGTTTAGGGTTTGGTTTAGGGTTAGAGTTAGGGTTAGGGTGAGGGTGAGATTTAGGGTTAGGGTTAGGGTTAGGGTGAGGGTTAGGGTTAGGCTTAGAGTTAGGGTTAGGGTGAGGGTGAGAGTTAGGGGGAGGGTTAGGGTTAGGGTTAGTGTTAGGGTTAGGATTAGGGTTAGGGTAAGGTTGACTGTGCGTGTTAGGGTTAGGTTTAGGGTTAGGCTGAGGGTGACGTTGAAGGTGAGGGTTTGGGTTAGGGTTAGTGTTAGGGTTAGGTTTAGGTTTAGGGTGAGAGTTAGGGTGAGGGTGAGGGATAGGGTTAGGTTTAGGATTAAAATTAGGGTTAGGGTTAGGATTAGTGTGAGGGTTAGTGTTAGGGTTAGTGTTAGGCTTAAGGTTAGGCTGAGCATGAGGGTGAGGGTGAGGTTTAGGGTTAGGGTGAGGGTTAGGGTTAGGGTGAGGTTTAGTGTTAGGGTTAGGGTTAGAGTTAGGGTTAGTGTTATTGTTAGGTTTAAGGTGAGAGTTAGGGGGAGGGTTAGGGTTAGGGTTAGGTTTAGGGTTCAGGTTAGGGTTAGCTTTAGCGTTAGCGTTAGGGTGAGGTTGAGGTTTTGGGTTAGAATTAGGGTTAGGGTGAGGCTGAGCGTGAGGATTAGGGTTAGGGTTAGTGTTAGGGTTAGGGTTAGGGTGAGTGTTAGGGTGAGTGTGAAGGTTAGTGTTAAGGTTAGGTTTAGCCTTAGGTTTAGGCTGTTGGTGAGGGTGAGGGTGAGCTTGAGTTTTAGAGTTAGTGTTAGTGTTAGGGTTAGGGTTAGCGTGAGGGTCAGGTTTACGGTTAGGCTTAGGATTGGGCTTAGGCTTAGGCCGAGCATGAGGGTGAGGTTTAGGGTTAGGGTGAGGGTTAGGGTGTGGGTGACGATAAGGGTAAACGTGAGGGTTAGGCTGACGGTGAGGGTTACTGTAAGGGTGAGGGTTAGCATTAGGGTGAGGTTTAGGGTTAGGGGTAGAGTGAGGGTGAAGGTTACATTGAAGATTAGTGTTAGGGTTAGGGTGAGGTTTAGGGGGAGGATGAGTGTTAGGGTTAGGTTGAGGGCTAGGGTGAGGGCTAGGTTTAAGTTTAGGGTTAGCTTTAGGGTTAGGGTGATGGTTAGGGTTAGTGTGAGGGTCAGTGTTAGTGTTAGGGTTTGTGTTAGGGTGAGGGTAAGTGTTAGGGTGAAGGTTAGGGTTAGGGTGAGGGTTACGGTGAGGGTGAGGGTGAAGGTTAGGATTAGGATTAGGATGAGGTTTAAGTTTAGGTTTAGGCTTAGAGTTAGGGTTAGGGTGAGAGTGAGGTTTATGTTTAGATTTAGGCTTAGTGTTAGGGTTAAGGTTAGAGTTAGGATTAAGGTTAGGGTGAGGGTGAGTGTGAGGGTTAGGGTTTGGGTTAGGCTTATGCTGAGGGTGAGGATGGGGGTGAGGATTAGGGTTAGGGTGATGGTTAGGGTTAGGGTTAGGTTGAGGGTTAGGATGAGCATTAGATTTAGGGTGAGGGTTAGGTTGAGGGTGAAAGTAAGTGTAAAGGTGAGGGTTAGGCTAAGGGTGAGGGTTAAGATAAGTGTGAGGCTTAGGGTTAGGGTTAGGCTTAGTGTAAGGGTTCGGGTTAAGGTTACGGTTGGGTTAGATTGAGGATTAGGTTTAGGGTTAGTGTGAGGTTTAGCGTGAGGATGAGGATTAGGTTTAGGGTGACGGTGTAGGTTAGAATTAGGGTTAGGGTGAGGGCTAGAGTGAGGGTAAGGTTTAGGGTTAGGTTTAGGGTTAGGATGAGGTTTAGGATTAGGATGAGAGTTAGGGTTAGTGTGAGGATTAGTTTTAGGGTTAAGGTTAGTGTTAGGGTGAGGTTAAGTGTTCGGTTGAGGGTTAGGTTTAGGGTGAGTGTTATGGATAGTGTTAAGGTTAGGGTTACGGTTACGTTGAGTTTGAGTGTGAGGGTTAGGATTAGGGTGAGGTTTAGTGTTCGTGTTAGGGTTAGCGTTAGTGTTAGGGTGAGGTTTAGGGTTAGGATGATGGTTAGGGTTAGTGTGAGGGTTAGTGTTAGGGTTAGGGTTAGTGTTCGGGTGAGGGTTATTGTTAGGGTGAGGGTTATGATTAGGGTGAGGTTCAGGGTTATTGTTAGGTTTATTGTTAGGGTTAGGGTTAGGGTTAGGGTTACGGTGAGGGTAAGTCTGAGGGTTAGGTTTGGGTTAGAATGAGGTTTAGGTTTAGGGTTAGGCTTAGAGTTAGGGTTAGGGTGAGGGTGAGGTTTAGGGTTGGAGTTAGGGTTAGTGTTAGGGTGAGGTTTAGGGTGAGGGTTAGGGTTAGGGTGAGGGTTAAGATGAGGCTTAGCGTTAGGATTAGGTTTAGGGTTAGGGCGATGGTGAGGGTGAGTGTTAGGTTTAGGCTTAGGCTTAGGCTTAGGATTAGGCTTAGGTTGAGGGTGAAGTTGAGGGCTTGTGTTAGGGTGATGGATAGGGTTAGGGTTCGAATGAGTGTTAGGATGAGTGTTAGGGTTAGGGTGAGGGTTAGGATGAGTGTGACGGTAAGAATAAAGGTGAGGGTTAGGCTGAGGGTGCGTGTTCCCTTAAGGGTGAGAGTTAGGATTAGGGTGAGGGTTAGGGTAAGGGTTAGGGTGAGGTTTAGGGTGAGGGTGAGGGTTAGATTGAGGATCAGTGTTGGGGTTTGTGTGAGGTTTTGGTTGAGGATGAGTGTTAGGATAAGGTTGAGGGTTAGGGTTAGAATTAGGGTTAGGGTGAGGGCTAGGGTGAGGCTGAGGGTTAGGGTTAGGGTTAAGGTGAGGTTTAGGGTTAGGGTGAGAGTTAGGGTTACTGTGAGGGTTAGTGTTAGAGTTAGAGTTAATGTTAGGGTGAGGGTAAGGGTTAGGGTGAGGCTTAGGGTAAGGGTGAGGGTTATGGTTAGGGTGAGGGTTAAGGTTAGGTTTAGGGTGATTGTTAAGTTTAGAGTTAGGGTTACGGTGAGGGTGAGGGTGAGGGTTAGGGTTAGAATGAGGTTTAGGGTTAGGGTTAGTGTTAGAGTTAGGGTGAGGGTGGTAGTGAGGTTTACGGTTAGAGTTAGGGTGCAAGTGAGGGTTAGGATGAGGGTGCGGGTGAGGTTTATTGTTAGGTTTAGGATTAGGGTGAGGCTTAGGGTTAGGGTGAGAGTTAGGGTTAGTGTGAGGGTTAATGTTAGGGTTAGGGTTTGTGTTAGGGTGAGGTTAAGTGTTAGGTTGAGGGTTAGGTTTAGGGTGAGTGTTATGGATAGTGTTAAGGTTAGGGCTACGGTTACGTTGAGTGTGAGTGTGAGGGTTAGGGTTAGGGTGAGGTTTAGGTTTCGGGTTAGGGTTAGGTTTAGCATTAGGTTTAGGGTGAGGTTGAGGTTTTGGGTTAGAATTAGGGTTAGGTTGAGGCTGAGGGTGTGGATTAGGGTTAGGGTTAGTGTTAGGGTTAGGGTTAGGATGAGTGTTAGGGTGAGTGTGAGGGTTAGTGTTAAGGTTAGGTTGAGCATTAGGTTTAGGCTGAGGGTGAGGGTGAGGGTGAGTTTGAGGTTTGGAGTTAGTGTTAGTGTTACGGTTAGGGTTAGGGCGAGGGTCAGGTTTACAGTTAGGCTTAGGATTAGGCTTAGGCTTAGGCCGAGCATGAGGATGAGGTTTAGGGTTAGGGTGAGGGTTAGGGTGGGGGTGACAGTAAGGGTAAACGTGAGGGTTAGGCTGAGCGTGAGGGTGACTGTAAGGGTGAGGGTTAGCATTAGGGTGAGCTTAAGGGTATTGGTAGAGTGATGGTGAGGGTTAGATTGAGGATTAGTGTTCAGGTTAGGGTGAGTTTTAAGGGGAGGATGAGGGTTAGGGTTAGGATGAGGGCTAGGGTGAGGGGTAGGGTTAAGGTTAGGTTTAGCTTTAGGGTTAGGGTGATGGTTAAGGTTAGTGTGAGGATCAGTGTTAGTGTTAGGGTTTGGGTTAAGTTGAGGGTAAGTGTTAGTGTGAGGGTTACATTGAGGGTGAGGTTAAAGGTTAGGATTAGGATTAGGATGAGGTT
Organism: Dipodomys merriami; assembly: GCF_024711535.1. Lineage (NCBI taxonomy): Eukaryota > Metazoa > Chordata > Mammalia > Rodentia > Heteromyidae > Dipodomys > Dipodomys merriami. The sequence goes on along the minus strand of NW_027206321.1, from coordinate 191,875 downwards.
TAAGTTTAGGTTTAGGGTTAGAGTTAGGGTTAGGGTGAGAGTGAGGTTTATGTTTAGAGTTAGGGTTAGTGTTAGGGTTCGGGTTAGGGTGAGGGTAAGGTGTACGGTTAGGCTTAGGCTTAGGCTTAGGCCGAGCATAAGGGTGAGGTTAGGGTTAGGGTTTGGGTGAGTGTTAGGATGAGGTTTAGGGTTAGGATTAGGGTTAGGGTGAGGGTTAGGGTTAGGATTAGGGTTAGGGTGAGGGCTAGGGTGAGGATGAGGGTTAGGGTTAGTGTGATGGTTAGGTTTACGGTTAGGGTGAGGGTTAGAATGTGGGTTAGGGTTAGGGTGAGGGTTAGGGTAAGGGTGACATTATGGATAAAGGTGAGGTTTAGGCTTAGGTTGAGGGTTAGGATGAGGATTAGTGTTAGGGTTAGGCTGTGGGTGAGGGTTAGATTGAGTATTAGTGTTAGGGTTAGTGTGAGGTTTAGGGTGAGGATGAGGTTTAGGGTTAGTGTGAGGGCTAGGGTGAGGTTGAGGTTTAGGTATAGGGTTAGGTTGAGGTTTAGGGTTAAGGTGATGGTTAGGGTTAGTGTGAAGGTTCGTGTTAGTATTAGGGTGAGTTTTAGGGTGAGGTTTAGCATTAGGGTGAGGGTTATGTTTAGGGTTACTGTTAGGGTTAGGGTTAGGGTTATTGTTAGGGTTAGGGTTACTGTTACGGTGAGGGTGACGGTTAGGGTTAGGGTTAGGGTGAGGTTTAGGTATATGGTCAGGTTTAGAGTTAGGGTTAGGGAGAGGGTGAGGTTTAGGTTTAGGGTTAGGGTTAGTGGGAGGGTTAGGGTGAGGGTTAGGGTGAGTGTTAGTGTTAGGATTAGGGTTAAGGTGAGGGTGATTGTGAGGGTTAGTGTAGGCTTAGGTTTAATGTTAGGCTGAGGTGAGGGTGAGGGTGAGGGTTAGGGTTAGCTTGAGGGTTAGAGTTAGGGTTAGGTTGAGGGTTAGGGTTATTTTTAGGGTTAGGGTTAGGATGAGGTTTAGGGTTAGGATTAGGGTTAGGATGAGGGCAAGGGTGAGGGTGAGGTTTAGGGTTAGCATTATGGTGAGGTTTTGGATTAGGGTTGGGTTTAGGGTTAGGGTGAGGGTTAGGGTTAGTGTTACGGTGAGGGTGAGGGTTAGGGTTAGGTTTAGGATTATGGTAAGGTTTAGGGTGAGGGTTAGTGTTAGTGTTAATGTTAGAGTTAGTGTTAGTATTAGGGTTAGGGTTAGAGTTACGGTGAGATGGTGGGTAAGGGTGAGGGTTAGGATTAGGGTGAGGTTTAGGGTGAGGTTTAAGGTTAGGGTCAGGGTTAGGGTGAGGGTGAGGTTTAGGGTTAGAATTAGGGTTAGGGGGAGGGTTAGGGTGAGGTTTAGGGTTAGGGTTAGTGTTAGGGTTAGGGTGATGGTGAGGGTTAGTTTGAGGTTTAGAGATAGGTTTAGGGTTAGGATTAGGGTTTGGTTGAGGGTGACTGTGAGGGTTAGGGTGAGGGTTAGGCTTAGGCTTAGGGTTAGGCTGATGGTGAGGTTAGAGTTGAGGATTAGATTTAGGGTGATTGTTAGGTTTAGGGTTAGTGTTATTGTTAGGGTTAGGGTTACAATTATGTTGAAGTTGATGTTGCGGGTGAGGATTAGGTTTAGGGTTAGGGTGGTGTTTAGGGTTAAGGTTACGGTTAGGGTGAGGGTGAGGTTTATTGTTAGATATAGGTTTAGGGGGAGAGGGAGGGTGAGGTTTAGGGCTAGGGTTAGTGTTAGGGTTAGGGTGAGGGTCAGGGTTAGTTTGAGTTTTAGGTTTAGGTTTAGGGTTAGGGTTAATGTGAGTGTTCGCTTTTGGGTTAGGGTTAGTGTTAGGGTGATTGTAAGTGTTAGGTTGAGGGTTTGGGTTAGGGTGAGTGTTATGGTTAGGGTGAGGGTTAGGATTAGGGTTAGGGTTATTGTTAGGGTTAGGTTTAGGGTTACAGTTACGCTGAGGGTGAGGGTGAGGGTTAGGTTTAGGTTTAGGGTGAGGTTTAGACTTTGGGTTAGGGTTAGAGTTAGGTTTAGTGTGAGGGTGAGTTTTAGGGGTAGAGTTAGGGTTAGGGTTAGGGTTAGGTTGATGGTTAGGGTTATGGTTAGGGTTAAGGTTAGGGTGAGGGTGAGTGTGAGGGTTAGGGTTAGTGTTAGGGTGAGGGTTAGTGTGAGAGTTAGTGTTAGGCTTAGGGTTATTGTTAGGGTTAGGGTGAGGGTGAGGGTGAGGGTTAGGGTTAGGGTTAGTGTTGGAATTAGGGTTAGGGTTAGTGTTACAATGAGGGTGAGGGTTAGGCTTAGGGTTAGGAGGGCGTCAGTGTTAGGGTGAGGGTTAGGGTCAGGGTGATGGATATTGTTATGATGAGCGTTAGGGTTAGGGTTAGGGTTATTGTTAGGGTTACGGTTAGTGTTATTGTTAGGGTAAGTTTTATATTTATGGTTAAGGTGAGGGTGAGGGTTTGGTTTATGGTTAAGGTCAGGTTTAGGGTTTGGGTTAGGGTTAGAGTTATTGTTAGGGTTAGGGTGAGGTTTAGGGTTAGAGTCAAAGTTAGGTTGAGGGTTAGGTTGAGGGTTACGGTTAGGGTTAGTGTTAGGGTTACGGTTAGGGTGAGATTTAGGGGGAGGGATAGGGTTAGGGTTAGGCTGAGGGTGAGTGTGTGTGTTAGGGTTAGATTTAGGGTTAGGTTTAGGGTTATGCTGAGGGTGAGGTTGAGGGTGAGAACGCTAGGGTTAAATTGAGGGTTATGCTTAAGTTTAGAGGGAGGGTTAGGATGAGGTTTATGGTTAGGATTAGGGTTAAGGTGAGGGCTAGGGTGATGTTGAGGTTTAGGTTTAGGGTTAGGGTTAGGTTTAGGGTTAGGTTTAAGGTTAGGGTCAGGGTGACCTTTAGGTTTAGAGTTAGGGTTATTGTGAGGCTGAGGGTGTGGGTTAGGTTTAGGTTTAATGTTAGGGTTAGGTTTAAGGTGAGGGTTAGGGTGAGGGTGAGGATTAGGGTTAGGTTCAGCATTAGGATTAGGGTTAGTGTTAGGGTGAGTGTGAGGGGTAGGGTTAGGGTTAGGCTTAGGCTTAGGCTGAGGGTGAGGGTGAGTGTGAAGTTTAGGGTTAGGGTGAGGGTGAGGGTTAGGGTTAGGTTGAGGGTTAAGGTTCGGATTAGAGGGAGGGTTAGGATGAGGGTTAGGGTTAGGATTAGTGTTAGGGGGAGGGCTAGGGTGAGGGTGAGGTTTATGGTGATGATTAGGGTGAGTTTTAGGGTTAGGGTTAGAGTGAGGGTGAGATTTAGGGTTAGAGTTAGGGTTAGGGTGAGGCTGAGGGTGAGGGTTAGGTTTAGGGTTAGTGTTAGGGTTAGGGTTAAGATGAGTGATAGGGTGAGGGTGAGGGTTAGGCTTAGGGTTAGTATTAGGATTAGGGTTAGAGTTAGGGTGAGTGTGAGGTTTAGTGTTAGGGTTAGGCTTAGGCTTAGGCTGAGGCTGAGAGTGAGGGTTAGGCTTAGGGTGAGTGTTAGGGATAGGGTTAGGGTGAGAGTTAGGGTTAGTGTTAAGTTTAGGGTTAGGGTGAGGGGTACGGTAAGGGTTTTGTGAGGGTGATGGTTAGGGTTAGGGTTAGTGTTAGGGTGAGGATTAGGGTTAGTATTAGCGTTAGGGTGAGGGCTAGGGTGAGGTTGAGGTTTAGGGTTAGGGTTATGGCGAGGTTTATTGTTAGGGTTAGGTTTAGGGTGAGATTGAGGTTTAGGGTTAGAGTTAGGTTTAGGGTGAGGCTGATTGTGAGGGTTTGTGTTAGGGTTATTTTTAGATTTAAGGTTTGAGTGAGGTTTAGGGTAAGGGTGAGTGTTAGGCTTAGAGTTAGGATTAGGATTAATGTTAGTGTTAGGCTGAGGGTGAGGGTGACGGTGAGGGTTAGGGTTAGGATATGGTGTAGGGTTAGGATTAGGGTTAGGGTGAGCACTAAGTTGAGGGTTACTGTGAGGGTTAGGTTTAGCTTTAGGATTAGGTTTAGGTTGAGGGTGAGTGTGAGGATTAGGGTTAGGGTTAGGGTTAGGCTTAGGGTTAGGGTGAGAGTTAAGGTTAGGTTTTGGTTTAGGGTAAGGAGGAGGGTTAGACTTAGGGCGAGGGTGAGGGTGAGGGTGAGGTTTAGGGTTAGGGTTAGTGTGAGTGTTAGGGTTACGGTGAGGATTATGGTTATGGTGAGGGTTAGGGTTAGGATTAGGGTTAGGGTGAGGGTTAGTGTGAGGGTGAGGTTTAGTGTTAGGGTGAGTGTGAGGTTCAGGGTGAGTGTGAGGTTTAGGGTTAGGGTTCGGGTGAATTTTAGGGTTACGGTTAGTGTTAGGGTTAGGGCAAGTGTGAGGTTTAGGGTTAGAGTTAGGGTTAGTGTGAGGGTTAGGGTGAGGTTTAGGGTTAGTGTGAGGGTCAGGGGTAGCCTTAGGTTGAAGGTTAGCATTTGAGTGAGGGTTAGGGTTAGGTTTAGGTTTAGAGGGAGGGTTAGGGTGAGCGTTAGGGTTAGGATTAGGATTAGGGTATGTGCTAGGGTGAGTGTTAGCGTTAGGGTTAGTGATATGTTGAGGGTTAGGGTTAGGGTTAGTGTTAGGTTTAGGGTTGGGTTTAGGGTTAGGATTAGGGTTAAGGTGAAGGTGAGTGTGAGGGTTAGGGTTAGTGTTAGCCTTAGGGTTAGGCTGAGGCTGAGGGTGAGGGTGAGTGTTAAATTAAGGGTGAGGGTTAGGTTTAGGGTTAGAGTGAGGGTTAGTGTGAGTGTTAGGGTTAGGATTAGGGTTAGGGTATGTGCTAGGGTGAGGGTTTGGGTTAAGTTTAGGCTGAGGGTGAGGGTGGCGATAAGGATTAGGTTTAGAGTGATGGTTCAGGTTATCGTTAGTTTGAGGGTTAGGATGAGGGTTAGGGTTAGGATTAGGGTTAGGGTGAGGGCTAGGCTGAGTGTGAGGTTAAGGGATAGGTTTAGGCCTAGGCTTAGGTTAGGCTGAGGCTGAAGGTGAGGGTGAGGTTTAGGGTTATTGTGATGGATAGGGTTATGGTTAGGTTCACGTTTAGGATGAGGGTTTGGATTAAGGTGAGGGTTAGGATGAGGGTGACAGTAAGAGTAACGGTGAGGGTTAGGCTGAGGGTGAGGGTGCGGGTTAGATTGAGGATTAGTTTTAGGGTTAGTGTGAGGTTTAGTGTGAGAGTGAGGGTTAGGGTCAGTGTGAGGGCCAGGGTGAAGTTGAGGGTTAGCGTTAGTGTTAGGGTGAGGTTTAGGTTTAAGGTGATGGTTAGCGTTAGTGTGAGGGTTAGTGTTAGTGTTAGTGGTAGGGTGAGGGTAAGTGTCAGGGTAAGGTTTAGGTTTAGGGTGACGTTTAGCATTAGGCTTAGTGTTAGGGTTAGGGTGAGGGTGAGGTTTTGGGTTAGAGTTAGTGTTAGGATGAATGTTAGCGTTAAGGTTAGGGTTAAGGTTAGGGTGAGGTTTAGGGTTTGGTTTAGGGTTAGAGTTAGGGTTAGGGTGAGGGTGAGATTTAGGGTTAGAATTAGGGTTAGGGTGAGGGTTAGGTTGAGGGTTAAGGTTAGGCTTAGTCTTAGGGTTAGGGTGAGGGTGAGAGTTAGGGGGAGGGTTAGGATTAGGGTTAGGGTGAGGGTGACTGTGAGGGATAGGATTAGGGTTAGTCTTTGGCTTAGGGTTAGGCTGAGGGTGAGGGTGGGGATAAGGATTAGGTTTAGAGTGATGCTTCAGGTTATCGTTAGGTTGAGGGTTAGGATGAAGGTTACGGTTAGGATTAGGGTTAGGGTGAGGGCTAGTGTGAGTGTGAGATTTATGGATAGTGAGGGTGAGGGTTAGGGTTAGTGTGATGGTTAGGGTTATGGTTAGGTTGAGGTTTAGGATGAGGGTTTGGTTTAAGGTGAGGGTTAGGATGAGAGTGACAGTAAGAGAAAAGGTGAGGGTTAGGCCGAGGGTGAGGGTTATGGTAAGGGTGAGGGTTCGGTTTAATTTTAGGGTGCAGGTGAGGGTTAGATTGAGGATTAGTGTTAGGGTTAGTGTGAGGTTTAGTGTGAGGGTGAGGGTTAGGGTTAGGGTGAGGGCCAGGGTGAAGTTGAGGGTTAGGGTTAGGGTTAGGGTGAGGTTTAGGTTTTGCGGTATGGTTAGCGTTAGTGTGAGGGTTAGTGTTAGTGTTACTGTTAGTGTTAGGGTGAGGGTAAGTTTAGGGTAATGTTTAGGTTTAGGGTGATGTTTAGCATTGGGTTAGGGTTAGGGATAGGGTGAGGGTGAGGTTAAGGTTATAGTTGGGTTAGGGTGAATGTTAGGGTTAGGGTTAGGGTTAGGGTGAGGTTTAGGGTTTGGTTTAGGGATAGAGTTAGGGTTAGGGTGATGGTGAGATTTAGGGTTAGAGTTAGGGTTAGGGTGAGGGTTAGGTTGAGGGTTAGGGTTAGGCTTCATCTTAGGGTTAGGGTGAGGGTGAGAGTTAGGGGGAGGGTTAGGGTTAGGGTTAGGGTTAGGATTAGGATTAGGTTTAGGGTGAGGGTTAGGGTTAGGGTGAGGTTGAGGTTTAGGGTTAGAGTTAGGTTGAGATTTAGGGTTAGGGTTAGGGTTATGTTTAGGGTGAGGTTGAGGTTGAGCTTTAGGGATATGGTTAAGGTTAGTTTTAGGTTTAGGGTGAGGTTGAGTGTGATGGTTAGCGTGAGGGTTTGGCTTAGGCTTAGGTTTAGGCTGAGGGTGAGGGTGGAGGTGAGGATTATGTTTAAGGTGATGGTTAGGGTTAGGGTTAGGGTTACTGTTAGGGTTAGGGTTATAGATATGGTGAAGTTGAGAGTACGGGTGAGGATTAGGGTTAGGGTTAGGGTGGTGTTTAGGGTTAAGGTTAGGGTTAGGGTGAGGGTGAGGTTTACGGTTAGATATAGGGTTATGGGAAGAGGGAGGGTGAGGTTTAGGCTTAGGGTTAGTGTTAGGCTTAGGGTGAGAGTGAGGGCTAGGTTGAGGTTTAGGTTTAGCGTTAGGGTTAGGGTTAGTGTGAGGGTTAGCTTTAGGGTTAGGGTTTGTGTTTGGGTGCGGGTAAGTGTTAGGGTGAGGGTTTGGGTTAGGGTGAGGGTTATGGTTAGGGTGAGGGTTAGGATTAGGGTTAGGGTTATTGTTAGGTTTAGGTTTAGGGTTACAGTTACTGTGAGGTTGAGGGTGAGGATTAGGGTTATCGTTAGGGTGAGGTTTAGGGTTTGGGTTAGGGGTAGCGTTAGGTTTAGGGTGAAGGTGAGGTTTAGGGTTAGAGTTAGGGTTAGGGTGAGAGTTAGGTTGAGGGTTAGGGTTAGGGTTAGTGGTAGGGTTAGGTTGAGGGTGTGGTGAGGGTTAGGTTTAGGTTTAGGGTTAGGTTGAGAGTTAGGATTCAGGTTTAGTTTAGAATTAGGTTGAGGGTTATGGTAAGGGATATGGTGAGGGTGAAGTTTAGGGTTAGGTTGAGGGTTAGGGTTAGGGTTAGGGTTAGGGTGAGGGTGAGTGTGAGGGTTAGGCTTAGGGTTAGCATTAGGATTAGGGTAAAGTTTAGGGTGAGTGTGAGGGTTAGGGTTAGGGTTAGGTTGAGGGTAAGTGTTAAGGTGTGGGTGAGTGTTAGGGTGAAGGATATGGTTAGGATGAGTGTTAGAGTTAGGGTTATTGTTTGGGTTAGGGTTAGGTTTATTGTTAGGGTAAGGTTTATATTTACGGTTACGGTGAGGGTGAGGGTTAGGGTTAGGTTTAGGGTTTGTTTTAGGGTTTGGGTTAGGGTTTGAGTTAGGGTTAGTGTGAGGTTGAGGTTTAGGGTTAGACTCAGGGTTAGGGTGAGGGTTAGGTTGAGGGTTAGGTTTAGGGTTAGTGTTAGGTTTAGTGTTAGGGTGAGAGTTAGGGGGAAGGTTAGGGTTAGGGTTAGGGTTAGGATTAGGTTTAGGGTGAGGGTGAGTGTGTGGGTTAGGGTTATATTTAGGGTTTGGCTTAGATTTAGGCTGAGGGTTAGTGTGTGTGTTAGGCGTAGGTTTAGGGTTAGGCTCAGGGTTAGGCTGAGGGTGAGGTTGAGGGTGTGAACATTAGGGTTAAGGTGAGCGTTATGCTTAGGTATAGGGGAAGGGTTAAGATGAGTTTTAGGGTTAGGATTACGGCTAGGGTGAGGGCTAGGGTGAGGGTGATGGTTAGGTTTAGGGTTAGGGTTGGGTTTAGGGTTAGGTTTGGGTTAGGGTCAGGGTGACGTTAATGGTTAGAGTTAGGGTTAGGGTGAGGCTGTGGGTGTGGGTTAGGGTTAGGGTTAATGCTAGGTTAGGGTTAAGGTGAGGGTTTGAGTGAGGGTGAGGGTTAGGGTTAGTGTCAGCTTTAGGATTAGTGTTAGGGTTAGGGTGAATGTGATGGTTAGGGTTAGGGTTAGGCTTAGTCTTAGGCTGAGGGTGAGGCTGAGGGTGAGAGTTAGGGTTAGGGAGAGAGTTAAGGTTAGGGTTAGGGGGAGGATTAGGATGAGGGTTAAGGTTAGGGGGAGAGCTAGGTTGAGGGTGAGGTTTATGGTTATGGTTAGGGTGATGTTTAGCGTTTTGGTTAAGGTGAGGGTGAGATTTAGGGTTAGAGTTAGGGCTAGGGTGAGGCTCAGGGTGAGGGTTAGGTTTCGGGTTAGTGTTAGGGTTAGGGTTAAGGTGAGGGATAAGGTGAGGGGGAGGGTTAGGGTTAGGATTAGGATTAGGGTTTGGGTTAGGGAGAGTGTAAGGGTTAGTGTTAGTGTTAGGCTTAGGCTTAGGCTTAGGCTGAGGCTGAGGCTGAGTGTGAGGGTTAGGCTTAGGGTGAGGGTTAGTGTTAGGATTAGGGTGAGAGTTAGGGTTTGGGTTAAATTTAGAGTTAGGGTGAGGGGTAGGTTAAGGGTTTTGGTGATGATGAGGTTTAGGGTTAGGGTGAGGGTTAGGATGAGGGTTAGGTTTAGGATTAGGTTGAGGGTGAGGGCTAGGGTGAGGATGATGATTAGGGTTAGGGTTAGGGTTAGGGTGAGGTTAAGGGTTAGAGTTAGGGTTAGGGTTAGGGTGAGAGTCATTTTTAGGGTTAGAGTTATGGTTAGGGTGAGGCTGATTTTGAGGGTTTGGGTTAGGGTTATTGTTAGATTTAGGGTTAGGGTGAGGGTTTGGGTGATGGTGAGGGTTAGGCTTAGGGTTAGGATTAGGATTAGGGTAAGGATTAGCGTGACTGTGAGGGTTAGGATCAGGGTTAGGGTTAGGATGAGGGTTATGGTTAGGCTTTCATTTAGTGTTAATGTTATGGTGATTGTGAGGGTTAGGTTGAGGTTTTGGTGTAGGTTTATGTTTAGATTTAGGGTTAGGGTAAGGGTGAGTGTGTGTGTTAGGGTTAGGTTTAGGGTTAGGCTTAGGGTTAGGCTGAGGGTGAGGTTAAGGGTGGGGGTTAGGGTTAGGGTGAGGGTTAGGGTTTGGGTTAAGTTTAGGGTTAGGGTGATGGTTAGGGACAGGGTTATGGTCAGAGTGAAGTTTAGGATTAGGTTGAGGGTTAGGGATAGGGTTAAGGTGAGGGTTAGGGTTAGGGTTAAGATGAGGGTTATGATGAGGATTAATGTTAGGATTAGGGTGAGGGCTGGGGTGAGGGTGAGGGTTAGGGTTAAGATGAGGTTTAGAGTTAGGATTAGGGTTAGGGTGAGATTTAGTGTTAGAGTTAGGTTTAGTGTTCAGGTTAAGGTTAGGTGAGGGTTACGGTTAGGCTTAGGCTTAGGCTTAGGCCTAGCATGAGGATGAGTCTTAGAATTAGGTTTAGGGTGAGTGTTAGGCTTAGGGTGAGGGTTAGGTTGAGGTTTAGGGTTAGGATAAGGTTTAGGGTGAGCAATAGGTTGAGGTTTAGTGTGAGGGCTAGGGTTAGGGATAGCGTTAGTTTTAGGATTAGGTTTAGGTTGAGGGTGAGTGTGAGGGTTAGGGTTTGGGTGACGCTTAGGGTTAGGGTTTGATTTAGGGTGAGGGTGAGGGTTAGGGTTAGGGTGAGGGTGTGGTTGAAGGTGAGGGTTAGGGTTAGGGTTAGTGTGCGTGTTAGGGTTAGGGTGAGGGTTATGGTTAGGATGAGGGTTAGTGTTAGGTTTAGGCTTAGCCTTAGTCTTAGGGTAAGGCTGAGTGTTAGGGTTAGGGTGAGTGTGATTGTTAGAGTTTGGGTTAGGTTTAAGCTTAGGGATAGACTGAGGGAGAGGGTGAGGGTTAGGGTTAGGGTGAGGGTGAGGTTTAGAGTTAGAGTTTGTGTTAAGGTGAGGTTTAGTGTTAGGGTTAGTGTTAGGCTAAATATTAGGTTTAGGGATAGGGTGAGTTTTAGGGTGAGGTTTAGTGTTAGGGATAGGGTTAGTTTTAGGATTAGGGTTTGGGTGAGGGTAAGTGTGAGGGTTAGGGTTCGGGTTAGTGTTAGGGTTAGGCTTAGGGTTAAGCTGAGTGTGAGGTTGAGGGTTAGGATGAGGGTTAGGTTTAGGATTAGGTTTAGTGTGAGGGCTAACGTGAGGGTGAGGTTTAGGGCTCGGGTTAGGTTTAGGGTTAGTTTGAGGATTAGTGTTAGGGTTATGGTGAGGGTCAGGGTTAGGTTTAGTTTGAGGGTTAAAATTAGGTTTAGGGTTAGGATGAGGGTTAGGGTGAGGGTTAGGATGAGGTTTAGAGTTACAATTAGAGTTACGTTGAGGGCTAGGGTTATTGTGAGTTTTAGTGTTAGGGTTAGGGTGAGGTTTAGGGTTAACTTTAGGCGTAGGTTTCGGGTGAGGGTTAAGGTTCGGGTTTGGGTGAGGGTGAAGGTTAGGTTTGGTGTGAGGGTTAGGGTGAGGACTAAGGTGAGGGTGAGGGTTAGGGTTAGTGTTAGGTTTAGGGTGAGGGTTAGGTTGAGGTTTAGGTTTAGGTTTAGGGTTAGTGTTAGGATTAGGGTTTGGGTGAGGGTGAGTTTGAGCCTTAGGGTTAAGGTTAGGCTTAGGCTTAGGGTTAGGCTGAGGGTGAGTGTGGGGATGAGGATTAGGTTTAGAGTGCTGGTTTAGTTTATGGTTAGGTTTAGGGTTAGGATGAGGGTTAGGGTTAGGATTAATGTTAGGGTGAGGGCTATGGTGAGTGTCAGGTTTAGTGATTGGTTTAGGCTTAGGCTTAGGGTTAGGCTGAAGCTGAAGGTGAGGTGAGGGCTAGGTTTAGGGTGATGGTTAGGGTTACTGTTAGGCTGAGGGTTAGGGTTAGGGTTAGGTTTAGGGTAAGGGTGACAGTAAGGTTAAAGGTGAGGGCTAGAGTTAAGTTGTGGGTTAGGGTGAGGATTAGGGTTAGGGTTAGGGTGAGGGTGAGGGTTAGATTGAGTATCAGTGTTAGGGTTAGTGTGAGGTTTAGGGTGAGGATTAGGGGTAGGGTTAGGGTGAGGGCTAGGGTGAGGGCGAGGGTTAGGGATAGGGTTAGGTTGAGGTTTATGGTAAAGGTGATGGTTAGGGTTAGGGTGAGGGTTAGTGTTCGGATTAGGGTTAGTTTTAGGGTGAGGGTAAATGTTAGGGTGAGGGTTAGGGTTAGGGTGAGAGTTATAGTTAGGGTTAGGATTAGTATTAGGGTTAGGGTTATTTTAGGGTTAGGGATAGGTTTATGGTTACCGTGAGTGGGAGGAGGAGGGTTAGGGTTAGGGTTAGGGTGAGGTTTAGGTTTTGTGTTATGATTAGAGTTAGGGTTAGGTTGAGGGTGAGGTTTAGGTTTAGAATTAGGATTAGGGGGAGGGTTAGGGTGAGGGTTAGGGTTAGGGTTAGTGTTAGGTTTAGGGTGAGGGTGAGTGTGAGTGTTAGGGTTAGGGTTAGGCTTAGGCATACGGTTACGCTGAGGATAAGGTTGAAGGTGAGGGTTACGGTTAGGTTGAGTTTAGGGTTAGGGTTAGGGTGAGGGTTAGGATGAGGTTTAGAGTTAGGTTTAGGGTTAGGATCAGGGCAAGGGTGAGGGTGAGGTTTAGAGTTAGCATTATGGCGAGGTTTAAGATTAGGTTTAAGTTTAGGGTTAGGGTGAGTGTTAGGGTTAGGGTTACTGTGATGGTGAGGTTTAGGGTTAGGGTGAGAGTTAGGTTTAGTTTGAGGGTGAGGGTAAGGATTAGGGTTAGGGTTATTGTTAGTGTTATAGTTAAGGTTATGTTCACAGTGAGGGTGAGGCTGAGGTTGAGGTTTAGGTTTAGGGTTAGGGTGAGGTTTAAGGTTAGGGTTAGGGTTAAGGTTAGTGTTATTGTTAGAGTTATGGTTAGAGTTATGGTGAGGGTGAGGGTGAGGATGAGGTTTAGGGTTAGGGTTAGGTTTAGGGTGAGGGTGATATTTAGGGTTAGAGTAAGGTTTAGGGTAAGTGTTATGGTTAGGGTTAGGGTGAGGGTTAGGTTGAGGTTTAGGGTTAGGTTTAAGGTTAGGTTGAGGATTAGGGTTATGGTGAGGGTGAGTGTGAGGGTTAGGGTTAGGTTAAGGCTTAGGCTTAGGGTTACGCTGAGAGTGAGGGTGGGGATGACGATTAGGTTTAGGGTGATGGTTAGGGTTATGGTTAGATTTAGGGTTAGGATTAGGGTTAGGGTTAGGATTAGGGTTTGGGTGAGGGCTAGGGTGAGGGTGACTGTTAGGGTTAGGTTTAGGCTTAGGGTTAGGTTTAGGCTGAGGCTGTGTGTGAGGGTGAGATTTAGGGTTACGGTGATGCTTAGAGTTACAGTCAGGGTGAGGGTTAGGATGAGGGTTAGGGTTAGGGTGAGTGTTAGAATCAGGGTGACGGTAAGGGTAAAAGTGAAGGTTAGGCTGAGAGTGAGGATTATGTTAAGGCTGAGGGTTAGGGTTAGGTTGAGGGTTAGGTTTAGGGTTAGGGTGAGGGTGAGGTTAAGATTGAGGATTAGTTTTAGGTTTAGTCTGAGGTTTAGGGTGAGGATGAGGGTTAGGGTTAGGGTGAGGGCTAGGGTGAGGGCTAGGTTTAGGGTGAGGTTTATGGTTAGGGTGACGGTTAGGGTTATGGTGAGGATTAGTGTTAGTGTTAGGTTTAGTGTTAGGGTGAGGGTTAGTGTCAGGTTGAGGTTTAGGTTTAGGGTGAGGGTTATGGTTAGAATGAGAGTTAGGGTTTTGTTTAGGGTTATTGTTAGGGTTAGGGTTACGGTTACAGTGAGGGTGAGGTTTAGGGTTAGGTTTAGGGTGAGGTTTATGTTTAGGGTTAGGGTTAGAGTTAGGGTTAGGGTGAGGGTGAGGTTTAGGGTTAGAGTTAGCATTAGTGTTAGTGTTAGGGTTAGGGTGACAGTTAGTGTGAGGGGTAGGGTTAGGCTTAAGCTTAGGTTTAGGCTTAGGCTTAGGCCGAGCATGAGGGTGAGGGTTAGGGTTAGGTTGAGTGTGAGGATTAGTGTTAGGGTTAGGGTTACGGTTAGGGTTAGTGTTAGGATGAGGTTTAGGGTTAGGATTAGGGTTAGGGTGAAGGCTAGGTTGAGGGTGAGTTTTAGGGTTAGGCTTAGGATTAGGTTTAGGCTGAAGGTGAGGGTGAGGTTGAGGGTTATGGTCAGCGTGATGTTTAAAGTTACAGTTAGGCTGAGGGTTAGGATGAGGGTCAGGGTTAGGATGAGGGTTAGGGTGAGGGTGACAGTAAGGGTAAAATTGAGGATTAGGGTTAGGGTTAGGGTGAGTGTGAGGGTTAGATTGAGTATTAGTGTTAGTGTTAGTGTGAGGTTTAGGGTGAGGATGAAGGGTAGCGTTAGGGTGAGGGCTAGGGTTAGGGTCAGGGTTAGGGATAGGTTTAGGTTGAGGTTTAGGCTTAAGGTGATGGTTAGTGTTAGTGTGAGGGTTAGTGTTAGGATTAGGGTTAGTTTTAGGTTGAAGGAAAGTGTTAGGGTGAGGGTTAGTGTTATGGTGAGAGTTATGGTTAAGGTTAGGATTAGTGTTATTTTTAGGGTTAGGGTTAATATTATGGGTACAGTGAGGATGAGGGTGAGCATCAGGGTTAGGCTTAGGCTGAGGTTTAGGTTTAGGATTATGGTTAGAGTTAGGGTTAGGTTGAGGGTGAGGTTTAGGTTTAGAGTTAGGTTTAGTGGGAGGGTTAGGGTGTGGGTTAGGGTTAGGGTTAGGGTTAGTGTTAGGATTAGGGTTAGGGTGAGGGTGAGTGTGAGGGTTAGGGTTAGCGTTAGGCTTAGGCTTAGGTTTAGGCTGAGGTTGAGGGTGAGGGTGGGGGTTAGGTTTAGGGTTAGGGTGAGTGTGAGGTTTAGGGTTAGGATTAGGGTTAGAGTTAGGGTTAATGTGAGGGTGAGGTTTAGTGTTAGATTTAGACTTAGGGTGAGGGTTAGTGTGAGGGTTAGGTTTAGGGTTAGTGTTAGGTTAGGGTTAGGGTGAGGATTAGTGTGAGGGTTAGGGTTAGAGTTAGTGTTAGGGTTAGGATTAGGGTTAGGTTGAGGGTGAGTGTGTGGGTTAGGGTTAGGTTTAGGGTTAGGCTTATGTTTAGGCTGAGGGTGAGGGTAAGGTTAGGTTTAGGTTGAGGGTTAGGATTAGGGTTAGGGTGAGAGTTAGGATGAGGGTTAGGGTTAGGATTAGGGTTAGGGCTAGTGTGAGGGTGAGGTTTAGGGTTAGGGTTAGGGTGAGGTTTAGGGTGTGTGTTAGGGTGACGGTGAGGTTTACTGGTAGATTTAGGGTTAGGGTGAGGGTTAGGGTTAGGGTTTGTGTTAGGCTTAGTGTTATTGTGAGTGTTAGGTTTAGTTTGAGGGTTATGTTTATGGTTAGGATTAGGATTAGGGTTAGGGTGAGGGTGAGTGTGAGGATTAGGGTTAGGGTTAGGCTTAGGATTAGGCTGAGTGTGAGGGTGAAGGTGAGGGTTAGGGTTAGGTTGAGGGTGAGGTTTAGGGTTAGACTTAGTGTGAGCAGTAGTGTGAGGTTTAGTGTTAGGTTTAGTGTGTGGGTGAGGTTTATGGTTAGGGTGATGCTTAGGTTTACAGTCAGGGTGAGGGTTAGGATGAGGGTTTGGGTTAGTGTGAGGTTTAGGGTGAGGGTGACAGTAAGCGTAAAGTTGAGTGTTAGGCTGAGAGTGAGGATTAGGGTAAATGTGAGGATTGGGTTAGGGTGAAGGTGAGTGTTAGGGTTAGGGTTAGGGTGTGGTTTAGGTGGAAGATTAGTTTTGGGGTTATTGTGAGGTTTAGGCTGAGGGTGAGGGTTAAGGTTAGGGTGAGGGCTAGTGTGAGGGTGAGGGTTAGGGTTAGGGTTAGGGTGAGTGTTAGGGTTAGCGTGATGGTTAGGGTTAGTGAGAGGGTTAGAGTTAGGGTTAGGGTTAGTGTTAGGGTGACAGTAAGTGTTAGGGTGAGGGTTAGGGTTAGGGTTATTGTTAGGGTTAGGGTTAGGATGAGGGTTAGGGTTTGGTTTAGGTTTAGGGTGAGGGCTAGGGTGAGGGTGATGGTTAGGGTTGGGGTTAGGCTTAGTGTTATTCTGAAGGTGAGGGTCAAGTTGAGGGTTAGTGTTAGGGTCATGGTTTGGGTTACGGTTAGGATGAGGGTTAGGATGAGGGTTAGGTTTAGGGTGAGGGTTAGAGTTAAGGTGACAGCAAGGGTAAAGTTGAGGGTTAGAGATAGGGTGAGGGTTTGTGTGAGGATTAGTGTTAGGGTTAGTGTGAGTTATAGGGTAAGGATGCGGGTTAGGGTAAGGGTGAGGGCTAGGGTGAGGGTGAGGGTTAGGGATAGAGTTAGATTGAGGGTTAGGGTTAAGGTGATGTTTAGGGTTAGTATGAGGGTTAGTGTTTGGATTAGGGTTAGTTTTACGGTTAGGGTAAGTGTAGGCTGAGGGTTAGTGTAGGGGGTGGGTGTTGGGTAGTGTATGGTTAGTAGGGTGTGGGTTAGGTGGTGAGGTGAGGGTAGGGAGACCGTGAGGGTGAGGGTGAGGGTTAGGGTTAGGGTGAGGTTGAGTGTGAGGATTAGGGTTAGGGTTGGCCTTAGGATTAGGCTGACGGTGAGGGTGAGGGTGAGGGTTAGGGTTAGGGTCAGGGTGAGGTTTAGGGTTAGACTCAGTGTTAGTGTGAGCATTAGTGTGAGGTTTAGTGTTAGGTTTAGGGTGTGGGTGAGGTTTAGGGTTAGGGTGATGCTTAGGTTTACGGTCAGGGTGAGGGTTAGGATGAGGTTTAAGGTTAGTGTGAGGTTTAGGTTGAGGGTGGCAGTAAGGGTAAAGTTGAGGGTTAGGCTGAGAGTGAGGATTAGGGTAAATGTGAGGATTGGGTTAAGGTGAAGGTGATTGTTAGGGTTAGGGTGAGGGTGTGGTTTCTGTTGAGGATTAGTTTTAGGGTTAGTGTGAGGGTTAGCTTGAGGATGAGGGTTAGGGATAGGGTGAGGGCTAGGGTGAAGGTGAGGGTTAGATTTAGGGTTAGGGTGAGTGTTAGGTTTAGCGTGATGGTTAGGGTTAGTGTGAGGGTTAGTGTTAGGGTTAGGGTAAGTGTTAGGGTGACAGTAAGTGTTAGGGTGAGGGTTAGGGTTAGAGTTAGTCTTAGTGTTAGTCTGAGGGTGAGGGTCAGGTTGAGAGTTAGTGTTAGGGTGATGGTTTGGGTTACGGTTAGGATGAGGGTTAGGATGAGGGTTAGGTTTAGGGTGAGGGTTAGGGTGAAGGTGACAGCAAGGGTAAAGTTGATGGTTAGGGTTAGGGTGAGGGTTATGGTTAATGTTAGGATTAGGGTTATTGTTATGGTTATGGTTATGGTTACTGTTACGGTGAGGGTGAGGGTGAGGTTTAGGTTTAGGGTTAGGGTGAGGTTTAGGTTTAGGGTTAGGGTTAGAGTTAGTGTTTGGGTGAGGGTGCGGTTTAAGGTTTAGAGTTAGAGTTAGGGGGAGGGTTAGGGTGAGGGTTAGGGTTAGGGTTAGTGTTAGGATTACGGTTAGGGTGAGGGTGTGTGTGAGGGTTAGGGTTAGGGTTAGGGTTAAGCTTAGGCTTAGGGTTAGGCTGAGGGTTTGGATGAGGGTGAGGTTTAGGGTTAGGGTTACTGTGAAGTTGAGGGTTAGGGTTCGGGTGAGAGTTAGGGTTAGGGTTAGGGTGAAGGTGAGGGTTAGGATTAGGGTTAGGATTAGGGTTATTGTTAGTGTTATGGTTAAGGTTAAGTTTACAGTGAGGATGAGGCTGAGGGTAAGGGTTAGGGTTAGGATTACGGTTAGGGTGAGGGCTTGGGTTAGGTTTAGGGTTACGGTGAGGGTGAGGGTTAGGGTTAGGGTTAGGGTTAGTGTTATTGTTAGGGTTTGGGTTAGGGTTAGAGGGTGAGGGTGAGGGTGAGGTTTAGGGTTAGGTTTAGATTTAGGATAAGCGTGAGGTTTAGGGTTAGAGTTAGGTTTATGTGGAGGGTTAGGGTGAGGGCTAGGGTTAGGGTTAGTGTTAGGGTTAGGGTTAGGGTGAGGGTTAGGTTGAGGTTTAGGGTTAGAGTTAGGGTTAGATTTAGAATTAGGTTTATGGTGAGGGTGATTGTGAGGTTTAGGGTTAGGATTAGGCTTAGGTTTAGGGTTAGGCTGAGGGTGAGGGTGGGGATGAGGATTAGGTTTAGTGTGATGGTTAGGGTTAGGGTTAAGTTTAGGGTTAGGATTAGGGTTAGGGTTAGGATTAGGGTTATGGTGAGGGCTAGGGTGAGTGTGAGGATTAGGGTTAGGTTGAGGTTTAAGGTTAGGATGATGGTTAGGGTTAGTGTGAGGATTAGTGTTAGGGTTAGGGTTAGTGTTAGGGTGAGGGTACGTGTTAGGATGATGGTTAGGGTTAGGGTGAGGGTTATGGTTAGAATGAGGGTTAGGCTTAGTTTTAGGGTTATTGTTAGGGTTAGGGTTAAGGTTACCGTTTCGATGAGGTTGAGGGTTATTGTTAGGTTTAGAGTTAGGGTGAGGTTTAGGGTTAGGATTAGGGTTAGAATTAGAGTTAGGGTGAGGGTGAGGTTTAGGTTTAGAGCTAGGATTAGGGTGAGGGTTAGTGTGAGTGTTAGGGTTAGGGTTAGTTTTAGGTTAGGGTTAGGGTTACGGTTAGTGTGAGGGTTAGGGTTAGAGTGAGGGTTAGGGTTAGGATTAGGGTTAGGGTGAGTGTGAGTGTGTGGGTTAGGGTTAGGTTTAGGGTTAGGCTTAGGGTTAGGCTGAGGCTGAGGGTGAGGGTTAGTGTTAGGGTTAGGGTGTGGGTTAGGGTTAGGTTTAAGTTGAGGGTTAGGATGAAGGTTAGGGTTAGGATTACTCTTAGGGTGAGTGCTGGGGTGATGGTTAGTTTGAGGGTTAGTGTTAGGGATAGGATTAAGTTTATGATTTGGGTTAGGTTGAGGGTGAGTGTGAGGTTTAGGGTTAGGGTTAGGGTTAGGTTTAGGATTAGGGTTAGGGTGAGGGCTAGGGTGAGGGTGAGGTTTAGGGTTAGGGTTAGGCTTAGGCTTCGGGCTAGGCTGAGGCTGAGGGTGAGGGTGAGTGTTAGGGTTAGGGTGATGCTTAGGGTTACAGTCAGGGTGAGGGTTAGGATGAGTGTTAGGGTTAGGGTGTGGGTTAGGGTTAGGAAAACGGTAAGGGAAAAGTTGAAGTTTAGGCTGAGAGTGAGGATAAAGGTAAGGGTGAGGGTTAGGGTTAGGTTGAGGGTTAGAGTTAGGGGTAGGGTTAGGGCGAGTTTAAGATTGAGGATTAGTTTTAGGGTTAGTTTTAGGTTTAGGCTAAGGATGAGGGTTAGTCTTAGGGTGAGGGCTCGGTGAGGGTGAGGTTTAGGGTTAGGATGAGGTTTAGTGTTAGGGTGATGTTTAGGGTTAGTGTGAGGATTAGTGTTAGGGTTAGGGTTAGTGTTAGGGTGAGGTTAAATATTAGGGTGAGGGTTAGGGTTAGGTTGACGGTTATGGTTACAATGAGGGTTAGGGTGAGTTTTAGGGTTGTTGTTTGGTTTAGGGTTAGGTTTACAGTTACTGTGAGTGTGAGGGTTAGGGTTATGTTTATGGTGAGGTTTATGTTAAGGGTTAAGTTTAGAGTTAGGTTTAGGGTGAGGATGAGGTTTTGGGTTAGATTTAGCGTTAGTGTTAGTGTTAGGGTTAGGGTGAGGGTTAGTGCAAGGGTTAGGGTTAGGCTTAAGCTTAGGGTTAGGCTTAGGCTTAGGACGAGAGTGAGGGTGAGGGTTAGGGTTAGGGTTAGGGTGAGGGTTAGGGTTAGGTTTAGGGTGAGTGTTAGGATGAGGTGTAGGGTTAGGTTTAGGGTTAGGGTGAGGGCTAGGGTGAGGTTGAGGGTTAAGGTTAGCGGTAGGGTGAGGTTTAGGCTTAGGGTGAAGCTGAGGGTTAGTGTGAGGGTTAGTGTTAGGGTGAGGGTAAGTTTTAGGGTGAGGGTGAGGGTGAGGGTAAGGGTTATAGTTAGGGTGAGGGTTAGGTTTAGGTTTAGGTTTATTGTTAATTTTCAGGTTTCGGCTTATGTTGAGGGTAAGGGTGAGCGTGAGGTTTAGGGTTAGGGTTAGGGTGAGGTTTAGGGTTAGGTTTAGTGTTAGAGTTAGGGTTAGAGTGAGCGTTTGGTTTAGGTTTAGAGCTAGGCTTAGGGTGAGGGTTAGTGTGAGGGTTAGGGTTAGTGTTAGTGTTAGGTTAGTGTTAGGGTGAGGGTTAGTGTGTGGGTTAGTGTTAGAGTTAAGGTTATGGTTAGGATTAGGGTTACGGTGAGGTTGAGTGTCTGGGTTAGGTTTAGGTTTAGGGTTAGGCTTGGGATTAGGCTGAGGGTGAGGTTTAGGGTGAGGGTTAGGGTTAAGGTGAGGGTTAGGATTAGGGTTACTGTGAGGGATAGGACGAAGGTTAGGGTTAGGATTAGGGTTAGAGTGAGGGCTAGGGTGAGGGTGAGGTTTAGTGATTGGGTTAGGGTTAGGTTTAGGATTAGGGTTAGGGTGAGGTTGAGGTTTATTGTTAGAGTTAGGCTTAGGTTGAAAGTTAGGATTAGGATTAATGTTAGGGTTAGGGTTAGGGTGAGTGTTAGGGTGAGGGTTATGGTGATGGTATGGATTAGGATTAGGGTAGGGTTAGGGTGAGTGTGAGGGTTAGGGTAAGGGTTAGGCTTAGGTTAGCCTGAGAGTGAGGGTGAGGGTGAAGGTTAGAGTTAGGGTGAGGGTGAGTGTGAGGGTTAGGGTTTGTGTTAGGGTTAGCCTTAGGTTTAGGCTGAGGGTGAGGGTGAGGGCGAGGGTTAGGGTTAGGGTGAGTGTTAGGGTTAGGGTTAGGGTGAGGTTTAGTTTTAGAGTTAGGGTTCCAGTAAGGGTTAGGGTGAGGGTGAGTGTTAGGGTTAGTGTTAAAATTAGGGTGTGGGTGAGGTTTAGGTTTAGGATGATGCTTAGGGTTACGGTCAGGGTTAGGGTTAGGATGTGGGTTAGGTTTAGTGTGAGGGTTAGGGTGAGGGTGACAGTAAGTTTAAAGTTGAGGGTTAGGCTGAGAGTGAGGATTACGTTAAATGTAAGGTTTAGGGATAGGGTGAGGTTTAGGGTTAGGGTTAGGGTGTGGGTGTGGTTTAGATTGAGGATTAATTTTAGGGTTAGTGTGAGGTTTAGGGTGAGGATGAGGGTTAGGGTTAGGGTGAGGGCTAGGGTGAGAGTGAGGTTTAGAATTACGGTTAGGGTGAGTGTGAGGATTAGGGTGAGTGATAGGGTCAGCCCTAGGTTTAGGCTGAGGGTGTGGGTGAGGGTGAGGTTTAGGGTTAGGTTGAGGGTTAGGGTTAGGGGAATGATGAGGTTTAGTGTTAGGGTTAGGGTTAGGGTGAGGGTGAGGTCTAGGGGTAGATTTGGGCTTAGGGTGAGAGTTAGGGTTAGGGTGAGGGTTAGGGTGGGGGTGACGGTAAGGGTAAACTTTACGGTTAGGCTGAGGGTGAGAGTTACTGTAAGGGTTAGTGTTAGGGTTAGGGTGAGGGTTAGGGTTAGGGGTAGGGTGAGGGTGAGGGTAAGATTGAGGATTAGTGTAAGGGTGAGGTTTAGGGTGAGGATGAGGGTTGGGTTAGGGTTAGGGTTATTGTTAGTGTTATGATTACAGTTAAGTTTGCGGTGAGGGTGAGGCTGAGGGTGAGGTTTATCGTGAGGGTTAGGTTTAGGGTTAGGGTTAGGGTTAGTATTATTTTTAGGGTTAGGGTTAAATTTACAGTGAGGGTGTGGGTGAGGGTTAGGGTTAGGGTGAGTTTTACGGTGAGGTTTAGGGTTAGGGTTAGGTTGAGGGTGAGGTTTAGAGTTAGAATTAGGTTTATGGGGAGGGTTATGGTAAGAGGAAGGGTTAGGGTTAGTGTTAGTCTTAGGGTGAGGGTGAGGGTTAGGTTGAGGTTTAGGGATAGGCTTAGGGTTAGGATTAGGGTTAGGGTGTGTGTGTGTGTGAGGGTTAGGTTTAGGCTTAGGCTTAGGGTTAGGTTGAGGGTGAAGGTAGGTGAGGGTTGAGGGTTATAGTTATGGTGATCGTGAGGATTAAGGTTACAGTGAGGGTTAGGTTGGGTTAGGATAAAGGTGAGGGTGAGGGTTAGGGTTAGGGTGAGGGTTAGGGTTAGAATTAGGATTAGGGAGAGGGTAAGTGTGAGGTTAGGGTTAGGGCTAGTGTTAGATTAGGGTTAGGGTGAGGCTTAGGATGAGGGTTAGGGTTAGGATTAGGGTTAGGGTGATGGCTAGGGTGAGGGTGAGGTTTAGGGTTAGGGTTAGGGTGAGGTTTAGTGTTAGGGTTAGGGTGAGGGTGAGGTTGAGTGTTAGAGTTAGGGTTACGTTTAGGGTTAGGGTTATAGTTAGTGTTAGGGTTAGGGTTAGGGTGAGTGATAGGTTTAGGGTGAGGGTTATGGTTATGGTAAGGATTAGGATTAGCGTTATGGTGAGGGTGAGGGTGTGGGTTAATGTTAGGTTTAGTGTTAGGCTTAGGGTTATGTTTAGGTTGAGGTTGAGGCTGAGGGTTAGGTTTAGCGTGAGTGTTTGGGTTACAGTGAGGGTTATGTTTAGGGTGACGGTTACGGTTAAGTTTAGGGTTAGGTTCAGGGCTACATTGAGGGTGAGGTTTAGGGTTAGGTTTAGGGTGAGGTTTAGGGCGAGTGTGAGGTTTAGGGTTAGAGTTAGAGTTAGGATGAGGGTTAGGGTGAGGTTTAGGGTTATAGTTATTGTTAGGGGGAGGGTTAGTGTGAGTATTAGGTTTACGGTGAGGGCTAGGTTGAGGGTGAGTGTTAGGGTTAGGGTTAGGCTTAGGCTTATGGTTAGGCTGAGGGTGAGGTTGAGGTTGAGGTTTAGGTTTAAGGTGATGGTTAAGGTTACGGTTAGGTTGAAGTTTACCATGAGGTTTAGGGATAGGGTGAGGCTTAGGGTGAGGGTGATGGTAAGGGTAAAGTTGAGGGTCAGGGTACAGATAAGGGTGAGGGTTAGGGTTAGGGTGAGGGTTAGGGTAAGTGTGAGGGTTAGGGGTAAGGGTGAGGGTGAGGGTTAGATTGAGGATTAGGGTTAGGGTTATTGTGAGGTTTAGGGTGAGGATGAGGGTTAGCGTTAGGGTGAGGGTTAGGGTCAGAATTAGGGTTAGGATGAGGGCTACGGTGAGGGTGAAAGTCAGGGTTAGGTTAGGGTTAGGGTGAGTTTTAGGGTTAGGGTGAGGGTTAGGGTTAGTGTGAGGGTTAGTGTTAGGGTTAGGTTTAGTGTTAGGGTGAGGGTAAGGGTTAGGGTGAGGGTTAGGGTTAGGGTGAGGTTTATAGTTAGGTTGAGGGTTAGTGTTAGGGTTATTGTAATTGTTAGGATTAGGATTACATTGCGGGTGAGTGTGAGGGTTAGGGTTAGAGTTAGGGTGAAGTTTAGGTTTAGGATTAGGGGTAGAGTTAGGGTTAGGGTGAGGGTGAGGTTTAGGGTTAAAGTTAGGCTTAGGGTGAGGGTTAGTGTTAGGATTAGGGTTAGGGTTAGTGTTAAGTTAGAGTTACGGTGTGGGTTAGTGTAAGGGTTAGGGTTAGAGGGAGGGTTAGGGTTAGGCTGAGGCTGAGGTTGAAGGTGAGGGTTAGGGTTAGGTGAGGGTTAGGTTTAGGGTTAGGATGAAGGGTAAATTGAGGGTTAGGTTTAGGATTAGGGTTAGGGTGAGGGTGAGTGTGTGGGTTAGGGTTAGGTTTAGAGTTAGGCTTAGGGTTAGGCTGAGGCTGAGGTTGAGGGTGAGGGTTAGGGTTAGGGTGAGGTTTAGAGTTAGGGTTGGAGATAGGGTTAGGGTGAGGGTGATGTTTATAATTAGAGTTAGGGTTAGGGTTGGGCTTTGCGTTAGGCTGAGTGTGAGAGTGGGGGTGAGGATTAGGGTTAGGGTTAAGGTTAGAGTTAGGGTTTGGGTTAGGGTTAGGGTTATTGTTAGTGTTATGTTTAGGGTTAAGTCTGCAGTGAGGGTGAGGCTGAGGGTGAGGTATATGGTTAGGGTTAGGGTTAGTGTTAGTGTTAGTGTTAGTGTTATTGTTAGGGTTAGAGTTACGGTGAGGTGAGCGTGAGGGTGAGGGTTAGGGTTAGGGTGAGGTTTGGGGTGACATTTAGGGTTAGGGTTAGGTTGAGTGTGAGGTTTAGGTTTAGAGTGAGTGTTAGTTGGAGGGTTAGGGTGAGGGTTAGGTTTAATGTTAGTCTTAGGGTGAGGGTGAGGGTTAGGTTGAGGTTTAGGGATAGGGTTAGGGTTAGGATTAGGCTTACAATGTTGGTGAATGTGAGGGTTAGGGTTAGGATTAGGCTTACAATGTTGGTGAATGTGAGGGTTAGGGTTAGGTTTAGGCTTAGGCTTAGGCTTAGTGTTAGGATTAGGATGAGGGTGAGATTTAGGGTTAGGGTTAGATTGAGGTTTATGGTTAGGGTGAGTATTAGGGTTAGTGTGAATGTTAGTGTTAGGGTTAGGTTTAGTGTTAGGGATAGGAGGAGGGTTAGGGTCAGGTTTAGAGTAAGGGTTAGTGTTAGGGTTAGGGAGAGGGTTAGGGTTAGTTTGAGGTTTCGGGTTAGGGTTATTTTAAGGTTTAGGGTTATGGTGAGGGTGAGGGTGAGTGTTAGGGTTAGGGTTAGGCTTAGGCTGAGGGTGAGGGTGAGGGTGACCATTAGTTTTCGGGTGATGGTTAGGTTTAGGATTAGGGTGATTGTTAGGATGAGGGTTAGGGTTAGGATTAGGGTTAGGGTGAGGGCTAGGGTGAGGGTGAGGGTTTTGGTTAGGGTTAGGGTGATATTTAGGGTTAAGGTGAGGGTTAGGGTTAGTGTGAATGTTAGTGTTAGGTTTTGGTTTAGTGTTAGGTTTAGGGGAAGGGATAGGGTCAGGGTTAGGGTTAGGGTTAGTGATAGGGATAGTGTTAGGGTGATGTTTAGGGTTACTGTTAGCTTGAAAAATAGGATGTAGTTTCGGGATAGGGTGAGGGTTAGGGTAAGGGTGATGGTAGGGATAAATTTGAGGGTTCGGCTGAGGGTGAGGGTTAAGGTTAGAGTGAGGGTTACAGTTGGGATGAGGGTTAGGGTAAGGGTGAGGTTTAGGGATTAGGGTGAGGGTGATGGTTAGATTGAGGATTAGGGTTAGGGTTAGTGTGTGGTTTAGGGTGAGGATGAGGGTTAGGGTTAGGTGAGGGTAAGTGTTAGAATTAGGGTAAGGGTGATGGTGAGGGTTAGGGTTAGGTTTAGGGTGAGGTTTAGGCTTAGGGTGAGGGTTAGGGTTAGTGTAAGTGTTAGTGTTAGGGTTCGTGTTACTCTTAGGGAGAGGGTAAGTATTAGGGTGAGGGTTAGGGTTAGGGTGAGGGTTATAGTTAGGGTGAGGGTTAGGGTTAGGGTTAGGGGTATTAGTTTTAGGTTTAGTGTTACCTTGAGGGTGAGGGTGAGGATGAGGGTTAGGTTTAGGGTTAGGGTGAGGTTTAGGATTAGGATTAGGGTGAGAGTTAGGGTTAGGGTGAGAGTGAGGTTTTGGTTTAGATTTAGGCTTAGGGTTAGGGTTAGTGTTAGGGTTAGTGTTAGGTGTGGGTTAGGGTCAGGGTTAGTGTGAGGGTTATGCTTAGGGTTAGGGTTAGGCTTAGCGTTCGGCTGAGGGTGAGGTTGAGTGTTAGGGTTGGGGTTAGGGTGAGGGTTAGGATTAGGGTTAGGGTGAGGGTTAGGATGAGGGTTAGGGTTATGATTAGGATTGGAGTGAGGGCTAGGGTGAGGGTGACGTTTACTGTTAGGGTTAGGGTAATGTTTAGTGTTAGGGTGAGGGTGAGGGTAAGGTTTAGTGTTAGAGTTAGGGTTAGGGTGAGGGTTAGGGTTAAGGATAGTCTTAAGGTTAGGGATAGGGTGAGTGTTAGTTTTAGTGTGAGGGTTATGGTTTTGGTTAGGATTAGGTTTAGGTTTAGGGTGAGGGTGAGTGTGAGGGTTAAGTGATAGGCTTAGGTTTAGGTTGAGGGTGAGGGTTAGGTTTAGGGTGAGGGTGAGTGTGAGAGTTAGGGTTAGTGTTAGGGTTAGGGTGAGGGTTAGTGTGAGGGTTAGTCTTAAATTTATGGTGTGGGTGAGGGTTAGGGTTAGGGTGAGGCTTAGTGTTACTGTCAGGGAGAGGGTTAGCATGACGTTGAGAGTTAGTGTGAGGGTTAGGATGAGGGTGACAGTAATGGTACAGTTGAGGGTTAGGCTGAGAGTGAGGATTACGGTAAATATGAGGGTTAGGGTTAGGGTTAGGGAGAGGGTTAGGGTTAGGGGTAGGGTGAGGGTGAGGGTAAGATTGAGGATTAGTGTTAGGGTGAGGTTTAGGGTGAGGATGAGGGTTAGGGTTAGGGTTATTGTTAGTGTTACGGTTACAGTTATGTTTGCAGTGAGGGTGAGGCTGAGGGTGAGGTTTATTTTTAGGTTTAGATTCAGCGTTAGGGATAGGGTTAGTATTATTTAGAGGGATAGGTTTAGATTTACAATGAGGGTGAGGGTGAGGGTTAGGGTGAGGGTGAGGTTTACGGTGAGGTTTAGGGTTAGGTTTACGTTGAGGGTGAGGTTTAGAGTTAGAATTAGGTTGATGGGGAGGGTTAGGGTGACAGGTAGGGTTAGTGGTAGTGTTAGTCTTAGGGTGAGGGTGAGGGTTAGGTTGAGGTTTAGGGATAGTCTTAGGGTTAGGATTAGGGTTAGGGTGAGGTTGATTGTGAGGGTTAAGTTTAGGCTTAGGCTTACGGTTAGGTTGAGGGTGAAGGTAGGTGTGAGGGTTATGGTTACAGTGAGGGTGAGGATTAGGGTTAGGGTGAGGGTTAGAATTCGGGTTAGGATTAAGGTGAGGGTGAGGGTTAGGGTTAGGGTGAGTGTTAGAGTTAGGATTAGGATTAAGGTGAGGGTGAGGGTTAGGATTAGGGTTAGGGTTATTGTTAGTGTTATGGTTAAGCTTACCTTTGCAGTGATGGTGAGGCTGAGGGTGAGGGTTAGGGTTAGGATTAGGGTTAGGGTTAGGTTTAGGGATAGGATTAGTGATTTTGTTAAGGTTAGGGTTAGAGTTATGGTGAGGGTGAGGGTGAGGGTGAGGGTTAGGGTTAGGGTTAGGGTTACGGTGAGGTTTAGGGTTAAGGTGAGGATTAGGGTTAGGGTGAGGGTGAGGTTTAGGGTTAGGGCGAGGGTTAGGGTGAGGGTTAGGGTTAGGGTTAGGGTTTTGTTTAGCTTTAGGATTAGGGTTAGGGTGAGGGTGAGTGTGAGGGTTAGGTTTAGGCTAAGGCTTAGGGTTAGGCTGAGGATGACGGTGGGGTTGAGGATGAGGGTTCGGGTGATGGTTAGGGTTAGGATTATGGTGATGGTTAGGATGAGGGTTAGGGTTAGGATTAGGGTTAGGGTGAAGGCTAGAGTGAGGGTGAAAGTTAGTGTTAGGCTTAGGCTTAGGCTTAGATTTAGGCTGAGGGTGAGGTTGAGGGTGAGTGTTAAGGTTAGGGTGATGGTTAGGGTTATCCTTAAGTTGAAGGTTATCATGAGGTTTAGGGATAGGGTGAGGATTTGAGTGAGGGTGATGGTAAGGGTAAAGCTATGGGTTAGGCTGAGGGTGAGAATTAAGATACGGGTGAGTGTTAGGGTTAGGGTGAGGGTTAGGGTAAGGGTGATGGTTAGGGTTTATGGTGATTGTGAGGGTTAGATTGAGGATTAGGGTTAGGTTTCGTGTGAGGTTTAGGGTGAGGATGAGGGTTAGCGTTAGAGTGAGGGTTAGGGTTAGAATTAGGCTTCAGGTGAGGGCTAGGGTGAGGGTGAGGTTTACTGTTAGTGTTAGGGTTAGGGTGAGTTTTAGGGTTAGGATGAGGGTTAGGGTTAGTGTGAGAGTTAGTGTTAGGGTTAGGGTTAGTGTTAGGGTGAGGGTAAGTGTTAGGGTGAGGGTTTGGGTTAGGGTGAGGGTTATAGTTAGGGTGAGGGTTAGGGTTAGGGTTATTGTCATTGTTAGGTTTAGGGTTACGTTGACGGTGAGTTTGAGGGTAAGGGTTAGGTTTAGGGTTAGGGTTAGGGTGAGATTTAGGGTTAGGATTCGGGTTATAGTTAGGGTTAGGGTGAGTGTTAGTGTGAGGGTTAGGTTTAGGGTTAGTGTTTCGTTAGGGTTAGGGTGAGCGTGAGTGTGAGGTTAGGTTTAGTGTTAGGCTTAGGGTTAGGGTGAGGGTGAGTTTGAGGGTGAGGGTTAGGGTTATGGTGAGGGTTAGAGTTATGTTTAGATTGAATGTTAGGCAGAGGGTTAGGGTTAGGAATAGGGTTAGTTTGAGCGCTGGTGTGACGGATAGTGTGAGTGTTAGGGTTCCGATAGGGTTAGGTTGAGGGTGAGTGTGAGGGTTAGGGGTAGGGTTAGGGTTAGGCTTAGGGTTAAGGTTAGGGTTAGGGTTTTGTTTAGGGTGAGGGTGAGGGTGATTTTTAGGGTTAGGCTTAGGTGAGGTTTATGGTTAGGGTTAGAGATAGGGTTAGGCTGAGGGTGAGGTTTACGGTTAGATTTAGGCTTAGGGTGAGGGTTACTGTTAGGGTTAGGGTTAGGATTAGTGTTAGGTTTGGGTTAGGGTGAGGGTTAGGGTGAGGGTTATGGTTATATTTAGGGTTAGGGTTAGGATTTGGGTTAGGGTGAGGTTTAGTGTGTGGGTTAGGGTTAGGTTTAGGTTTAGGCTTAGCGTTAGGCTGAGCGTGAGTTTGAGTGTGAGGGTTTGGGTTAGGCTGAGGGTTAGGATTATGGTTAGTGTTAGGGTTAGGATGAGGGTTAGGGTTAGTATTAGGATTAGAGTGAGGGCTAGGGTGAGGGTGCCCTTTACTGTTAAGGTTAGGGTGCGGTGTAGGGTTAGGGTTAGGGTGAGCATGAGGTTTAGTGTTAGAGTTAGGGGTAGGGTGAGGTTTAGGGTTAGTGTTAGGGTTAGGGTTAGGTTGAAGGTTATGGTTATGGTTAGGATTAGGATTAGGGTTAGGGTTAGAGTGTGAGGGTTAGGGTAAGCTTTAGGCTTAGGGTTAGGTTGAGGGTGAGGGTTAGGTTTAGAGTGTGGGTGAGTGTGAGGGTTAGGGTTAGTGTTAGGTTTAGGGTGAGGGTTAGTGTGAGGGTTAGGTTTAGGCTTAGGCTTAGGATTAGGTTGAGGGTGAAGGTAGGTGAGAGGGTTATGGTTACGGTGAGGGTGAGGATTAGGGTTAGGGTGAGGGTTAGGATTTGGGTTAGGATTAAGGTGAGGGTGAGGGTTAGGATTAGGGTGAGGGTTAGGGTTAGGATTAGGATTAGGGTGAGGGTGAGGGTGAAGGTTAGGATTATGATTAGGGTTATTGTTAGTGTTATGGTTAAGGTTACCTTTGCATTGATGCTGAGGCTGAGGATGAGGGTTAGGTTTAGGATTACAGTGAGGGTTACGTTTTGGCTTAGTATTAGTGTTTTTGTTAAAGTTAGGGTTAGAGTTATGGTGAGGGTGAGAGTGAGGGTGACGGTTAGGGTTAGGGTGAAGGTGACGTTTAGGGTTAGAGTGAGGGTTAGGGGGAGGGTTAGGGTGAGGGTTAGGGTTAGGGTTAGGGTTAGGTTTAGGATTAGGGTTAGGGTGAGGGTGAGTGTGAGGGTTAGGGTTAGGCTTAAGCTTAGCCTTAGGGATATGCTGAGGATGAGGGTGGGGTTGAGGATTATGGTTTGGGTGTTGGTTAGGGATAGGATTTGGGTGAGGGTTAGGATGAGGGTTAGGGTTATTATTAGGGTTAGGCTGAGGGCTATCGTGAGGGTGAGGGTTAGGGTTAGGGTTAGGCTTAAGTTTAGGGTTAGGCGGAGGGTGAGGTTGAGGGTGAGGATTAAGGTTAGGGTGATGGTTAGGGTTACAGTTAGGTTGAAGTTTAGCATGAGGTTTTGGGATAGGTTGAGGGATAGAGTGAGGGTGATGGTAAGGGTAAAGTTGAGGGTTAGGCTGAGGGTGAGAATTAAGATAACGGTGAGGGTTAGGGTTAGGGTGAGGGTTAGGGTAAGGGTGAGGGTAAGGGTTAGATTGAGGATTAGGGTTAGGTTCAGTGTGAGGTTTGGGGTGAGGATGAGGGTTAGGGTTAGGTTGAGGGTTAGTGTTAGGTTTAGTGTTATTGTTAGGTTAAGGATTAGATTTACGGTGAGGGTGAGGTTGCAGGTCCTGGTTAGGGTTAGGGTTAGGGTGAGGTTTAGAGTTAGGTTTGGAGATAGGGTTAGGTTGAGGGTGATGTTTAGGGTTAGATTTCGGGTTAGTGTTAGGGTTGGGCTTAGGGTTAGGCTGAGGGTGAGAGTGGGGGTGAGGATTAGGGTTGGGTTTAGGGTTAGGGTTAGAGTTAGGGTTAGGGTTAGGTTAGGGATTAGGGTTAGGGTTAAGGTGAGGGTGAATGTTAGAGTTAGGGTTAGGCTTAGGCTGAGGGTGAGGGTGGGGGTGAGGATTAGTTTTCGGGTGACGGTTAGGGTTAGGATTAGGGTGAGGGTTAGGATGAGGGTTAGGGTTGGGATTAGGCTTAGGGTGAGGACTATGGTGAGAGTGAGGTTTAGGTTTAGGGTTAGGGTGAGGTTTAGGGTTAAGGTGAGATTTAGGGTTAGTGTGAGTGTTAGTGTTAGGTTTAGGTTTAGAGTTAGGGTTTGGGGGAGGGTTAGGGTCAGGGTTAGGGCTAGGGTTAGTGTTAGGGTTATGGTTAGAGTGATGGTTAGGCTTACAGTTAGCTTGAAGGTTAGGATGAGGTTTAGGGATAGGGTGAGGGTTAGGGTAAGGGTGATGTTAAGGGTAAATTTGAGGGTTAGGCTTTGGGTGAGGGTTAGGATAAGTGAGAGGGTTACGGTTAGGGTGAGGGTTAGGGTAAGGGTGAGGGTTAGGGATTAAGGTGAGGCTGAGGGTTAGATTGAGGATTAGGGTCAGGGTTAGTGTGTGGTTTAGGGTGAGGATGAGGGTTAGGGTTAGGTGAAGTTAAGTGTTAGAATTAGGGTTATGGTGAGGACTAGGGTGAGGGTGAGGGTTAGGTTTAGGGGTAGGGTGAGGTTTAGTCTTAGGGTGAGGGTTAGGGTTAGTGTGAGGGTTAGTGTTAGGGTTAGGGTTAGTGTTAGGGTGAGGGTAAGTGTTAGGGAGAGGGTTAGGGTGAGGGTGAGGGTTATAGTTAGGGTGAGGCTAAGGGTTAGGGTTAGGGTTATTGTTAATTTTAGGTTTAGGTTTATGTTGAGGGTGAGGGTGAGCGTGAGGTTTAGGGTTAGGTTTAGGGTGAGGTTTAGGGTTAGATTTATCTTAGGGTGAGGGTAAGTGTTATGGTTACGGTTAGGATTAGTGTTATGTTAGGGTTAGGGTTAGGGTTATGGTGTGGTTGAGTGTGTGGTTTAGGGTTACGTTTAGGGGTAGGCTTGGGGTTAGGCTGAGGATGAGGTTGAGGGTGATGGTTACGGTTAGTGTGAGGGTTAGGATTAGGGTTAGTGTGAGGGTTAGGATGAAGATTAGGGTTAGGATTAGGGTTAGAGTGAGGGCTAGGGTGAGTGTGAGGTTTAGTGTTAGGGTTAGGGTGAGGTTTAGGTTTAGGGTTAGTGTGAGGGTGAGGTTTAGTGTTAGAGTTCGGGTTAGGTTGAGGGTTAGGATTAGGGTTAGTGTTAGCGTTAGGGTTAGGGTGAGTGTTAGGGTTAGGGTGAGTGTTATGGTGATGGTTAGGATTAGGATTAGGGTAGGGTTAGGGTGAGTGTGAGGGTGAGGGTAAGGGTTAGGCTTAGGGTTAGCCTGAGGGTGAGGGTGAGCGTGAGGGTTAGGTTTAGGGTGATTGTGAGTGTGAGGGTTAGGGTTAGTGTTAGGGTTAGCCTTAGGTTTAGGCTGAGGGTGATGGTGAGGGAGAGGGTTAGGGTTAGGGTGAGGGTTAGGGTTAGGGTTAGGGTGAGGGTTAGGGTTAGGGGTATGATGAGTTTTAGTGTTAGGCTAACGGTTAGGGTGAGGGTGAGGTCTAGGGTTAGAGTTGGGCTTAGGGTGAGGGTTAGCATGAGGGTTAGGGTTAGGGTGAGGTTTAGGGTGGGGGTGACAGTAAAGGTAAACTTTAGGGCTAGGCTGAGGGTGAGAGTTACTGTAAGTGTTTGGGTTAGGGTTAGGGTGAGGGTTAGGGGTAGGGGTAGGGTGAGGGTGAGTGTAAGATTGAGGATTAGTGTTAGGGTGAGGTTTAGGGTAAGGATGAGGGTTTGGGTTAGGGTTTTTGTTAGTGCTATGATTATAGTTAAGTTTGCAGTGAGGGTGAGGCTGAGGGTGAGGTTCATGGTGAGGGTTAGATTTAGGTTAGGGTCAGGGTTAGTATTATTTTTAGGGTTAGGGTTAGATTTGCAGTGAGGGTGAGTGTGAGGGTTAGGGTTACGTTGAGGGTGAGGTTTAGAGTTAGAATTCGGTTTATGGGGAGGGTTAGGGTGAGAGGTAGGGTTAGGGTTAGTGTTAGTCTTAGGGTGAGGGTGAGGGTTAGGTTGAGGTTTAGGGATAGGCTTAGGGTTAGGATTAGGGTTAGCGTGGGGGTGAGTGTGAGGGTTAGGTTTAGGATTAGGCTTAGGTTTAGGTTGAGTGTGAAGGTCGGTGTGAGGGTTATGGTTACGGTGAGGGTGAGGATTAGGGTTACAGTGAGGGTTAGGATTTTGGTTAGGATTAAGGTGAGGGTGAGGGTTAGGGTTAGGGTGAGGGTTAGGCTTAGGATTAGGATTAGGGTGAGGGTGAGGATTAGAGTTAGTGTTAGTGTTAGGTTTAGGGTTAGGCTGAGGGTGAGGGTGGCGGTGAGGATTAGTGTTAGGGTGATGGTTAGAGTTAGGTTTAGTGTTATTGTTAGGGTTAGGTTTAGAGTTACGGTGAGGGTGAGGTTCTGGGTGAGGTTTAGGGTTAGTGTTAGGGTGAGGTTTAAAGTTAGGGTTGGAAATAGGGTTAGGGTGAGGGTGATGTTTAGGGTTAGAGTTCGGGTTAGTGTTAGGGTTGGGCTTAGGGTTAGGCTGAGGGTGAGAGTGGGGGTGAGTATTAGGGATATCGTTAAGGTTAGGGTTAGAGTTAGGTTTATGGTTAGGGTTAGGGTTATTGTTAGTGTTATGTTTAGGGTTAAGTTTGCAGTGAGGGTGAGGCTGAGGGTGAGGTTTATGGTTAGGGTTAGGTTTTGGGTTAGGGTTATTGTTAGTGTTAGTGTTAGGTTTAGGGTTAGGGTTAGAGTTATGGTGAGGGTGAGGGTGAGAGTGAGGGTTAGGGTTAGGTTGAGGTTTAGGGTGACGTTTAGGGTTAGGATTAGGTTGAGGGTGAGGTTTATGGTTAGAGTGAGGGTTAGTGGGAGGGTTAGGGTTAGGATTAGGGATAGGGCTAGGTTTAGGGTTAGGATTAGTGTTTTTGTTAAGGTTAGGGTTAGACTTATGGTTAGTGTTAGGGTGAGGGTGAGGGTTAGCGTTAGGGTTAGGGTGTGGTTTAGGGTTAGGGTGAGGATTAGGGTTAGGGTGAGGGTGAGGTTTAGGGTTAGAGTTAGGTTTAGGCAGAGGGCTAGGGTGAGGGTTAGGGTTAGGGTTAGGGTTAAGTTTAGGAATAGGGTTAGGGTGAGGGTGAGTGTGAGGGTTAGGGTTAGGCTTATTCTTAGGTTTAGGGTTAGGCTGAGGATGAGGTTGGGGGTGAGGATTAGGGTTCGGTTGATTGTTAGGTTTAGGATTAGGGTGATTGTTAGGATGAGGGTTAGTGTTAGGATTAGGGTTAGGGTTAAAGCTAGGGGGAGGGTGAGGGTTAGGGTTAGGCTTAGGCTTAGGGTTACGCTGAGGGTTAGATTGAGGGTGAGTGTTAAGTTTAGGGTGATGTTTAGGGATACGGTTAGGTTGAAGGTTAGCATGAAGTTTAGGGATAGGGTGAGGGTTAGCGTGAGGGTGATGGTTAGGGTAAAATTGAGTGTTAGCCTGAGGGTGAGAATTAAGATAAGGGTGAGGGTTGGCGTTAGGTTGAGTGTTAGGGTTAGGGTTAGTGTTAGGGTTAGGATGAGTGTTAGGGTTAGGGTGAGGGTTATGGTTATGTTTAGGATTAGGATTAGGGTTAGGGTGAGGTTGAGTGTGAGGTTAGGGTAAGGGTTAGCCTTAGGGTTAGGTTGAGGGTGTGGGTTAGGTTTAGGGTGAGGGCGAGTGTGAGGGTTAGGATTAGTGTTAGGGTTAGGGTGAAGGTTAGGGTGAGGGTTAGTGTTAAAGTTAGGGTGTGGTTGAGGGTTAGGTTTAGGGTCATGCTTAGGGTTACGGTCAGGGAGAGGGTTAGCATGAGGGTGAGAGTTAGTGTGAGGGTTAGGGTGAGGGTGACAGTAAGGGTAAAGTTGAGGGTTTGGCTGAGAGTGAGGATTATGGTAAATGTGAGGGTTAGGGTTAAGGTGAGGGTGAGGGTTAGGGTTAGAGGTAGGGTGAGGGTGCGTGTAAGAATGAGTATTAATGTTAGGGTGAGGTATAGGGTGAGGATGAGGGTTAGGGTTAGGGTTATTGTTAGTGTTATGGTTACAGTTAAGTTTGCAGTGAGGGTGAGGCTGAGGGTGACGTTTATAGTTAGGGTTAGGTTTAGGGTTAGGGTTAAGGTTAGTATTATTTTTAGCGCTAGGGTTAGATTTACAGTGAGGGTGAGGGTGAGGGTGAGGGCTAGGGTGAGGTTTACGGTGAGGTTTAGGGTTAGTGTTCGGTTGAGCGTGAGGTTTAGAGTTAGAATTATGTTTATGGGGAGGGTTAGGGTGAGAGATAGGGTTAAGGTTAGAGTTAGTCTTAAGGTGAGGGTGAGGGTTAGGTTGAGGTTTAGGGATAGGTTTAGGGTTAGGATTAGGTTTTGGTTGAGGATAAGTGTGAGAGTTAGGTTTAGGCTTAGACTCAGGGTTAGGTTAAGGGTGAAGGTAGGTGTGAGGGTTATGGTTACGGTGAGAGTGAGGATTAGGGTTAGGGTGAGGGTTAGAATTTGGGTTAGATTAAGGTGAGGGTGAGGGTTAGGGTTAGGGTGAGTTTTAGGTTTAGGATTAGGATTAGGGTGAGGGTGAGTGTTTGGATTATGGTTAGGGTTATTGTTAGTGTTATGGTTAAGATTACCTTTGCAGTGATGGTGAGGCTGAGGGTGAGGGTTAGGTTTAGGATTAGGGTTAGGGTTAGGTTTAGGGTTAGGATTAGTGTTTTTGTTAAGGTTAGGTTTAGAGTTATGGTGAGGGTGAGGGTGAGCTTTAGGGTTAGGGTTAGGGTGAGCTTTAGGGTTAGGGTGAGGATTAGGGTTTTGGTGAGGGTAGGTTTAGGGTTAGAGTGAGGGTTAGCGGGAGGGTTAGGGTGACTGTTAGGGTTTGGGTTAGGGTTAGGTTTAGGAGTAGGGTTAGGTTGAGGGTGAGTGTGAGTGTTAGGGTTAGGCTTAGGCTTCGGCTTAGGGTTAGGCTGAGGATGAGGGTGGGGGTAAGGATTAGTGTTCGAGTGACGATTAGGGTGAGGATTAAGGTGAGGGTTAGGATGAGGGTTAGGGTGAGGATTAGGGTTAGGGTGAGGGCTAGGGTGAGGGTGAGGGTTAGGGTTAGGGTTAGGTTTAGGTTTAGGATGAGAGTGATGTTGAGGGTAGGGGTTAAGGTAAGGGTAATGGTTAGGGTTACGGTTAAGTTGAAGATTAGCATGAGGTTTAGGGATAGGGTGAGGGTTAGAGTGAGGGTGATGGTAAGGGTAAAGTTGAAGGTTAGGCTGACTGTGAGAATTAAGATAAGGGTGAGGGTTAGTTTTAGGGTGAGGCTTAGGGTAAGGGTGTGGGTTAGGGGTTATGGTGAGGGTTAGGGTTAGGTTGAGGGTTATAGTTAGGGTGAGGGTTAGGGTTAGGGTTATTGTTATTGTTAGGTTTAGAGTTAGGTTGAGGGTGAGGGTGACGGTGAGGGTTAGGTTTAGGGTTAGGATTAGGGTGAGATTTAGGGTTAGGATTAGTGTTAGAGTTAGGGTTAGGGTGAGGGTGAGGTTTAGGGTTAGAATTAGGCTTCGGTTGAGTGTTAGTGTGAGGGTTAGGGTTAGGGTAAGTGTTAGGTTAGGGTTAGGGTGAGGGTTAGGTTTAGAGTGATAATTAGGGGTAGTATTAGGGTTAGGGTGAGGTTGAGTGTGTGGGTTAGGCTTAAGTTTAATGTTAGGCTTAGGGTTAGGCTGAGGGTGAGGTTGAGGGTGAGGGTTATGGTTAGGGTGAGGGTTAGAGTTAGGGTTAGATTGAGGGTTAGGATGAGGGTTAGTGTTACGATTAGTGTTAGGTTGAGCGCTGGGGTGATGGTTAGTGTGAGGTTTAGGGTTAGGGATAGGGTTAGGTTTAAGATTAGGGTTAGGTTTTGGGTGAGTGTGAGGGTTAGGCTTAGTGTTAGGGTTAGGATTAGGGTTAGGGTTATGGTTAGGGTTTGATTTAGAGTGAGGTTGAGGGTAAGAATTAGAGTTAGTGTTAGTGTTAGGGTTAGGGTTAGGCTAAGGGTGAGGGTGGGGTGAGGATTTGGGTTAGGGTGATGGTTAGGGTTAGGGTTAGTGTTATTGTTAGGGTTAGGGTTAGCGTTAAGGTGAGGGTGAGGGTGAGGGTGCGGGTGAGTTTTAGGGTTAGGGTTAGGTGAGGTTTAGGGTTAGTGTTAGAGATAGGGTTAAGGTGAGGGTGAGGTTTAGGGTTAAAATTCGGGTTAGTTTTAGAGTTACGCTTACCGTTAGGCTGAGGTTGAGTGTGGGGGTGAGGATTAGGGTTAGCTTTAGGGTTAGTGTTAGAGTTCGGGTTAGGCTTAGGGTTAGGGTTATTGTTAGTGTTATGGTTAGGTTTAGTTTGCAGTGACGGTGAGGCTGAGGGTGAGGTTTATGATTAGCTTTAGGTTTAGTATTAGGGTTAGTGTTAGTGTTATTTTTAGGGTTAGGGTTAGAGTTATGGTGAGGGTGAGGGTGAGGGTGAAGGTTAGGTTTAGGGTGAGGTTTAGGGTGAGGTTGAGGGTTAGGGTTAGGTTGGGTGTGAGGTTTAGGGTTAGAGTGAGGGTTAGTGGGAGGGTTAGGGTGAGGTTTAGGTTTAGGGTTATTGTTAGTCTTAGGGTGAGGGTGAGGTTTAGGTTGAGGTTTAGGGATAAGTTTAGGGTTAGGATTAGGGTTAGGGTGAGGGTGAATGTGAACGTTAGGGTTAGGGTTAGGCTTAGGCTTAGGTTTATGATTATGGTGAGGGTCAGTGTTAGGCTTAGGATTAGGGTGAGGTTTAGGGTTAGGTTGAGGGTTAGGGTTAGTGTGAGTGTTAGTGTAGGGTTAGGTTTAGTGTTAGGGTTAGGGGGAGGGTTAGGGTCAGAGTTAGGGTTAGGGTTAGTGTGAAAGTTAGGGTTAGGGTGAAGGTTTAGTTGAGGTTTAGGGTTAGGGTTAGGGTTAGGTTTAGGATTAGTGTTAGGTTGAGGGTATTTGTGAGTGTTAGGGTTAGGTTTAGGCTTAGGCTAAGGGTGAGGGTGAGGGTGAGGCTTAGACTTTGGGTGATGGTTAGGGTTAGGATGAGGGTGAGGGTTAGGATGAGGGTTAGGGTTAGGATTAGGGTTAAGGTGAAGGCTAGTGTGAGGGTGAGGGTTAGGTTTATTGTTAGGGTGAGGTTTAGGCTTAGGATGAGGGTTAGGGCTATTGTGAGTGTTAGTGGTAGGGTTAAGTTTAGTGTTAGGGTTAGGGGGAGGATTAGGGTCAGGGTTAAGTTTAGGGTTAGTGTTAGGATTAGGGTTAGGGTGATGGTTGGGGTTATGGTTAGCTTGAAGTTTAGGATGTTTAGGGATAGGGTGAGGGTTAGGGTGAGGGTGATGGTAAGGTTGAAGTTGAGGGTTAGGCTGAGGGTGAGGGTTAAGATAAGGGTGAGGGTTAGGGGTTATGGTGAGGGTGAGGGTTAGATTGAGGATTAGGGTTAGGGTTAGTGTGTGGTTTAGGGTGAGGATGAGGGTTAGGGTTAGGTGAGGGTAAGGGTTAGAATTAGGGTTACGGTGAGGGCTAGGATCAGGGTGAGGGTTAGGGTTAGTGTTAGCGTTAGGGTGAGGGTGAGGCTTAGGGTGAGTGTTAGGGTTAGTGTGAGGGTTAGTATTAGGGTTAGTGTTAGTGTTAGTGTTAGGGTGAGGGTAAGTGTTAGGTTGAGGATTAGGGTTAGGGTGAGGGTTATAGTTAGGGTGAGGGTTAGGGTTAGGGTTAGGGTTTGTGTTAATTTTAGGTTTAGGGTTATGTTGAGGGTGAGGGTGAGGGTTAGGGTTAGGGTTAATATTAGGTTAGGGTTAGGGTGAGTGTGTGGGTTAGGATTAGGTTTAGGGTTAGGCTTAGTTTTTGGCTGACAGTGAGGTTGAGGGTGAGGGTTAGGGTTAGGGTGAGGGTAAGGATTTCGGTTAGGGTGAGGGTTAGGATGAGGGTTAGGTGATGGCTAGGGTGAGGGTGAGGTTTAGGGTTAGGGTTAGGGTGAGGTTTAGTGTTAGGGTTAGGGTGAGGGTGAGGTTGAGTGTTAGATTTAGGGTTAGAGTGAGGGTTAAGGATCTGGTTAGTGTTAGGGTTAGGGTTAGGGTGCGTGATAGGGTTAGGGTGAGGGTTATGGTTATGGTTAGGATTAGGATTAGGGTTACGGTTAGGGTTAGTGTGTGGGTTAATGTTAGGTTTAGTGTTAGGCTTAGGGTTAGGCTGAGGGTGAGGTTGAGGCTGCGGGTTAGGTTTAGTGTGAGTGTTTGGGTTACAGTGAGGGTTATGTTTAGGGTGACGGTTACGGTTAGGTTTAGGGTTACGTTGAGGGCTACATTGAGGGTGAGGTTTAGGGTTAGCTTTAGGGTAAAGTTTATGGTGAGGGTGAGGTGTAGGGATAGGGTTAGGCTGAGGTTTAGGGTTATATTTAGGGTTAGGGGTAGGGCGAGTGTGAGGTTTAGGGTTAGAATTATGGTTACGGAGAGGGTTAGGGTGAGATTTACGGTTAGAGTTAGGGTTAGGGGGAGGGTTAGGGTGAGGGTTAGGTTTAGGGTGAGGGCTAGGTTGAGGGTGAGGGTTAGGGTTAGTGTTAGGCTTAGGCTTATGGTTAGGCTGAGGGTGAGGTTGAGGGTGAGGTTAGGGTTAGGGTGAGGTTAGGGGTACGGTTAGGTTGAAGGTTAGCATGAGTTTTAGGGATAGGGTGAGGGTTAAGGTGAGGGTGATGGTAAGGGTAATGTTGAGGATTACGCTGAGGGTCAGGGTAAAGATAAGGGTGAGGGTTAGGGTTAGGGTGAGGGTTAAGGTAAGGTTGAGGGTGAGGGGTTGGGGTGAGGGTGAGGGTTAGATTGGGGACTAGGGTTAGGGTTAGTGTGAGGTTTAGGGTGATGATGAGGGTTAAGGTTAGGGTGAGGGTTACGGTTATAATTAGGGTTAGGATGAGGGCTAGGGTGAGGGTGAGGGTTAGGGTTAGGTTGGGGTTAGAGTGAGTTTTAGGGTTAGGGTGACGGTTAGGGTTAGTGTGAGGGTTAGTGTTATGGTTAGGGTTAGTGTTAGGGTGAGGGTAAGTGTTAGGGTGAGGGTTAGGGTTAGGGTGAGCATTATAGTTAGGGTGACGGTTAGGGTTAAGTTTAGGGATATTGTTATTGTTAGGTTTAGGGTTACATTGAGGGTGAGGGTGAGGGTGAGTGTTAGGGTTAGAGTTAGGGTGAGGTTTAGGTTTAGTATTAGGGGTAGAGTTAGGGTGAGGGTGAAGTTTTGGGTTAGAGTTAGGCTTAGCGTGAGGGTTAGTGTGACAATTAGGGTTAGGGTTCGTGTTAGGTTAGGGTTAGGGTGAGGGTTAGTGTGAGCGTTAGGGTTAGAGGGAGGGTTAGGTTTAGGATTAGGGTTAGGGTGAGGTTGAGTGTTTGGGTTAGGGTTAGGTTTAGAGTTAGGCTTAGGGTTAGGCTGAGGCTGAGGTTGAATGTGAGGGTGAGGATTAGGTGAGGGTTAGGTTTAGGGTAAGGTTGAGGGTTAGGATGAGGGTTAGGGTTAGGATTGGGGTTAGTGTGAGGGTCAGTGTGTGGGTTAGGGTTAGGTTTAGATTTATGCGTCGGGTTAGGCTGAGGCTGAGGTTGAGGGTGAGGGTTAGGGTTAGTGTGAGCCTTAGGGTTAGGGATAGGGTTAGGTTTAGGATTAGGGTTAGGTTGAGGGTCAGTGTGAGTTTTAGGGTTAGAGTTAGGGTTAGGCTTAGTGTTAGGGTTAGGTTTAGGGTTAGGGTTTGGTTTAGGGTGAGGGGTAGGGTGAGGATTAGGGTTAGTGTTAGTGTTAGGGTTAGGGTTAGACTGAGGGTGAGGGTGGGGTTGAGGATTAGGGTTAGGGTGATGGTTAGGTTTAGGGTTAGTGTTATTGTTAGGGTTAGGGTTAGAGATACGGTGAGGGTGAGGTTGTGGGTGAGGGTTAGGGTTAGGGTTTGGGTGAGGTTTAGAGTTAGGGTTGGAGACAAGGTTAGGATGAGGGTGATGTTTAGGGTTAGAGTTAGGGTTAGTGTTAGGATTGGGCTTAGGGTTAGGCTGAGGGTGAGAGTGGGGGTGAGGATTAGGGATAGGGTTAGGGTTAGGGTGAGGGTTAGGGTAAGGGTGAGGGTTAGGGATTAAGGTGAGGCTGAGGGTTAGATTGAGGAGTAGGGTTAGGGTTAGTGTTGTTGTTTAGGGTGAGGATGAGGGTTAGGGTTAGGTGAGGGTAAGGGTTAGAATTAGGGTTAGGGTGAGGGCTAGGTTGAGGGTGAGGTTAGGCTTAGAGTTAGGATTAGGATTAGGGTAAGGGTTAGGGTGTATGTGAGTGTTAGGGTTAGGGTTAGGCTTAGGTTTAGGCTGAGGGTGAGGGTAAGGGTGCGGTTTTGGGTAAGGGTGAGGGTTAGTGTTAGGGTTATTGTTAGGGTTAGGATTAGGATGAGGTTTAGGTTTTGGTTATGTTTAGAGTTAGGTTTAGGATGAGGGTGAGATTTAGAGTTAGAGTTAGGGTTAGTGTAAGGGTTAGGTTTAGGGTGAGGGTTAACATTAGAGTTAGGGTTAATCTTAGGGTTAGGCTTAGGCTGAATATGAGGGTG
Organism: Dipodomys merriami; assembly: GCF_024711535.1. NCBI lineage: Eukaryota > Metazoa > Chordata > Mammalia > Rodentia > Heteromyidae > Dipodomys > Dipodomys merriami. Next base: position 151,699 of record NW_027206321.1, on the reverse strand, counting down.
AGTTTTAGGCTTCGGGTTAGGGTGAGGTTTAGGGTAAGGGTGAGGGTGAGGATATTTATGAGGATTAGGGTTAGGATTAGGTTAAGGGTGAGAGCTAGGGTGAGGGTTAGGGTGAGGGCTAGGGCTAGGGATATGGTTAGGTTTAGGATTAGGGTTAGGGTGAGGGTGAGTGTGAGAGTTCTGGTTATGGTTAGGTTTAGGCTTAGAGTTAGGGTGAGGGTTAGGGTTATGGTTTGGGTTAGGGTGAGTGTGAGGCTGAGGATTAGGGTTAAGTTTAGGGTTAGGTTTAGGGTTAGGTTTAGGTTTAGGGTTAGTGTCACGGTTAGGCTTAGGCTTAGGGTTAGGGTTAGGGTGAGGGTTAAGGTTAGGGTTAGGGTTAAGGTAAGGTTTATGCTTAGGGTTAGGCTGAGGGTGAGTGTGAGGGTGAGGGTTAGGGTTAGGTTTAGGGTGAAGTTTAGGATGAAGTTTAGTGTTAGGATTAGGGTAAGGGTGAGGGCTATGGTGAGGGTTAGGGTGAGGGCTAGGGGTAGGAATAGGTTTAGGTTTAGGATTAGGGTTAGGATGAGGGTGAGTGTGAGAGTGAGGGTTAGGGTTAGGTTTAGGGTTAGAGTTAGGGTGAGGGTTAGCGTTAGGGTTTGGGTTAGGGTGTGAGGGTGAGGCTGAGGATTAGGGTTAGGTTTACGGTTAGGTTTAGGTTTAGGGTTAGTGCTAGGGTTAGGGTTAGTGTTAGGCTTAGGGTTACGGTGAGGGTGAGGGTGGGGGGGTGAGGATTAGAGTTAGGGTTAGGGATAGGCTTAGGTTTAGGGTTATTGTTAGGGTTATGTTTAGGTTTAAGTTTGTGGTGTGGGTGAGACTGAGGGTGAGGTTTATCTTTAGGGTTAGGGTTAGGATTAGTGTTATTGTTAGGGTTAGGTTTAGAGTTATGGTGAGGTTGAGGGTGAGGGTGAGGGTTAGGGTTAGGGTGAGGTTTAGGGTTAGGGTTAGGGTGAGTGTGAGGTTTAGGGTTACAGATAGGGTTACGTTGAGGTTTAGAGTTAAGGTTAGTGTTTGGGTTAGTGTGGGTTTGAAGGTTAGGTTGAGGTTGAGGGTTAGGGTTACGTTTAGGATTAGGGTCAGGTTGAGGGTGAGTGTGCGGCTTAGGGTGAGGGTTAGGCTTACCCTTAGGGTTAGGCTGAGGGTGAGGATGGGGTGAGGATTAGGGTTAGGGTGATGGTTCGGGGTAGGGTTAGTGTTATTTTTAGGGTTAGGTTTAGAGTTAAAGTGAGGGGGAGGGTGTGGGGGAGGGTTAAGGTTAGGGTTAGGTTTGGGTTTAGGGTTAGGGTTAGGGTTAGGGTGAGGGTGAGAGTTAGGTTGTGGTTTAGGGTTAGGGTTAGTGTGAGGGTTAGTGTTAGGGTTAGGGTTAGTGTTAGGATGAGGTTCCGTTTTAGGTTGAGGGTATGGGTTAGGGTGAGGATTATGGTAAGGGTGAGGTTTAGGATTAGTGTTAGGGTTATTGTGTTGGTTAGGTTTAGTGTTACAGTTACTGTGAGGGTGAGGATTAGGGTTAGGGTTAGGTTGAGGTTTGTTTGGGGTTAGGGTTAGAGTTAGGGTTTGGGTGAGGGTGAGGTTTAGGGTTAAAGTTAGGGTTAAGATGAGGGTTAGGGTGATAGTTAGGGGGAGGGTTATGTTTAGGGTTAGGGTTAGGGATAGGATTAGGATTAGGTTGAGGGTGTGTGTGTTAGCGTTAGGTCTAGGGTTAGGTTTAGGTTTAGGGTGAGGGTGAGGGTCAGGTTGAGGGTTAGGTTTAGGGTGAGGGTTAGGGTTAGGGGTAGTGGGAGGGTTAGGATGAGGGTTAGGGTTAGGATTAGGGTTAGGGTAAGGGCTAGGGTGAGGGTGAGGTTTAAGATTAGGTTTAGGGTGAGGTTTATGTTTAGGATTAGTGTTAGGATTAGGGTGACAGTGAGGTTTAGGTTTAGAGTTAGGGTTAGGGTGAGGTTGAGGGTGAGGGTGAGGTTTAGGGTTAGTGTTAGGATGAGGGTTAGGGTTAGGATCTGAGTGAAGTTTAGGGATAGGTTTAGGATTAGGATTAGGGTTAGAGTTAGCCTGAGGGTGAGGGTGAGGGTGAGTGTTAGGGTGAGGATGAGGGTTAGTGTTAAGGTGAGGGCTAGCGTGAGGGTGAGGGTTAGGGATAGGGTTAGAGTGAGGGTGAGGGTTGGGTGATGTTTAGGGTTAGTTTGAGGGTTAGTGTAAGGGTTAGAGTTAGTGTTAGTGTGAAGGTAAGTGTTAAGGTGATGGTTAGGGTTAGGCTGAGGGTTATTGTTAGTGTTAGGGTTAGGGTCAGGGTTAGGGTTAGGGTTAGTGTTATTGTTTGGTTTAGGGTTAGAGTTATGTTGAGGTTGAGGCTGAGGGTTTTGGTTAGGGTGCGGTTTAGTGTGAGGTTAAGGGTTAGGGTTAGGGTTAGGGTTAGTGTGAGGGTGAGGTTTAATGTTAGAGTTAGGGTTAGGGGGAGGTTTAGGATGAGGGTTAGGGTTAGGATAAGGGTTAGGGTAAGGGCTAGGTTGAGGGTGAGTTTTAGGGTTAGGGTTAGGTTGAGGTTTAGGGTTAGGGTTAGGGTTAGGGTGAGGGTGAGGTTTAGGGTTAGAGTTACGGTTAACGTGAGGCTGAGGGTGAGGATTAGGGTTAAGGTGAGTGTTAGGGTTTGGGGTAGGGTGAGGGTTAAGATGAGGGTGAGGGTTAGGGTTAGGGTTAGGATTAGGATTAGGGTTAGGGTTTCAGTGAGTGTGAGGGTTAGGGATAGTGTTAGGTTGAGTGTTAGGGTTAGCGTGAGAGTTATGGTTAGGGCTAGGAATACGGTTAAGCTGAAGGTGAGTGTGAAGATTAGGGTTAGGGTGAGGTTTAGTGTTTGGTTTAGGGTTAGAGTTAGGCTTAGGATTAGGGTAAGGTTTAGGGGTAGAGTTAGGGTTAGGGAGGACGGTTTGGGTGAGGGTTATGATTAGGGTGACGGTTAGGTTGGGGGTGATGGTAAGGATAAATTTTAGGGTTATGCTGAGGGTGAGGGTTACGGTTAGGGTGAGGGTTAGGATTAGGGTGAGGGTAAGGGTTAGGTTTAGGGTGAAGGTGAGGGTTAGATTGAGGATTAGTGTGAGGTTTAGGGTGAGGATGAGAGTTAGGGTTAGGGTGGGGGCTAGGGTGAGGGTGAGGGTTAGGGTTAGTGTGAGGTTTAGTGTTAGGGTTAGGGTTAGTGTTAGGTTGAGGGTTAGGGTTAGGGTTAGGGTTAGGTTTAGTGGTAGGGTTAGGGTTAGGGTTACGGTGAGGCTAAGCAGGTGGGTTTGGGTTGGGGTTAGGATGAGGTTCAGGTTTAGCATTAGGTTAGGGTTAGGGTTAGCATGAGGGTGAGGTTTAGGGTTAGAGTTAGGGTTAGTGTTAGGGTTAGGGTTTGGTTATTGTTAGGATTAGGGTAAGGGATAGGGTTAGGGTTAGGCTTAGGCTTAAGCTAAGGCTTAGACTGAGCATGAGTGTGAGGGTTAGGATTAGGGTTAGGGTTAGTTTGAGGTTTTGGTTTAGGTTTAGGGTTAGGGTGAGGGTTAGTGTTAGGGATAGGGTTAGGTTTAGAATTAGAGTTAGGGTGAGGTTGAGTGTGAGCATTAGGGTTAGGGTTAGGGTTAGGCGTAGAGTTAGGGTTAGGTTTTGGTTTAGGGTGAGGGTGAGGCTGAGGACTAGGTTTAGGTTTAGGGTTAGGGTTAGGGTTAGGGTTACAGTGAGGGTTAGGTTTATGGTTAGGGTGAGAGTTAGCGTTAGGTTGAGGGTTAGGGTTAGGATTAGGTTTAGGGTGAGGGTGAGCGTTAGGGTTAGTTTTAGGGTGAGTTTTAGGATGATGGTTAGGGATAGGATTAAGGTTAGGGTGAGGGCTAGGCTGAGGGTGAGGTTTAGGATTAGGGTTAGGGTGAGTTTTAGTGTTAGTGTTAGGGTTAGGGTTAGGGTGAGGGTTAGGGTTATTGTTAGGTTTAGGGTTATAGTTGTAGTGAGTGTGAGGGTTAGGGTTAAGGTTAGGATGAGGTTTAGGTTTTGGTTTAGGGTTAGAGTTAGGTTTAGGATGAGGTTGAGATTTAGGGTTAGAGTTAGGGCTAGTGTTAGGGTTAGGTTTAGGGTGAGGGTTAACGTTTGGGTTAGAGTTAGGCTTAGGCTTAGACTTAGGCAGAGAATGAGGGTGAGGTTTAGGGTTAGGGTTAGGGTGAGTGTTAGGGTTATTGTTAGGGTGAGGCTTATGATGAGTTTTAGGGTTAGGATTAGGGTTAGGGTGAGGGTTAGGGTGAGGGTTAGGGTGTGGGTTACGTTAAAGGGTAGGGTTAGATTTAGGATTAGGGTTAGGGTGATGGTGAGTGTGAGGGTTAGGGTTAGGGTTAGGGTTAGGCTTAGGGTAAGGGTGAGGTTTTGGGTTAGATTGAGGGTGAGGCTGAGGATTAGGGTTACGGTTAGGGTTAGGTTTAGGGTTAGGGTTAGGGTTAGGGTTAGGTTTAGGTTTAGGGTTAGGGTTAAGTAATGGCTTAGGCTTAGGCTGAGAGTGAGGGTGGGGGTGGGGGTGTGGATTTGTTTTAGGGTTAGGGTTATGGTTAGGAGTATTGTTAGTGTTATGATTAGGGTTTATTTTGCCTTGTGGGTGAGGCTGAGGGTGAGGGTTATAATTAGTGTTAGTGTTAGTGTTAGGGTTAGTGTTATTGTTAGTGTTAGGGTTAGAGTTACGGTGAGTTTGAGCGTCAGGGTGAGGGTTACGGTTAGGTTGAGTTTTAGGGTGAGGTATAGGGTTAGGGTTAGGGTTAGTGTTAAGGTGAGGGTGAGGTTTAGGGTTAGAGTTAGGGTTACGGGGAGGGTTAGGTTGAGGTTTAGGGTTAGGGTTAGTGTGAGGGTTAGGGTGAGGGTGAGGGTTAGGTTGAGATTTAGCAATAGGGTTAGGTTTAGGGTTAGGTTTAGTGTTAGGGTGAATGTAAGGCTTAGTGTGAGGGTTAGGCTTATGCTTAGGGTTATGCTGAGGGTGAGGGTGGAGGTGAGGAATAGGGTTAGGGTGATGTTTAGGGTTAAGGTTAGTTTTATTGTTAGGGTTAGTGTTACAGTTAAGGTGAGGTTGAGGGTGCGGGTGAGGGTTAGGGTGAGGGTTAGGATGAGGGTTAGGGTTAGGATTAGGGTTAGGGTGAGGGCTAGGCTGAGGGTGAGGTTTAGGATTAGGATTAGTGTGCGGTTTTGGGTTAGGGTTAGGGTGAGGGTGAGGTTTACAGTTAGATTTAGGGTTAGGGTGAGACTGAGGTTGAGGGTTAGGGTTAGGGTTAGTGTTAGAGTTAGGGTTAGAGTGAGGGTTATGTTGAGGGTGAGGGTTAGGCTTAGAGTTAGGATTAGGATTAGGGTAAAGGTTAGGGTGGCTGTGAGGGTTAGTGTTAGGGTTAGGGTTAGGCTTAGGTTTAAGTTGAGGATGAGGGTAAGGGTGAGGGTTTGGGTAAGGGTGAGGGTTAGGGTTAGGTTTAGGGTGAGAATTAGGGTTCGGTTAAGTTTAGGGTTAGGGTGAGGGTTAGGGTCAGTGTTAGGGTTATTGTTAGGGTTAGGGTTAGGATGAGGTTTAGGTTTAGGTTATGTTTAGAGTTAGGTTTAGGATGAGGGTGAGATTTAGGGTTAAAGTTAGGGTTAGTGTTAGGTTTAGGTTTAGGGTGAGGGTTAACGTTTGGGTTAGGGTTAGGCTTAGGCTTAGGCTGAGCTTGAGGGTGAGGTTTAGGGTTAGGGTTAGGGTGAGGGTTAGGGATAGGTTTAGGGTGAGGTCATTGATGAGTTTTAGGGTTAGGATTAGGCTAAGGGTGAGGGCTAGTTTGAGGGTTAGGGTGAGGGCTAGGGCTAGGGATAGGGTTAGGTTTAGGATTAGGGTTCGGGTGAGGGTGAGTGTGAGAGTTAGGGTTAGGGTTAGGTTTAGGCTTAGAGTTAGGGGGAGGGTTAGGGTTATGGTTTGGGTTAGGGTGAGGGTGAGGCTAAGGATTAGGGTTAAGTTTAGAGTTAGGTTTATGGTTAAGTTTAGGTTTAGGGTTAGTTTTAGGGTTAGGGTTAGGGTTACGGTGAGGGTTAAGGTTAGGGTTAGGGTTAGGTTTAGGCTTAGGTTTACGGTGAGGGTTAAGGTTAGGGTTAGGGTTAGGCTTAGGGTTAGGCTGAGGATATGGATTGGGGTGATGATTAGAGTTAGGTTTAGTGTTAGGCTTAGGGTTAGGTTTATTGTTAGAGTTATATTTAGGTTTAAGTTTGCGGTGAGGGTGAGGCTGAGGGTGAGAGATATCTATCGTTAGGGTTAGGGTTAGAGTTAGTGTTATTGTTAGGGTTAGGGTTAAAGTTACGGTGAGTTTGAGGGTGAGGGTAAGTAAGGGTTAGTGTTAGGGTGAGGTTTAGGGTTAGGGTTAGGGTTAGGGTGAGTGTGTGGTTTAGGGTTAAAGTTATTGTAAGGGGGAGGGTTAGGGTAAGGTTTAGAGTTAAGGTTAGTGTTTATGTTAGTGTGAGGGTGAAGGTTATGTTGAGGTTGAAGGATAGGGTTACCTTTAGAATGAGGGTCAGTTTGAGGGTGAGTGTGATTGTTAGGGTGAGGGTTAGCCATACGCTTAGGGTTAGGCCCAGTGTGACGGTGGGGTGAGGATTAGGGTTAGGGTGATGGTTTGGATTAGGGTTAGTGTTATTTTTAGGGTTAGGGTTAGAGTTAAAGTGAGGGTGAGGGTGCGGGTGAGGGTTAGGGTTAGGGTTAGGTTGGGGGTTAGGCTTAGCATTATGGTTAGGTTGAGGGTAAGGTTTAAGGTTAGAATTAGGGTTAGCATGAGGCTGAGGGAGAGGGTGAGTGTTAGGGTTAGGGTTAGGATTAGACTTAGGATTAGGGTTAGGGTGAGTGTGAAGTTTAGTGTTAGCCTTAGGTTTAGGCTGAGGGTGAGGGTGAGGGTGAGTGTTAAGGTTAGTTTGAATGTTAGGGTTAGGGTTAGGGTGTGGTTTAGTGTTAGTGTTAGAGTTAGGGGTAGGGTGAGGGTGAGGTTTAGGTGTAGAGTTAGGGCTAGGGTAAGGTTTAGGTTGAGTGTTAGTGTTAGGGTCAGTGTTAAGGTGGGGGTGATGGTAAGAGTAAACTTCAGCGTTAGGCTAAGTTTGAGGGTTAAGGTAAAAGTGAGGGTTAGGGTGAGGGTTAGGGTTAGGTTTATGGTGAGAGTTTGGGTTCAGGTTAAGTTTAGGGTTAGGGTGAGGGTTAGGGTGAGGGTTAAGGTTAGGGTGAGAGTTAGGGTTAGGTTGAGGGTTAGGGATATGATTAGGGTTAGGGTGAGGGTGAGGGTTAGGGTTAGTGTTAGGGTGAGGGTTAGGATGAGGGTTAGGGTTACGATTAGGGTTAGGGTGAGGGCTAGGCTGAGGGTGATGTTTAGGATTAGGGTTAGGGTGAGGTTTAGCATTAGGGTTAGGGTGAGGGTGAGGGTGAGGGTGAGGTTTAGGGTTAGATTTAGGGTTAGGTTGAGACTGAGGTTGAGGGTTAGGATTAGGGTTAGTGTTAGAGTTAGGGTTAGGGTGAGAGTTAGGTTGAGGGTTCGGGTTAGGCTTAGGGTTAGGATTAGGATTAGAGTAAGGGTTTTGCTGAGTGTGAGGGTTAGGGTTAGGGTTAGGCTTAGGTTTAGGCTGAGGGTGAGGGTGAGGTTGAGGCTTAGGTTAAGAGTGAGGTTTAGGGTTAGGGTTAGGGTGAGAGTTAGGGTTCGGTTAAGTTTAGGGGTAGGGTGAGGGTTAGGGTTAGGGTTTGGGTTAGGGTGAGGGTGAGGCAAAGATTTAGGCTTAGGTTTAGGGTTAGGTTTAGGTTTAGGGTTAGTGTTAGGGTTATGGTTAGGGCTACGGTGAGGGTTAGGGTTAGGGTTACATTTACGGTTAGGCTTAGTGTTAGGCTGAGGATGAGGGTGAGGGTGAGGGTTAGGGTTAGGGTTAGGGTGAGGTTTAGGATAAGGTTTAGTGTTAGGATTAGGGTATGGGTGAGGGCTATGGTGAGGGTTAGGGTGAGGGCTAGGGATAGGGATAGGGTTAGGTTTAGGATTAGGGTTAGGGTGAGGGTGAGTGTGAGAGTTAGGGTTAGGGTTAGGTTTAGGCTTAGAGTTAGGGTGAAGGTTAGGGATAGGGTTTGGGTTAGGGTGAGGGTGAGGCTGAGGATTAGGGTTAGGTTTAGGGTTAGGTTTAGGGTTAGTGTTAGGGTTAGTGTTAGGGTTAGGGTTAAGGTGAGATTAGGGTTAGGGTTAGGCTTAGGCTTAGGGTTAGGCTCAGGGTGACTTTGGGGCTGAAGATTAGAGTTAGGGTTAGGGTTAGGGTTAGGGCTAGGCTTCTTGTTAGGGTTATGTTTAGGTTTTAGTTTGCGGTGAGGGTGAGATTGACGGTGCGTGTTATCGTTAGGGTTAGGATTAGGGTTAGTGTTATTCTTAGGGTCAGGGTGAGAGTTCCGGTGAGGTTGAGCGTGAGGGTGAGGGTTAGGGTTAGGTTGAGGTTTAGGGTTAGAGTTAGGTTTAGGGGGAAGGTTAGGGGGAGATATAGGGTTAGGGTTAGTGTTAGGGTTAAGTTGAGGGTGAGGGTTAGGTTGAGGTTTAGGGATAGTGTTAGGTTTAGGATTAGGTTTAGGGTGAGAGTGAGTGTAAGACTTAGGGTGAGGGTTAGGCTTAGGCTTAGGGTTAGGCTTAGGGTGAGGGTCGGGGTGAGGAATAGGGTTAGGGTGATGATTAGGCTTAAGATTAGTTTTATTGTTAGGGTTAGTGTTAGAGTTAAGGTGAGGGTGAGGGTGCGGGTGAGGGTTACGGTGAGGGTTAGGATGAGGGTTATGGTTAGGATTAGGGTTAGGGTGAGTGCTAAGCTGAGGGTGAGGTTTAGGATTAGGTTTAGAGTGAGGTTTAGGGTTAGGGTTAGGGTTAGGGTTAGGGTTAGGGTTAGGGTGAGGGTTAGGTTTATTGTTAGGGTTAGGGTTGGGGTTAGGGTTACAATTGTATTGAGGGTGAGGGTTAGGGTTAAGGTTAGGATGAGGTTTAGGTTTTGGGTTAGGGTTAGAGTTAGGTTTAGGATGAGGATGAGATTTAGGGTTAGAGTTAGGGTTAGTGTTAGGGTTAGGTTTAGGGTGAGGGTTAACCTTTGGGTTAGGGTTAGGCTTAGGCTCTAGACTTAGGCAGAGAATGGGGGTGAGGTTTATGGTTAGGGTTAGGGTGAGTGTTAGGGTTAGGGTTAGGGTGAAGCTTATGATGAGTTTTAGTGTTAGGATTAAGGTTAGGGTGAGGGCTAGTGTGAGGGTTAGGGTGTGGGTTACGTTTAGGGGTAGGGTTAGATTTAGGATTAGGTTTAGGATGAGGGTGAGTGTGAGGGTTAGGGTTAGGCTTAGGCTTAGGGTTAGGGTGACGTTTTGGGTTAGGTTGAGGGTGAGGCTGACGGTTAGGTTTAGGGTTAGGGTTAGGATTAGGGTTAAGGTCAGGGTAAGGGTTAAGTTGAGGGTTAGGCTTAAGCTTAGGCTTAGGCTGAGCGTGAGGTTGAGGGTGTGTATTAGGGTTAGGGTTAGGGTTATGGTTAGGGGTATTGTTAGTGTTATGGTTAGGGTTTAGTTTGCGTTGAGGGTGAGGCTGAGGGTGAGGGTTATAATTAGTGTAAGGGGTAGGGTTAGGGTTAGTATTATTGTTAGTGTTAGGGTTAGAGTTACGATGAGTTTGAGCGTCAGGGTGAGGGTTAGGGATAGGTTGAGTTTTAGGGTGAATTATAGGGTTAGGGTTAGGGTTAGTGTTAAGGTGAGGGTGAGGTTTAGGCTTAGAGTTAGTGTTAGGGGGAGGGTTAGGTTGAGGTTTCGGGTTAGGGTTAGTGTGAGGGTTAGGGTGAGGGTGAGGGTTAGGTTGAGATTTAGCAATAGGGTTAGGTTTAGGGTTAGATTTAGTGTTAGGGTGAATGTAAGGCTTAGGGTGAGGGTTAGGCTTACGCTTAGGGTTATGCTGAGGGTGAGGGTGGGGGTGAGGAATAGGGTTAGGGTGATGTTTAGGGTTTAGGTTAGTTTTATTGTTAGGGTTAGTGTTAGTGTTAAGTTGATGGTGAGGTTGCGGGTGAGGGTTAGGGTAAGGGTTAGGATGAGGGTTAGCGTTAGGATTACGGTTAGGGTGAGGGCTAGGCTGAGGGTGAGGTTTAGGATTAGTATTAGTGTGCAGTTTGGGGTTAGGGTTAGGGTGAGGGTGAGGTTTAGGGTTAGGGTTAGGTTTAGTGTTAGAGTTAGGGTTAGGGTGAGGGTTAGGTTGAGGGTGAGGAATAGGCTTCGAGTTAGGATTAGGATTAGGGTAAAGGTTAGGGTGGCTGTGAGGGTTAGTGTTAGGGTTAGGGTTAGGCTTGGTTTAGGCTGAGGGTGAGGGTAAGGGTGAGGGTTTGGGTAAGGGTGAGGGTTAGGGTTAGGTTTAGGGTGAGAATTAGGGTTCAGTTAAGTTTAGAATTAGGGTGAGGGTTAGGGTTAGGGTTAGGGTTATTGTTAGGATTAGGGTTAGGTTTAGGGTTACAGTTACAGTGAGGGTGAGGGTTAGGTTTAGGCTTAGGATGAGGTTTAGGTTTAGGTTATGTTTAGAGTTAGGTTTAGGATGAGGGTGAGATTTAGGGTTAGAGTTAGGGTTAGTGTTAGGGTTAGGTTAAGGGTGAGGGTTAATGTTAGGGTTAGGCTTAGGCTTAGGCTTAGGCTGAGCATGAGGGTGAGGTTTAGGGTTAGGGTTAGGGTGAGGGTTAGGGTTAGGTTCAGGGTGAGGTCATTGATGAGTTTTAGGATTAGGATTAGGCTAAGGGTGAGGGCTAGTTTGAAGGTTAGGGTGAGGGCTAGGGATAGGGATAGGGTTAGGTTTAGGATTAGGGTTAGGGTGAGGGTGAGTGTGAGAGTTAGGGTTAGGGTTAGGTTTAGGCTTAGAGTTAGGGGGAGGGTTAGGGTTATGGTTTGGGTTAGGGTGTGGGTGAGGCTAAGGATTAGGGTTAAGTTTAGTGTTAGGTTTAGGGTTAAGTTTAGGTTTAGGGTTAGTGTTAGTGTTAGGGTTAGGGTTACGGTGAGGGTTAAGGTTAGGGTTAGGTTTAGGCTTAGGCTTAGGCTTAGGGTTAGGCTGAGGGTGAGGGTGAGGGTGAGGTTTAGGGTTAGGGTTACGGTGAGGTTTAGGTTGAAGTTTAGTGTTAGGATTAGGGTAAAGGTGAGGGCTATGGTGAGGGCTAGGGTGATGGCTATGGATAGGAATAGAGTTAGGTTTAGGATTAGGGTTAGGGTGAGGGTGAGGGTGAGAGTTAGGGTTAGTGGTAGGTTTAGTCTTAGAGTTAGGGTGAGGATTAGGGTTAGGTTTTGGGTTAGGGTGAGGGTGAGGCTGAGGATTGGGGTTAGGTTTAGCGTTAGGTTTAGGTTTATGGTTAGGGTTAGTGTTAGGGTTAGGGTTACGGTGAGGTTTAGGGTTATGGTTATGGTTAGGCTTAGGGTTAGGCTGAGGCTGAGGGTTGGGGTGAGGATTAGAGTTAGGGTTAGGGTTAGGCTTAGGGTTAGGTTTATTGTTAGAGTTATAATTAGGTTTAAGTTTGCCGTGCGGGTGAGGCTGAAGTTGAGGGTTATCGTTAGGGTTAGGGTTAGGGCTAGTGTTATTGTTAGGGTTAGGGTTAAAGTTACGGTGAGTTTGAGGGTGAGGGTGAGGGTTAGGGTGAGTGTGAGGTTTAGGGTTAGAGTTATTGTTAGTGGGAGGGTTAGGGTGAGGTTTAGAGTTTAGGTTAGTGTTTGGGTTAGTGTGAGGGTGAAGGTTATGTTGAGGTTGAGGGATTGGGTTACCTTTAGGATGAGGGTCAGTTTGAGGGTGAGTGTGAGGGTTAGGGTGAGTGTTAGGCTTACGCTTAGGGTTAGGCCGAGGGTGAAGGTGGGGTGAGGATTAGGGTTAGGGTGATGGTTCGGGTTAGGTTTAGTGTTATTTTTAGGCTTAGGGTTAGAGTTACGGTGAGGTTGAGCGTGAGGGTGAGGGTTAGGTTTAGGTTGAGGTTTAGGGTTAGAGTTAGGGTTAGGGGGAGGGTTTGGGTGAGGTTTAGGGTTAGGGTTAGGGTTAGGGTTAGGGTGAGGGTGAGGGTTAGTTTGAGGTTTAGGGATAGGGTTAGGTTTAGGATTAGGTTTAGGGTGAGTGTGAGTGTAAGGCTTAGGGTCAGGGTTAGGCTTAGGCTTAGGTATAGGCTTAGGGTGAGGGTGGGGGTGAGGAATAGGGTTAGGGTGATGGTTAGGGTTAAGATTAGTTTTATTGTTAGGGTTAGTGTTAGAGTTAAGGTGAGGGTGAGGGTGCGGGTGAGGGTTACGGTGAGGGTTAGGATGAGGTTTATGGTTAGGATTAGGGTTAGGGTGAGTGCTAAGCTGAGGGTGAGGTTTAGGATTAGGTTTAGGGTGAGGCTTAGGGTTAGGGTTAGGTTTGGGGTTAGGGTGAGGGAAAGGATTAGGGTTAGATTTAGGGTTAGGTTGAGACTGAGGTTGAGGGTTAGGGTTAGGGTTAGTGTTAGAGTTAGTGTTAGGGTGAGGGTTAGGTTGAGGATGAGGGTTAGGCTTAGAGTTAGGAATAGGATTAGGGTAAGGGTTAGGGTGACTGTGCGTGTTAAGGTTAGGTTTTGGTTTAGGCTTAGGTTTAGGCTGAGGGTGAGGGTACGGGTCAGGGTTAGGGTAAAGTTGAGGGTTAAGGTTAGTGTTAGGGTGAGAGTTAGGGTTCAGTTAAGTTTAGAGCTAGGGTGCGGGTTAGGATTAGGTTTAGGGTTATTTTTAGGGTTAGGGTTAGGGTTAGGGTTACAGTTACAGTGAGGGTGAGGGTTAGGGTTAGGGTTAGGATGAGGTTTAGGTTTAGGTTATGTTTAGAGTTAGGTTTAGGATGTGGGTGAGATTTGGGGTTAGAGTTCGGGTTAGTGTTAAGGTTAGGTTTAGAGTGAGGGTTAACATGAAGGTTAGGGTTAGGGTTAGGGTTAAGCTTAGAGTTAGTTTGACGGTTATGGTTAGGGTTTGGGTTAGGGTGAGAGTGAGGCTGAGGTTTGGGGTTAAGTTTAGGGTTACGTTTAGGGTTAGGTTTAGGTTTAGGGTTAGTGTTAGTGTTAGGGTTAGGGTTAGGGTTTCGGTGAGGGTTAGGGTTAGGGTTAGGTTTAGGGTTAGGCTTAGGCTTAAGGTTAAGCTGAGGATGAGGGTGAGGGTGAGGTTTAGGGTTAGGGTTAGTGTGAGGTTTATGATGAGGTTTAATGTTAGCAATAGGGTAAGGGTGAGAGCTATGGTGAGGTTTAGGATGAGTGCTAGGGATAGGAATAGAGTTAGGTTTAGGATTAGGGTTAGGGTGAGGGTGAGGGTTAGGGTGAGGGTTAGGGTGAGGGTTAGGTTTAGGGTTAGGGTGATAGTTAGGGGGAGGTTTAGGGTTAGGGTTAGGGTTTGGGATAGAATTAGGATTAGGTTGAGGCTGAGTTTGTGTGTTAGCTTTAGGTCTAGTGTTAGGCTTAGGTTTAGGCTGAGGGTGAGGGTGAGGTTGAGTTTTAGGATTAGGGTGAGGGTTAGGGTTAGGGTTAGTGGGAGGATTAGAATGTGGGTTAGGTTTAGGATTAGGGTTAGGGTAAGGGCTAGGGTGAGGGTGAGTTTTAGGCTTAGGGTTAGGTTGAGGTTTACGGTTAGGGTTACTGTTAGGGTGAGGGTGAGTTTTAGGGTCAGAGTTAGGGTTAGCCTGAGGCTGAGGGTGAGGATTAGGGTTAGGGTGAGTGTTAGGTTTAGGGTTAGGGTGAGGGTTAAGCTGAGGCTGCGGGTTAGGTTTAGGGTTAGGATTAGGATTAGGGTTAGTGTTTCAGTGAGTGTGATGGTTAGGGATAGTATTAGGTTGAGGGTTAGGGTTAGGGTGAGGTTTAGTGTTTGGGTTAGGGTTAGAGTTAGGCTTAGGGTTAGGGTGAGGTTTAGGGGTAGAGTTAGGGTTAGGGAGGTGGGTTTGGGTGAGGGTTATGATTAGGGTGAGTGTTAGGGTGGGGATGATGGTAAGCCAAAAATGAGGGTTATGCTGAGGGCGAGGGTTATTGTAAGGGTGAGGGTTTGGGTTAGGGTGAGGGTTAGGGTTAGGGTTAGGGTGAAGGTGAGGGTTGGATTGAGGATTAGTGTTAGGGTTAGTGTGAGTTTTAGGGTGAGGATGAGAGTTAGGGTTAGGGTGAAGTCTAGGATGAGGGTGAGGGTTAGGGTTAGTGTTAGGGTGAGGTTTAGGGTTAGGGTGATGGTTAGGGTTAGTGTGAGGGTTAGTGTTAGGGTTAGGGTTAGTGTTAGGTTGAAGGTTAGGGTTAGGGTTAGGGTTAGGGTTAGGTTCAGGGTTACGGTGAGGGTAAGGGTTGGGGTTAGGATGAGGTTTAGGTTTAGGATTAGGTTTAGGGTTAGGGTTAGGGTGAGGGTGAGGTTTAGGGTTAGAGTTAGGGTTTGTGTTAGGGTTAGGTTGAGGGTTAGGGTTAGGATTAGGGTAAGGGTTAGGTTTAGGGTTAGTGTTAGGCTTAAGCTTAAGCTTAGGGTTAGAATGAGCATGTGTGTGAGGGTTAGGGATAGGGTTAGGGTTAGGGTTAAGTTGAGGTTAAGGTTTAGATTTAGGGTTAGGGTGAGGGCTAGGGTGAGGGTTAGGGTAAGGGTTAGGGTTAGGGATAGGGTTAGGTTTAGGATTATGGTTAGGGGGAGGTTGAGTGTGAGAGTTAGGGTTAGGGTTAGGGTTAGGTTGAGGGTTAGGGTTAGGTTTTGGATTAGGGTGAGGATGAGGCTGAGGACTAGGCTTAGGTTTAGGGTTAGGTTTAGGGTTAGGGATAGTTTTAGGGTTACAGTGAGGATTAGGGTTCGTCCGAGGGTTAGGCTTAGGGTTAGGCTGAGTGTGAGGGTGGGGGTGAGGATTAGGTTTAGGGTTAGGGTTTAAATTAGGGTTATTGTTAGTGTTATGGTTTGGGTTACGTTTGCAGTGAGGGTGAGGCTGAGGGTGAGGGTTATGTCTAGGGTTAGTTATAGGCTTAGGTTTTGGCTGACAGTGATCGTGGGGGTGAGGAATATGTTTTGGGTGATGGTTAGGATTAGGGTTAGGGTGAGGGTTATGATGAGGGTAGGGTTAGGATTAGGTTTAGCCTGAGGGCTTGAGTGAGGGTGAGTGTTAGGGTTAGGGTTAGGATTAGGCTTAGGTTTAGGCTGAGGGTGAGGGTGAGGGTGAGTGTTAGGGTTAGGGTGATGGATAGGGTTAGGTTTAAGGTGAGTGTTTGGATGAGGGTTAGGGTTAGGGTGAGTGTTAGGATGAGTGTGACTGTAGGAGTAAAGGTGAGGGTTAGGCTGTGGGTGAGTGTTCCCCTAAGTGTGAGGGTTAGGATTAGGGTGATGGTTAGGGTAAGGGTTAGGGTGAGGGTTAGGGTGAGGGTGAGGGATAGATTGAGGATTAGGGTTAGGGTTAGTGTGAGGTTTAGGGTGAGGATGAGGGTTAGGTTATGGTGAGGGTTAGGGTTAGAATTAAGTTTATTGTGGGGGCTAGGGTGAGGCTGAGGGCTAGGGTTAGGGTTAGGGTGAGGTTTAGGGTTAGGGTTAGAATTAGGGTTACTGTGAGGGTTAGTGTTAGATTTAGGGTTAATGTTAGGGTGAGGGTAAATGTTAGCGTGAGGGTTAGTTTTAGGGTGAGGGTTATGTTTAGGGTGAGGTTTACGGTTAGTTTTAGGGTTATTTTTAGGTTTAGGGTTAGGGGTACGGTGAGGGTGAGGATGAGTGTTAAGGTTAGGGGAGGTTTAGGTTTAGGGTTAGGGTTAGAGTTAGGGTTAGGGTGAGTGTGAGGTTTAAGGTTAGAGTTTGGGTTCAGGTTAGGTTTAGGATGAGGGTTAGGGTTAGGGTTAGTTTTAGGTTTAGGGTTAGGGTGAGGTTAAGTGTTAGGGATATGGTTAAGATTAGGGTTAGGGTGAGGGTGAGTGTGTGGGTTAGGGTTAGGTTTTGGGTTAGGCTTAGGTTTAGGCTGAGGGTTAGGTTGAGCGGGAGGGTTAGGGTTCGGGTGAGGGTTAGGTTTAGGGTTAGTGTGAGTGTTAGGATGAAGGTTTGGTTTTGGATTAGGTTTAGGGTGAGGGCTAGGTTGAAGGTGAGTTTTAGGGTTAGGGTTAGGGTGAGGTTTAGGGTTAGGGTTAGGGTCAGTGTGAGTTGGAGGTTTAGTGTTACAGATAGGTTTAAGGTGAGTGTTAGGGTGAGGGTTTAGCTTAGTGTTAGTGTTAGAGGTAGGTTTAAGGTGAGGTTTAGGGTGAGGGTGTCTCTTAGGGTTAGGGTTAGGATTAGGATTAGGGTTAAGGAGAGGGGGAGTGTGAGGGTTAGAGTTAGGGTTAGGTTTAAGCTTAGGGTCAGGGTGAGGGTGAAAGTTAGTGGGAGGGTTAGGGTTAGGGTTAAGGTTATGGTTAGGGATAGCTTTAGGGTTAGGGTGAAGTTGAGGTTTAGAGTTAGAATTAGGGTTAGGGTGAGGCTGAGGCTGAGGGTGAGGGTTAGGGTAAGTGTTAGGATTAGGATTAGGGTTAGGGTTAGGGTGAGTGTGAGGGTTAGGGTTAGCCTTAGGTTTAGGCTGAGGGTGAGGGTGAGGGTGAGTGTTAGGGTTAGTTTGAGTGTTAGGGTTAGTTTTAGGGTGTGGATTAGTGTTAGGGATAGTGTTAGAGTTAGGGTTATGGTGAGGGTGAGGTTTAGAAGTAGAGTTAGGGTTAGGGTGAGTGTTAGGTTGAATGTTAGGGTAAGGGTGAGGTTTAGGGTGGGGGTGACGGTAAGGGTAAACATGAGGGTTAGGCTAAGTGAGAGGGTTAGGGAGACGTTTAGGGTTGGGGTTACGGTGAGTGTTAGGGATCGGGTTAATTTTAGGTTTAGGGTGAGGGTTAGGGTAAGGGTTAGGGTGAGGGTGAGAGTTAGGTTTAGGTTGAGGGTTAGGGTTAGGATTAGGGTTAGGGTAAGGGAGAGGGTTAGGGTTAGTGTTAGGGTGAGGGTTAGGATGAGGGTTAGTGTTAGTATTAGGGTTAGGGTGAGGGCTAGGGTGAGGTTTAGGTTTAGGGTTAGGGTGAGGTTTATGGTTAGGGTTAGGTTTAGGGTTAGGGTGAGGGTGAGGTTTAGGGTTAGGTTTAGGGTTAGGTTGAGACTGAGGTTGATGGTTAGGGTTTGGGTTAGTGTTAGAGTTAGGGTTAGGGTGAGGGTTAGGTAGAGGGTGAGGGTTAGGTTTAGGGTTAGGATTAGGATTATGGTAAGGGTTAGCGTGATTGTGAGGGTTAGGGTTAGGGTTAGGCTTAGGTTTAGGCTGAGGGTGAGTGTGATGTTTAGGGTTAGTGTGAGGGTTAGGGTTAGGGTGAGAGTTAGGGTTCGCTTAAGGTTAGGGTTAGGTTGAGGGTTAGGGTTAGGGTTAGGGTTATTGTTAGGGTTAGGGTTAGGGTTAGGGTTACAGTTACAGTGAGGGTGAGGGTTAGGGTTAAGGTTAGGATGAGGTTTAGGTTTGGGGTTAGGGTTAGAGTTAGGTTTAGGATGAGGGTGAGATTTAGGGTTACAGTTAGGGTTAGTGTTAGGGTTACCTTTACCATGAGGGTTAACGTTAGGGTTAGGGTTAGGCTAGGTTTAGGCTTAGGCAGAGAATGAGGGTGAGGTTTAGGGTTAGGGTTAGGGTGAAGGTTAGGGTTAGGGTTAGGGTGAGGCTTAGGATTAGTTTTAGGGTTAGGATTAGGGTTAGGGTGAGGGCTAGGATGAGGGTAGTTGTGGGTTAAGTTTAGGGATAGGGTTAGGTTTAGGATTAGGTTTAGGGTGAGGGTGAGTGTGAGAGTTAGGTTTAGGGTTAGGCTTAGGGTTAGGGTGAGGTTGTGGGTTAGGTTGAGGGTGAGGCTGAGGATTACGATTAGGTTTAGGGTGAGGGTTAGGGTTAGGTTTAGGGTTATGGTTATGGTTAGGGTTAAGTTGAGGGTTATGCTTAGGCTTAGGCTTAGGCTTAGGCTGAGGGTGAGGGTGGGGTGTGGATTATGGTTAGGTTTAGGGTTAGCGTTAGGGGTATTGTTAGTGTTATGGTTAGGGTTAAGTTTGCGATGAGGGTGAGGCTGAGGGTGAGGGTTATGATTAGTGTTAGGGGTAGGGATAGGGTTAATGTTATTGTTAGGATTAGGGTTAGAGTTACGGTGAGGTTGAGCATGAGGGTGAGGTTTAGGGTTAGGTTGAGTTTTAGGGTGAGGTTTAGGGTTAGGGTTAGGGTTAGTGTGAGCGTGAGGTTTAGGATAAGAGTTAGTATTAGGGGGAGGGTTAGGGGGAGGGTTAGGGTTAGGGTTAGTGTTAGGGTTAGGGTGAGGGTGAGGGTTAAGTTGAGGTTTAGGGATAGGCTTAGGTTTAGGATTAGGTTTAGGGTGAGATGAGTGTAAGGCTTAGGGTGAGGGTTAGCCTTAGGCTTAGGGTTCGGCTGATGGTGAGGGTGGGGGTGAGTAATAGTGTTAGAGTGATGGTTAGGGATAACGTTAGTTTTATTGTTAGCGTTAGGTTAGAATTAAGGTGAGGGTGAGGGTGCGGGTGAGGGTTAGGGTTAGGATTAGACTTAGCTTGAGGGTGAGGTTTAGGGTTAGATATAGGGTTAGTTGGAGGGTTAGGGTGAGTGTTAGGGATAGGGTTAAGTTTAGGCTTAGGCTTAGGGTGAGGGTTAGGGTTAGGGTTTGTGGTAGGGAGAGGGTGAGGCTGAAGATTAGGGTTTGGTTTAGGGTTAGGTTTAGGGTTAGGTTTAGGTTTAGGGTTAGTGTCATGGTTAAGGTTAGGGTTAGGGTTACAGTGAGGGTTAGGGTTATGGTTCGGGTTAGGCTTAGGGTTAGGCTGAGTGTGAGGGTGAGGGTGAGGTTTAGGGTTAATGTTAGAGTGAGGTTTAGGATGAGGTTTAGTGTTAGGATTAGGGTAAGTGTGAGGGCTATGGTGAGGGTTAGGGTGAGGGCTAGTTATAGGAATACAGTTAGGTTTAGGATTAGGGTTAGGGTGAGGGTGAGTGTGAGAGTTAGGTTTAGGTTTAGGGTTACTCTTAGGGTTAGGGTTAGGGTTAGGGTTTCGGTGAGGGTTAGGGTTAGGGTTAAGCTTAGGGTTAGGCTGAGGGTGAGGTTGTGGGTGAGGATTAGAGTTAGGGTTAGGGTTAGGCTTAGGGTTAGGGTTATTGTTAGGGTTATGTTTAGGTTAAAGTTTGCGATTAGGTTGAGGCTGAGGGTGAGTATTATTGTTAGGGTTAGGGTTAGGATTAGTGTTATTCTTAGGGTCAGGGTTAGAGTTACGGTGAGGTTGAGGGTGAGGGTGAGGGTTAGGGTTAGGTTGAGGTTTAGGGATAGGGTTAGGGTTAGGGTGAGGGTGAGGTTGAGGGTTAGAGTTATTGTTTGGGGGAGGGTTAGGGTGAGGTTTAGGGTTAGGATTAGTGTTTGGGTTAGTTTGAGGTTGAAGTTTAGGTTGAGGTTGAGGGATAGGTTTACCTTTAGGATTAGGGTTAGATTGAGGGTGAGTGTGAGGGTTAGGGTGAGGGTTATACTTACGCTTAGGTTTAGGCTGAGGGTGAGGTTGGGGTGAGGATTAGGGTTAGGGTGATGGTTCGGGTTAGGGTTAGTGTTATTTTTAGGGTTAGGGTTAGAGTTACAGTGAAGGTGAGGGGGCGGGTGAGGGTTAGGGTTAGGGTTAGGGTGGAGGTTAGGTTTCGATATACCGTTTGGGGGAGGGTTAGGGTGAGTGTTAGGATTAGGCTTAATGTTAGGATTAGGTTGAGGGTGAGGGTTAGGTTGAGGTTTTGGGTTAGGGTTAGGGTTAGTGTGAGGGTTAGTGTTAGTGTTAGGGTTAGTGTTAGGATAAGGGTAAGTGTTAGGTTGAGGGTATGGGTTAGGGTGAGGGTTATGGTAAGGGTGAGGGTTAGGATTAGGTTTAGGGTTATTGTTAGGGTTAGGTTTAGGGTTACGGTTACTGTGAGGTTGAGGGTTAGGGTTAGTGTTAGGTTGAGGTTTAGGTTGGGGTTAGAGTTATAGTTAGGGTTTGGGTGAGGGTGAGGTTTAGGGTTATAATTAAGGTTAGGGTGAGGGTTAGGGTTAGGGTTAGGGTGATAGTTAGGGGGAGGGTTATGGTTAGTGTTAGGGTTAGGGATAGGATTAGGATTAGGTTGAGGGTGAGTGTGTTTGTTAGGGTTAGGTCTAGGGTTAGGCTTAGGTTTAGTCTGAGGGTGAGCATGAGGTTGAGGGTTAGGGTGAGGTTAAGGTTTAGGGTTAGAGGAGGTTTAGTATGAGGTTTAGGGTTAGGATTAGAGTTCGGGTAAGGGCTAGGGTGAGGGTGAGGTTTAGGGTTAGGGTTAGGGTGAGGTTCATGTTCATGGTTAGGGTGACGGTGAGGTTCGGATATAGAGTTAGGGTTAGGGTGAGGGTGACGGTGAGGGTTAAGGTTAGGGATAGTGTTAGTTTTAGAGTTAGGGTTAGGGTGAGGGTTAGGGTGAGGGTGAGGGTTTGGGATAGGTTTAGGATTAAGTTTAGGGTTAGGGTTAGGCTTAGGGTGAGGGTGAGGGTGAGGGTTAGGGTGAGGATGAGGGTTAGTGTTAGGGTGAGGGTTAGGGTGAGAGTGAGGGTTAGGGATAAGGTTAGAATGAGGGTTAGGGTTAGGGTGATTGTTAGGGTTAGTGTGAGGGTTAGTGTTAGGGTTAGGGTTAGTGTTAGTGTGTGGGTAAGTTTTAAGGTGAGGGTTAGGGTTAGGGTGAGGTTATTGTTAAGGTTTGGGTTAGAGTTACGGTTATGGTGAGGGTGAAGTTGAGGGTTCGGGTTAGGGTTAGGATGAGGTTTAGGAAAGGGTTAGGGTTAGTGTTACCATTAGGGTTACAGTGAGAGTAAGGGGGAGGGTTAGGGTTAGGGTTAGGGTTAAGTTTAGGATTTGGTTCAGGGTGAGGGTGAGTGTGTGTGTTAGGGTTAGGATTAGGGTTAGGGTTAGGGTTAGGCTGAGTGTGAGGTTGAGGGTGAGGGTTAGGGTTAGGGTGAGGGTTAGGTTTTGGGTTATGTTTAGGGTTAGGGTGAGGGTTAGGGTAAGGGTTATGGTGAGGGTGAGGTTTACGGTTAGAGTTAGAGTTAGGGTGAGGCTGAGATTGATGTTTAGGTTTAGTGTTAGAGTTAGGGTTAGGGTGAGGGTTAGGTTGAGGTTGAGGGTTAGGCTTAAGTTTAGGATTAGGATTAGCATATGGGTTAGGGTGAGTGTGAGGGTTATAGTTAGGGTTAGGCTTAGGGTTAGGCTGAGGGTGAGGTTGAGAGTCAGGGTCAGGGTTAGGTTTACGGTGAGAGTTAGGGTTTGGTTAAGTTTAGGGTTAGGGTGAGGGTTAGGGTTAGATTTATGGTGAGCTTGAGTGTTACGGTTAGGTTGAGGCTTAGGGTTAGGATTAGGGTTAGGGTAAGGGTTAAGATTAGGGTTAGGGTGAGGGTAAGGATGAGGATTAGGGATAGGGTGACGGCTAGGTTGAGGGTGAGGTTTAGGGTTAGTGTTAGATTAAGGATTAGGGTTAGAGTTAGGCTTAGGGTGAGGGTTAGTTTGAGGGTTAGGTTTATGGTGAGGATGAAGGTTAGGGTTAGGGTGAGGATGATGGTAAGGGTAAAGGTGAGGTTTACACTGCGGGTGAGGGTTAAGATAAGGGTGAGGGTTAGGGTTAGGTTTAGGGTTAGTGTAAGGGTTAGTGTTAGGTATAGGATGAGGGTTAGATTGAGGATTAGTGTTAGGGTTAGTGTGAGGTTTAGGGTGAGGATGAGGGTCAGGTTTAGGGTGAGGGTGAGAGTTAGAATTAAGGTTAGGGTGAGGGCTAGGGTAAGGGTGAGGGTTAGGGTTAGTGTGAGGTTTAGTGTAAGCCTTAGGATTAGAGTTTGGGTGAGGGAGACTTTTAGGATTATGGTTAGGGTTAGGGTTAGCTTTAGGATTAGTGTTATTGTTAGGGTTAGGGTTAGAGTTATGGTGAGGGTGAGGGTGATGGTCAGGGTGAGGATTAGGATTAGGGTTAGAGTGAGGTTTAGGTTTAGGGTTAGGATTAGGGTTATGGTGAGGGTGAGGTTTAAGGTTAGATTTAGGGTTAGTTGGAGGGTTCGGTCGAGGGTTAGTGTTAGGGTTAGTTTAAGGGTTAAGGTTGGAGTTGAGTTTTAACGTTATGATTAGGGTTTGGGTTAGGATTAGGGTGAGGGTGATGGTGAGTGTGAGGGTTAGGGTTAGGGTTAGGCTTAGGCTTAGGATTAGTCAGAGAGTGAGGTTGGGGGTAAGGATTAGGTTTAGGGTGATGGTTAGGGTTAGGATTAGGGTTAGGGTGAGGGCTAGCGTGAGGGTGAGGCTTAGCTAAGGGTTAGGCTTAAGCTTAGGCTTAGGGTTAGGCTGAGCATGAGATTGACGGTGATGGTTAGGGTTAGGGTGATGGTTAGGTTTACGGTTAGGGTGTGTGTTAGGATGAGGTTTAGGGTTAGGGTGAGGGTTAGGGTGAGGATGATGGTAAGGTTAAAGGTGAGGCTTAGGCTGAGGGT
The DNA here is from genome assembly GCF_024711535.1 of Dipodomys merriami. Taxonomy (NCBI): domain Eukaryota; kingdom Metazoa; phylum Chordata; class Mammalia; order Rodentia; family Heteromyidae; genus Dipodomys; species Dipodomys merriami. The sequence continues at coordinate 129,235 of NW_027206321.1, read as the reverse complement.
GAGGGTTACTGTAAGGGTCAGGGTTAGGGTTACGTTTAGGCTTAGGGTTAGGGTTAGGGTGAAGTGTAGGTTTAGGGTTAAGGTTAGGGTGAGGGTGAGGTTTAGGGTTAGAGTTAGGGTTAGGATGAGGCTGAGTTTGAGGGTTAGGGTTAGGGTTACTGTTTGAGTTAGGGTTAGCATGAGGGTTAGGTTCAGTGTGATGGTTACACTTAGGGTTAGGATTAGGTTTAGGGTAAGGGTTAGGAGAGTGTGACTGTTTGGGTTAGGGTAAAGTTTAGGCTTAGGGTTAGTCTAACAGAGAGGGTGAGGGTGAGGGTTAGGGTTCGGGTGAGTTAGGGTTAGGGTTAGGGTGAGAGTTAGGGTTCGGTTAAGTTTAGGGTTAGGGTGAGGGTTAGGGTTAGGGTTATGGTGAACGTGAGGGTTAGGGTTAGGTTGAGGGTTAGATTTAGGTTTAGGGTTAGGGTGAGGCTGAGGATGAGGATTAGGGTTAGAATTAGGGTTAGGATGAGGGCTAGAGTGAGGGTGAGGGTTAGGGTTAGTGTTAGATTAAGGTTTAGGTTTGGGTTAGGGTTAGGGTGAGGGTTAGCTTGAGGGTTAGGGTTACAGGGAGGGTGAGGTTTAGGGTTAGGGTGAGGGTTAGGGTTAGGATTACGGTTAGGGTGAGGGGGAGTGTTAGGATTAGGGTTAAGTTTAGGGTTAGGGTTAGGTTTATGGTTAGGTTAGTGTTGTTGTTAAGGTTTGGGTTACAGTTATGGTGAGGTTGAGGGTGAGGGTGAGGGTTAGGGTTAGGGTTAGGGTGAGGTTTAGGGTTAGGTTTAGGATTAGGGTTAGGATGAGGGTGAGGTTTAGTGTTAGATTTAGGGTTAGTTGGAGGGTTAGTTCGAGAGTTGGGGTTAAGTTTTGTATTAGGGTTAAAGTTTGAGTGAGGCTTAGATTGAGGTTTAGGGTTATGTTAGTGTTAGGTTTAGGATAAGGTGAGGTGAAGGTGAGTGTGAGGGTTAGGATTAGGGTTAGGCTTAGGCTGAGAGTGAGGGTGGAGGTAAGGATTAGGTTTAGGGTGATGGCTAGGGTTAGGGTTAGGGTGAGGGTTAGGATGAGGGTTAGGTTTAGGATTAGGATTAGAGTGAGGGCTAGGGTGAGGGGGAGGGTTAGGGTAAGTGTTAGGCTTAGGCTTAGGGTTAGGCTGAGCATTAGGTTGAGGGTTAGGTTCAGGGTTAGAGTTAGGGTATGGTTTAGGATTTGTGTGAGGGTTAGGGTTAGTGTGAGGGTTAGTGTTAGAGTTAGGGTGAGGGTAAGTGTTAGGATGAGGGGTAGGCTTAGGGTGAGGGTTATGTTTAGGTTGAGGGTTAGGGTTAGTGTTAGGGTTATTGTTAGGTTTAGGGTTAGGGTTTCGGTTACGGTGAGGATGAGGGTTAGGGTGAGGGTTAGGGTCAGGTTTAGTGTTAGGGTTAGAGTTAGAGTTAGGATTAGGTTGAGGATGACGTTTAGGGTTAGAGTTAGGTTGGGTGTTAGGGTTAGGGTGAACGTTAGGGTTAGGGTTAGGCTTAAGCTTAGGCTGATCATGAGGGTGAGGGTAAGGGTTCAGGTTAGGGTGAGGTTTAGTGCTAAGGTTAGGGGAGTGTTAGGATGAGTGTCAGAGTTAGTGTTCGGGTTAAGTTTAGGGTTAGGTTGAGGGTTAGAGAAAGGGTTACAATGAGGGTGAAGGTTAGGTTTAGGTTGAGGGTTAGGGTTAGCATTAGGGTTAGGGTGAGGGTTAGGGTGAGGATTAGAGTTAGGGTAAGGTTTAGCTTGGGGGTGATGGTAAGGGTAAATGTGAGGGTTAGGGTGAGGGTGAGGGTTACAGTGGGGTGAGGGTTAGGGTTTAGGTGCGGGTTAGGGTTAGGGGAAGGGTGTGGGTGAGTGTTAGTTTGAGGATTAGTGTTAGTTTTAGTGTGAGGCTTAGGGTGAGGGTTAGGGTTAGGGTGAGGGCTAGGGTCAGGGTGAGGGTTAGGTTTAGTTTTAGGGTGAGGTTTAGGGTTAGGGTGATGGTTAGGGTTAGTGTGAGGGTTAGTGTTAGGGTTAGGGTTAGGGTTAGGGTGAGGGTAAATGTTAGGGTGAGGGTTAGGGTTAGGGTGAGCGTTATGGTTAGGTTGAGGGTTAGGGTTAGGTTTATTGTTAGGTTTAGGGTTAGGGTTAGGGTTACGGTTACGGTGAGGGTGAGGGTGAGGGTTAGGGTTAGGGTTAGGATGAGGTTTAGGTTTAGGGTTATGGTGAGGGTGAGTGTTAGGGTTAGGGTTAGAGTTAGGTTGAGGGTAAATGCTAAGGTGAGGGTTAGGGTTAGGGTGAGCGTTATGGTTAGGTTGAGGGTTAGGGTTAGGTTTATTGTTAGGGTTAGGGTTAGGGTTACGGTTACGGTGAGGGTGAGTGTGAGGGTTAGGGTTAGGGTTACGATGAGGTTTAAGTTTAGGGTTAGGGTTAGAGTTAGGGGTAGGGTGAGAGCGAGGTTTACGGTTAGAGTTAGGGTTACTGTTAGGGTTAGGGCTAGGATGAGTGTTTGGGTTAGAGTTAGGCTTAGGCTTAGGCTTAGGCTTAGGCCGAGCAACAGGGTGAGGGTTAGGTTTAGGGTTAGGATTAGGATTAGGGAAAGGGTTAGGGTTAGGTTTAGGATTAGGCTTAGGGTTAGGTTGAGAGTGAGGGTGAGGTTGAGGGTTAGGGTTTGGGTGAGGTTTAGAGTTAGGGTTAGGGTGTGAGTTAGGGTTCGGTTAATTTTAGGGTTAGTGTTAGGGTAAGGGTTACAGTGAGGGTTAAGGATAGGGTTAGGTTGAGCGTTAGAGTTAGGGTTAGGGTGAGGGTGAGGGTGAGGTTTAGGGTTAGTTTTAGGGTGAGGCTTAGGATGAAGGTTAGGGTTAGTATTAGGATTAGGGTGAGGGCTAGGGTTAGGGTGAGGTTTAGGCTTAAGATTAGGGTGAGCTTTAGGGTTAGGTTTAGGGTTAGGGTTAGGGTGAGGGTGAGGTTTAAGATTAGAGTTAAGGTTAGGGTGAGGATGAGATTGAGGGTTAGTGTTAGGGTCATTGTTAGAGTTAGGGTTACCGCGATGGTTAGGGTGAGGTTAAGCGTTCACCTTCGTGTAAGGATTAGGTTTAGGGTAAGGTTTTGGGTGAGTGTGAGGGTTAGGGTTAGGGTGAGAGTTAGGGGTAGGGTTACGGTCAGAGTTAAGGTTCGAGTTAAGTTTACGGTTAAGGTGAGGGTTAGGCTTAGGGTTAAGGTGAGCGTGAGGATTAGGGTTAGGTTGAGGGTTAGGTTTAGGCTTAGGATTAGGGTGAGGTTTAGGGTTAGGGTTATGGTGAGGGTTAGGATGAGGATTAGGGTTAGGATTAGGTTTAGGGTGAGCACTAGGGTGATGGTGAGGATTAGGGTTAGTGTTTGGGTGAGATTTAGTCTAAGGATTAGGGTTAGGGTGAGGGTAAGGATGAGGTTTAGGGTTACAGTGAAGGTGAGGTTTAGGGTTAGGGTGAAGGTTAGGGTTAGGATTAGGGTAAGGATGATGGTGAGTTTTAGGGTTAGATTTAGGGTTAGGGGGAGGGTTAGTTCCAGGGTTAGGGTTAGGATTAATGTTAGGGTTAAGGTTAGGGTGAGGGTTAGGTTGATGTTTAGGGTTAGGGTCAGGTTTAGGGTTAGGATATTGGTTAGGGTTAAGGTATGTGAGGGTTTGGGTTAGGGTTAGGCTTAGGGTTAGGATTATGCTGAGGGTGAGGGTGGGAGTGAGGATTAGGGTTAGGGTGATTGTTAGGGTTAGGGTGAGGGTTAGGATGAGGGATAGCATTAGGATTAGGTTTAGGCTGAGGCCTAGTGTGAGGGTGAGGGTTAGAGTAAGTGTTAAGCCTAGGCTTAGGGTTAGGCTGAGCATGAGGTTGAGGGTGAAGTTTAGGATTAGGGTTTGGCTTAGGCTTAGGGTTAGGCTGAGAGTGAGGGTGAGTGTGAGGGTTAGGTTTAGGTGAGGGTTTGGGTTAAGGTTAGGGTGAGAGTTAAGGTTCGGTTAAGTATAGGGTTAGGGTGAGTGTTAGGTCTAGGATTAGTGTGAGGGTGAGGGCTCGGGTGATGGTGAGGGTTAGGGTTAGTGTTAGGGTAAGTTTTGGCTAGATTTAGGGTTTCAGTTAGGGTTAGGATGAGGCTTAGGGTTATGGTGAGGGTGAGGGTTAGGGTTAGGTTGAGGGTTTGGGTAAAGATTATGGTTAGGGTGAGGGTGAGTGTTAGGATTATGGTGAGGGTTAGGGTTAGGTTTAGGGTTAGGATTAGTGTTATTGTTAGTGTTAGGGTTAGAGTTATGGTGAGGGTGAGTGTGAGGGTTAGGTTTAGTGTTAGGGTGAGGTTTAGGGTTAGGGGTAGGATTAGGGTGAGGGTGAGCGTGAGGTTTAGGGTTAGATTTAGGGTCAGTTGGAGGGTAAGTTCGAGCGTTATTGTTAGGGTTAGTGTTAGGGTTAAGGTTAGGGTGAGGGTTAGGTTGAGGTTTAGGGTTAGGGTTAGGGTTATGATTAGGGTTAGGGTGAGGGTGAGTGTGAGGGTTAGGGTTAGGCTTAGGCTTAGGCTTAGGGTTAGGCTGAGGGTGAGCTTGGGGGTGAGGATTAGGGTTAGAGTGATTGTTAGTGTTCGAGTTAGGGTGTTAGGGTTAGAATGAGGGTTAGGGTTAGGCTTAGGGTTAGGGTGAAGGCTAGGGTCAGGGTGAGGGTTATGGTAAGGGTAAGGGTAAGGCTTAGGCTTGGGGTTAGGCTGACCATGAGGTTTAGGGTGAGGGTTAGGGTTAGGGATAAGTTGAGGTTTAGTGTTAGGGTTAGGGTTAGAGTTAGGGTTAGGGTCAGGGTGAGGTTTAGGTGTAGGGTTAGGGTCAGGGTGAGGGTTAGGGTTCGGGTGAGGGTTAGGGTGGGGGTGACGGTAAGCGTAAAGGTGAGGGTTAGGCTGAGGTTGAGTGTTATATTAAGGGTGAGGGTTATGTTTAAGATGAGGGTTAAGGTTAAGGTTAGGGTGATGGTGTGGGTTAGATTAAGGATTATTGTTATGATTAGTGTGAGGTTTAGGTTGAGGACGAGGGTTAGGGTTAGGGTGAGGGGTAGGGTGAGGATGAGGATGAGGTTTATATTGAGGACTAGTGTTAGGGTTAGTGTGAGGTTTAGGGTGAGGATGAGGTTTAGGGTTAGGGTTAGGTTTAGGATTAATGTTAAGGTTAGGCTTATGTTGAGGGTTAGGGTGGGGGTGAGGCTTAGGGTTAGTGGTAGGATTAAGATTAGGATTAGGGTTTGGGTTAGGGTTAGGGTGAGGGTTAGGTTGACGGTTGGGGTTAGGGTTAGTGTCAGGGTTAGGGTTAAGGTTAGGGTGAGGGTTAGTTTGAGGCTGAGCTTTAGGGCTAGGATATGGGAAGGGTTAGGATGAGGGTTAGGGTTAGGATTAGGGTTAGGGTGAGGGCTAGGTTGAGGGTGAGGTTTAGTTTTCGGATTAGGGTGAGGTTTAGGGTTAGGGTTAGAGTTAGGGTAAGGTTGAGGTTTAGGTTTAATTAGGGTAAGGGTGATGCTGAGGTTGAGGGTTAGGTTTAGGGTTAGGGTTAGATTTAGGGATAGGGTGATTGTTAGGTTTGTGGTGATGGTGAGGGTGAGGGTTAGGCTTAGGCTTATGGTTAGGATTAGGATTATGGTAAGTTTAGGGTGATTGTGATGGTTAGGGTTAGGCTTAGGCTTAGGCTTAGGGTTAGTTTGAGAGTGAGGCTGAGGGTGAGCGTTAGGGTTAGGGTGAGGGTTAGGGTTAGGATTAGGGTTAGGGTGACGGCTAGGGTGAGGTTGAGTGTTAGTGTTAGTGTTAGGGAAAGGTTTAGGGTTAGGGTTAGTTTTTGGGTTAGGGTTATGATGAGGGTTAGGGTTACAGTGAGGGTGAGGGTTAGGTTTAGTTTGAGGTTTAGGGTTAAGATTATGGTTAGGGTGAGGGTGAGTTTTAGGAATAGGGTTAGGGTTAGGGTTAGGTTTAGGGTTAGGATTAGTGTTATTGTTAGGGTTAGGGTTAGAGTTATGGTGAAGGGGAGGGGGAGGGGGAGGGGGAGGGTTAGGGTTAGGATTAGGGTGAGGTTTAGGGTTAGGTTTAGGGTTAGGGTTAGGGTGAGGGTGAGGTTTAGGGTTAGAGTTAGGGTTAGGGTAAGCCTGAGGTTGAGGGTTAGGGTTAGGGTTAGTGTTAGAGTTAGGGTTACGATGAGGGTTAGGTGGAGTGTGAGGCTTAGGGTTATTATTAGGAATAAGATTAGGGTAAGGATTAGTGTGTGTGTGATGGTTAGGGTTAGGTTTAGGTTTAGGGTTAGGGTTAGGATGAAGGTGAGGGTTCAGTTTAAGTTTGGGTTAGGGTGAGGGTTAGGGTTAGGGTTACAGTGAGCATGAGGGTTAGGGTTAGTTTGAGGGTTAGTCTAGGCTTAGGATTAGGGTGATGGTTAAGGTTAGGCTTAGGGTGAGGGTGAGGATGAGGATTAGGGTTAGGATTAGGGTTAGGGTGAGGGCTAGGGTTAGAGTGAATATTAGGGTTAGTGTTTGGGTGAGGTTTAGGTGTAGGGTTAGGGTTAGGGTGAGAGTTAGGATGAGGAATAGGGTTACAGTGAGGGTGAGGGTTAGGGTAATGGTGAGGGTTAAGATTAGAATTTGGGTTGTGTTGAGGGTGAATTTTAGGGTTAAATTTAGTGTTAGGGGGAAGGTTAGGACGAAGGTTAGGGTTAGTGTTAGGGATAAGGTAAGGGTGAGGGTTAGGTTGAGGTTTAGGGTTAGGGTTAGGTCTAGGGTTAGGGTAAGGGTGAGGGTATGTGAGGGTTAGGGTTAAGCTTAGAGTTAGGGTAGGTATGAGAGTGAGGGTGCGGGTGAGGATTAGGGTTAGGGTGATGGTTAGGGTTAGGCTTAGGGTGAGGGTTAGGATGAGGGATAGGGTTAGAATTAGGGTTCGCGTGAGGGCTAGGATGAGGATGAGGTCAAGAGTAAGGGTTAGGCTTAGGCTTAGGTTTAGGCTGAACGTGAGTTTGAGGGTGAAGGTAGGGTTAGGGTGAAGGTTAGGTTTACAGTTTTGGTGAGGGTTAGGGTTAGTGTGAGGGTTCGTGTTAGTGTTAGGGTTAGTTTTAGGGTGAGGGTACGTGTTGGGGTGAGAGTTAATGTTAGGGTGAGTTTTATGTTTATTGTGAGGGTTAGGGTTAGGGTTAGGGTTATTGTTTAGGTTAGGGTTCGGTTAAGTTTAGGGTTAGGAAGAGGGCTAGGTTTAGGGTTAGGGTTAGGGTGAGGTTTAGGGTTAGGCTTAGGGTTAGGGTGAGGCTGAGGGTTTGGGTTAGGGTTAGGGTTACGGTGAGGGTGAAGGTGAGGTTTAGGGTTAGGGTGAGGTTTAGGGTTATGGTTAGGGTTAGTGTGAGGGTGAGGGTGAGGTTTAGGGTTAGAGTAAGGGTTAGGGTTAGGGTAAGGGTGAGGGTTATGGTTAGGGTTAGTGTAAGGTTTAGGGTGAATGTTAGGATGAGGGTTAAGTTTATGGTTTTGTGAGGTTTAGTGTTCGGGTGAGGGTGAGGGTTAGAGTTAGGTTTAGGGTGAGGTTTAGGATTAGGATTAGGGTTAGGATTAGGGTTAGGTTGAGGGCTAGGGTGAGGGTGAGGTTTAGGGTTAGTTTTTTTGTGAGGTTAGGGTGAGGGTGAGGGTTAGGATGAGGGTGAGGGTTACAGTGAGGGTGAGGGTTAGGGTTAGGGTGAGGGTTAGGCTTAGGATTTGGGTTAGGGTGATGGTGAGTTTTAGGGTTAGATTTAGGGTTAGATTTAGGGTTAGGGGGAGGTTTAGGTCGAAGATTAGGGTTAGGATTAGTGTTAGGGTTAAGGTTAGGTTGAGGGTTAGGTTGACGTTTAGGGTTAGGGTTAGGGTTAGGGTTAGGATTAGGATTAGGGTTAGGGTATGTGAGGGTTAGGGTTAGGTTTAGGGTGAGAGTTAGGGTTCGGTTAAGTTTAGGGTTAGGGTGAATGTTACGGTAAAGGTTACAGTGAGGATGAGGGATAGGGTTAGGTTGAGGGCTAGGGTTAGGATTAGGGTTAGGGTGAGGGTGAGGGTGAGGGTTAGTGTTAGTGTTAGGGTGAGGCTTAGGATGAGGTTTAGGGTTAGGATTAGGGTTAGGGTGAGGGTTAGGTTTAGTGTGAGGTTTAGGGTTAGGGTTAGGGTGAGATTTAGTGTTAGGTTTAGGGTTAGGGTTAGGGTGAGGGTGAGGTTTAAGGTTAGAGTTAAAATAGGGTGAGGCTGAGGGTGAGGGTTAGTGTTAGAGTCAGTGTTAGAGTTTGGGTTATGGTGAGGGTTAGGATGAGGATTAGGGTAAGGATTAGGGTTAGGGTGAGGGCTAGTTTGAGTGTGAGGATTAGAGTTAGTGTTTGAGTGAGGTTTAGGTTTGGGTTAGGATTAAGGTTTGGATGAGGGGGAGGTGTAGGATTAGATTTAGGGTTAGATGTAGGGTTAGGTTGAGCGTTAATGTTAGGGTTAGTGTGAGGGTTAAGGTTAGGGTTAGGTTTAGGTTGAGGATTAGTGTGATGGGTAGAGTGAAATTTAGGGTTTAGGATGAGGTTTAGGGTTAGGGTTAGGGTTAGGATTAATGTTAGGGTTAGGCTTAACTTGAGGGTTTGGGATAGGGTGAGATTTAGGGTTAGGGTTAGGATTAGGATTAGGGTTAGGGTTAGGGTGAGCGATGCGATGATGGTTAGGTTTAGGGATAGGGTTAGGCTTAGTGTTAGGCTGAGGGTGAGGGTGAGGGTGAGGGTTACGGTTAGGGTGAGGGTTAGGTTTAGGGTTAGGTTGAGAGTTAGGGTTCAGGTTAAGTTTAGGGTTAAGTGAGGGTTAGTGTAACGGTTACAGTGAGGGTGAGGGTTCGGGTTAGAATGAGGGTTAGGGTTAGGGTTAGGGTGAGGGTGAGGGTGAGTTTTAGGGTTAGTGTTAGGATGGGGGTTGGGGTTAGGATTAGGGTTAGAGTGAGGGCTAGGTTGAGGGTGAGGTTTAGGGTTAGGATTAGGGTGAGGTTTAGGGTTAGGTTTAGGGTTAGGGTAGCCTGAGGTTGAGGGTTAGGGTTAGGGTTAGTGTTAGAGTTAGGGTTACGATGAGGGTTAGGGTGATTGTGAGGGTTAGGGTTATTTTTAAGAATAGGATTTGGGTAAGGGTTAGTATGAGTGTGAGGGTTAGGGTTATGTTTAGGTTTACCCTTAGGGTTAGGCTGAGGGTGAAGGTGAGGGTAAGGGTTAGGGTTAGGGTGAGAGTTAGGGGTATCGTTAGGGTGAGGGTTAGGGTTCGGTTTAAGTTTAGGGTTAGGGTGAGGGTTAGGGTTAGGTTTACAGTGAGCATGAGGGATAGGGTTAGGTTGAGGGTTAGGGTAGGTTTAGGATTAGGGTGAGGGTTAGGGTTAGGCTAAGGGTGATGTTTAGGATGAGGATTAGCGTTAGGGTTAGGGTTAGGGTGAGGGCTAGGGTGAGGGTGATGGTTAGGGTTAGTGTTTGGGTGATGTTTAGGTTTAGGTTTAGGGTTAGGGTGAGGGTTTTGAGCGTTAGGGTTACAGTGAGGTTGAGGGTTAGGGTAAGGATTAGGGTTAGGTTTAGGATTTGAGTTGTTGTGAGGGTGAGTTTTAGGGTTAGATTTAGTGTTAGGGCGAAGGTTAGGTCGAGGGTTAGGCTTAGTGTTAGGGATAAGTTTAGGGTGACGGTTAGGTTGAGGTTTAGGGTTAGGGTTAGCGTAAGGGTGAGAGTATGTAATGGTTATGGTTAAGCTTAGGGTTAGGGTTAGGCTGAGGGTGAGGGTGCAGGTGAGGATTAGGGTTAGGGTGATGGTTAGGGTTAGGCTTATGGTTAGGGTTAGGATGAGGGATAGGGTTAGGATTAGGGTTAGGGTGAGGGCTAGGTTGAGGGTGATTGTTAGAGTAAGGGTTAGGCTTAGGCTTAGGTTTAGGCTGAGTGTGAGTTTGAGGGTGAAGATAGGGTTAGGTTGATGTTTAGGTTTAGGGTTAGGGTGAGGGTTACGGTTAGTGTGAGGGTTAGTGTTAGGGTTAGGGTTAGTGTTAGGGTTAGGTTACGGTTAGGTGAGGGTGAGGGTAAGGGTTAGGGTTAGGGTTAGGGTGAGGTTTAGGTTTATGGTTAGGGTTAGGGTGAGACTGAGGGTTTGGGTTAGGGTTAGAGTTCGTGTTATTATTTGGGTTATGGTTAGTGTTATGTTGAGGTTGACTGTGAGGGTTAGGGTTATGGTGATTTTTAGGGTTATGGTTAGGGTTAGCGTGAGGGTGAGGGTGAGGTTTAGGGTTAGAGTAAGGGTTAGGGTGATGGTTAGGGTGAGGGTTAGGGTTAGGGTTAGTGTAAGGGTTTTGGTGAGGATTAGGATGAGTGTTAAGTTTAGGGTTTGGGTGAGGTTTAGGGTTTGGGTTACAGTGAGGGTTAGGATTAGAGTTCGTGTTATTATTTGGGTTAGGGTTAGTGTTATGTTGAGGGTGACTGTGAGGGTTAGGGTTATGGTGATTTTTAGGGTTAGGTTGAGGGTTAAGATGAGGATTAGGGTTAGGATTAGGGGTAGGGTGAGGGTGAGGGTTAGGGTTAGTGTTTGGGTGAGGTTTAGGGTTAGGGTTAGGGTTAGGGTGAGGGTTAGTATGAGGGTGAGGGTTACAGTGAGTGTGAGGGTTAGGGTTAGGGTGAGGGTTAGGGTTAGTATTTGGGTTAGGGTGATGGTGAGTTTTTTGTTTAGATTTAGGGTTGGGGGAGGGTTAGGTCGAGGGTTAGGGTTAGGATTATTGTTAGGGTTAAGGTTAGGTTGAGGGTTAGGTTGATGTTTAGGGTTAGGGTTAGGATTAGGGTTAGGGTTAGGGTATGTGAGGGTTAGGGTTAGGGTTAGGCTTAGGGTTAGGGTTATGCTGAGGGTGAGGGTGGGGGTGAGGATTATGGTTAGGTTGATGGTTGGGGTTAGGGTTAGGGTGAGGGTTAGCATGAGGGATAGGGTTAGGATTAGGGTTCAGGTGAGGGCTAGCGTGAGGGTGAGGGTTAGAATAAGTTTAGGCTTAGGCTTAGGGTTTGGCTGAGCATGAGCTTGAGGGTGAGGGTTCGGGTTAGGGTGAGGTTTAAGGTTAGGGTGAGGATTAGGATGATGTTTAGGATTAGGGTGAGGTTTAGGGTGAGGATGATGGTGAGGCTAATGATGAGGTTTAGACTGAGGTTGAGGTTTAAAATAAGGGTGAGATTTAGGGTTAGGTTTATGGTTATGGTTAGAGTTAGGGTGAGGGTTAGATTGAGGATTTGTGTTAGGGTTAGTGTGAGGTTTAGGGTGAGGTTGAGTTTTAGGGTTAGGGTTAGGGTTAGGATTAATGTTATGGTTAGGGTTAAGGTGAGGATTAGGGTGAGGGTGAGGTTTAGGGTTAGTGTTAGTACTAGGATTAGGGTTAGGGTTAGGGATAGGTTTAGGCTTAATGTTAGGCTGAAGGTGAGGGTGAGGGTGAGGGTTAAGGTAAGGGTGAGTGTTAAGGGTAGGGTTAGGGTGAGAGTTAGGGTTCGGGTTAAGTTTATGGCTAGGCTGAGGGTTAGATTTAGGGTTACAGTGAGCATGAGGGTTAGGGTTAGGTTGAGGGTTAGGATTAGGCTTAGGATTAGGGTGAGGGTTAGGTTTAGGGTTAGGATCAGGGTTAGGATGAGGATTGGGGTTAGGGTTAGGGTTAGGATGAGGGCTAGGGTGAGGGTGAGTTTTAGGGTGAGTGTTTGGGTGATGTTAAGGTTTATGGTTACATTTAGGGTGAGGGTATGTGAGGGTTAGGTTTAGGGTTAGGGTTAGGCTGAGGTTGAGGGTGGGGGTGAGGATCAGCGTTAAGGTGATTGTTAGGGTTAGGGTTAGGGTGAGGGTTACAATGTGGGATAGGTTTAGGATTAGGGTTAGAGTGAGGGCTAGGGTGAGGGTGAGGGTTAGAGTAAGGATTAGGCTTAGGCGTAGGGTTAGGCTGAGCGTGAGGTTGAGTGTGAGGGTTAGGGTTAGGGTGATGGTTAGGTTTATGGTTAGGGTGAAGGTTAGGATGAGGTTTAGGGTTAGGGTGAGGATGATGGGAAGGGTAAAGGTGAGGTTTAGGCTGAGGGTGAGGGTTAAGGTAAGGGTGAGGGTTAGGGTTAGGTTTAAGGTTAGGGTTAGGGTTAGCGTGAGGGTTAGATTGAGGATTAAGGTTAGGGTTAGTGTGAGGTTTAGGGTGAGGATGAGGGTTAGGGTTAGGGTGAGGGTGAGGGTTAGAATTAGGGTTAGGGTGAGAGCTAGGGTAAGGGTGTGGGTTAGAATAAGGGTTAGGGTTAGGGTGAGGTTTTAGATTAGTGGGAGGGTTAGTGTTAGTGTGAGGGTTAGTGTTAGGGTTAGTGTTAGTGTTAGAGTGATGGTAAGGGTTAGGGTGCGGGTTAATGTTAGGGTGAGAGTTATAGTTAGGGAGAGGGTTAGGGTTAGGATTAGGGTGAGGTTCAGTGTTAGGGTTAGTGTTAGAGTTAGGGTTAGAGTGAGGGTGAGGTTTAGGGTTAGAGTTAGGGTAAGGGTGAGGCTGAGGTTGAGGGTTAGTCGTAGGGTTACTGTTAGGGTTAGGGTTAGGTTGAGGGTTTATGTGAGGGTGAGGGTGATGGTGAGTGTTAGGATTAGGTTTAGGACTGGGATTAGGGTAAGGTTTAGGGTGAGTGCGAGGGTTAGGTTTAGGGTTAGGCTCAGGCTTAGGCTTAGGGTTAGGCTGAGAATGAGGGTGATGTTGAGGGTTAGGTTTTGGTTTAGGGTGAGAGTTAGGTTTCGGTTAAGTGTTAATGATAGGGTTAGGGTGAGTGTTAGGATGAGAGTTAGGATTAGGATTAAGGTTAGGTTTAGGGCTAGGGTGAGGGTGAGGGTTACGGTGATGGTTAGGTTAACTGTTAGGGTGAGGGTTAGGATGAGGTTTAGGGTTAGGGTGAGGGTTAGGGTGAGGATGATGGTAAGTGTAAAGGTGAGGTTTAGGCTGAGGGTGAGGATTAAGATACTGGTGAGTGTTAGGGTTAGGTTTAGGGTTAGGGTAAGGGTTAGTGTTAGGGTGAGGGTGAGGTTGAGATTGAGGATTAGAGTTAGGGTTAGTATGAGGTTTAGGGTGAGGATGAGGGTTAGGGTTAGGGTGAGGGTGAGCGTTAGAATTAGGGTTAGGGTGAGGGCTAGGATGAGGGTGAGGATTAGGGTTAGGGTTAGGGTTAGGGTGAGGTTTAGGATTAGGGTGAGGGTTAGGGTTAGTGTGAGGGTTAGTGTTAGGGTGAGGATAAGTGTTAGGTTGCGGGTTAGGGTTAGGGTGCGGGTTATGTTTAGGGTGAGGTTTAGGGTTAGGGTTAGGGTTATTGTTAGGTTTCGGGTTAGGGTTATGGTTACGGTGAGGGTGAGGGTGATGGTTAGAATTACAGTGAGGTTTAGTGTTAGGGTTAGGGTTAGAGTAAGGGTTAGGTTGAGGGTGATGTTTAGTGGTACATTTAGGGTAAGAATGAGGGTTAGGGTTAGGGTACGGGTAAGCGTGGGGGTGATGGTAAGGGTAAAGGTGAGGGTTAGGCTGAGGGTGAGGGTTACCGTAAGTGTTCGTGTTAGGGTTAGTGTGAGGGTTAGTGTTAGTGTTAGGGTGAGGTTGAGGGTTAGATTCAGGATTAGTGTTAGGGTTAGTGTGAGGTTTATGGTGAGGATTAAGGTTAGGTTAGGATGAAGGCTTTGGTGAGGATGAGGGTTAGAGTTTGTGTTAGGGGGAGATTTAGGGTTAGGGTGATATTTAGGGTTAGTTTGAGGGTTTGTGTTAGGGTTAAGGTTAGTGTTAGTGTGAGGGTAAGTGTTAGGGTGAGGGTTAGGTTTAGAGTGAGGGTAATGGTTAGGGTGAGGGATAGGGTTAGGATAAGTGTAAGGGTGAGGGCTAGGCTGAGGGTTAGGGTGAGGGTTAGGGTTAGGGATAGGGTTAGGTTTAGGATTAGGTTTAGGGTGGGGACGAGTGTGAGGGTTAGGATTAGGGTTTGGGTTAGGCTTAGAGTTAAGATGAGGGATAGGTTTAGGGTTTGGGTTAGGGTTAGGGTGAGGCTGAGGATTAGGGTTAGATTTAGGGTTAGGTTTAGGGTTAGTGTTAGTGTTAGGGTTAGTGTTAGTGTTACAGTGAGGGTTGGGGTTAGGGTTAGGCTTCGGCTTAGGCTTAGATTTAGGGTGAGGGTTAGGATGACGATTAGGTTTTTGATTAGGGTTAGGGTGAGGGCTATGTTGAAGGTGAGGTTTAGGGTTAGTGTCAGGGTAAGGTTTAGCTTTAGGGTTAGGGTGAGGGTGAGGGTGAGGTTTGGGTTAGGGTTAGGAGTAGGATTAGGATTAGTGTTAGGGTGAATGTGAGGGTTAAGGTTAGGGTGAGGTTTAGGGTTAGGATTAGGGTGAGTGTGAGGTTTAGGGTTAGGGTTAGGCTTAGAATTAGGCTGAGGGTGAAGGTGTGGGTTAGCGTTAGGTTTAGTGTTAGGGTGAGGTTTAGGGTTTGGGTTAGGGTTAGAGTTTGGGTTAGGGTGAGGCTGACGTTTAGGGTTAGTGTTAGGGTTAGGGTGAGGCTGAGAATGAGGGTTAGGGTTAGGGTTAGTGTTAGGTTTTGGGTTAGTGTTAGGTTTAGGGTTAGGTTTAGGGGGAGGGTTAGGGTGAGGGTGAGGGTTAAGATTAGGATTAGGGTTAGGGTTAGGGTGAGTGTGAGGGTTAGGGTTAGGTTTAGGGTTATTCTTAGGGTTAGGCTGAGGGTGAGGGTGAGGGTGAGGTTTAGGGTTACGGTGAGGGCTAGGGTGAGGTTGAGGTTTAGGGTTAGTGTTAGGGTGAGGTTTCAGGTTAGGGTTAGGGTGAGTGTGAGGTACAGGGTTATAGTGAAGGTTAAGCTGAGGCTGAGGGTGAGGCTTAGGGTTAGGGTTAGGATTAGGATTAGTGTAAGGGTTAGGGTGAGTGTGAGTGTTTGGGTTAGGTTTAGGCTTAGGCTTACACTGAGGGTGAGGGTTAGGATGAGGGTTAGGGTTAGGATTAGGATTAGGGTGAGGGTTAGGTTAGTTTGAGGTTTAGTGTTAGGGTTAGGGTTATTGTTTGGATTAGTGTTAGGGTGAGGGTGAGGTTTATGGTTAGATTTAGGTTTAGTTGGAGGGTTAGGTCGAGGGTTAGGGTTAGGCTTAGTATTAGGATTAGGATTAGGCTGAGGGTGAGTTTGAGGTTTAGGGTTAGGGTTAGGGTTAGGTTTAGGATTAGGCTGAGGGTGAGGGTGGGGGTGAGGATTAGGGTTAGGGTGATGGTTATGGTTAGGGTTATGGTGAGGGTTAGTGTTAGTGTTAGGGTTAGAGTTAGGGTTAGGGTGAGGTTGAGGTTTAGGGGTAGAGTTATGGTTAGGGTGAGGGTTAGCGTTACAGTGAGGGTTAGTTTGAGGGTGACGGTAAGGGTAAACTTGAGGGTTAGGCTGAGAGTGAGGGTTACGGTAAGGGTAAGGGTTAGGGTTAGGTTTAGGGTGAGGTTTAGGGTGAGGGTGAGAGTTAGATTGAGTATTAGTGTTAGTGTTAGTGTGAAGTTTAGGGTGAGGATGAGGGTTAGGTTTAGGGTGAGTTCTAGGTAGAGGGTGAGGTTTAGGGTTAGGGTTAGGGTGAGGTTTAGGTATAGATTGATGTTTAGGGTTATTGTGAGGGTTAGTGTTAGTGTTAGGGTTAGTGTTAGGGTGAGGGTCAGTGTTAGGGTGAGGGTTAGGGTTAGGGTAAATGTTAGGTTGAGGGGTAGGGTTAGGGTGAGGGATATGGTTAAGGTGAGGGTTAGGGTTAGGTTTAGGATAATTGTTAGCATTAGGGATAGGGTTCCGGTTATTGTGAGTGAGGGTGAGGGTTAGGTTTAGGGCTAGGATGAGGTTTAGGGATAGGGTTAGGTTGAGTGTGAGGGTTAGGGTTAGGGTTAGGCTTACGATTAGGCTGAGGGTGATGGTTAAGTTTAGGTTGAGGGTTACGGTTATTGGGAGGGTTAGGATGAGGGTTAGGGTTAGGATTAGGGTTAGGGTGGGGGTGAGTGTGTGTGTTAGCATTAGGTTTAGGGTTAGGGTTAGGGTTAGGCTGAGGGTGAGGTTGAGAGTGAGGGCTAGGCTGAGGGTGATTTTTAGGGTTAGGGTTAGGGTGAGGGTTATGGTTAGGGTAAGGGTGAGAGTTAGGGTTCGGTTTAAGTTTAGGGTTAGGTTGAATGTTAGGGTAAGGTTTATGGTGAGGGAGATGGTTAGGGTGAGATTGAGGGTTAGGGTTTGGATTAAGGTTAGGGTGAGGGTGAGGGTGAGGGTTAGGTTTAGTGTTTGGGTGAGGGATAGGTTGAGGGTTAGGGTAAGGATTAGTGTTAGGGTGAGGGCTAGGGTGAGGCTGAGGTTTAGGGTTAGGGTTAGGGTTAGGCTTAGGCTTAGGGTTAGGCTGAGGGTGAGGATGGGGGTGAGGATTATGTTTAGGTTTGATCGTTAGGGTTAGGGTTAAGGAGAGGGTTAGGATGAGGGTTAGGATTAGGATTAGGGTTAGGGTGAGGGCTAGGGTGAGGGAGAGGGTTAGGGTTAGGATGATGGTTAGGTTTATGCTTAGGGCGAGGGTTAGGATGAGGTATAGGTTTAGGGTGAGGTTGAAGGTAAGGGTAAAGGTGAGGTTTAGGCTGACGGTGAGGGATAAGGGTGAGGGTTAGGGTTAGTTTTAGGGTGAGGGTTAAAGTTAGGGTACGTGTTATGTTTAGGGTGAGGGTTAGGGTTAGGTTTAGGGTTATTCTTAGGTTTAGGGTTAGGGTTATGTTTAATGTGAGGGTAAGGGTTAGGTTTAGGGTTACAATAAGGTTTAGTGTTAGGGTTAGGGTTAGAGTTAGGGTTAGGTTGAGGGTGAGGTTTAGGGGTACATTTAGGGTTAGGGTGAGGGTTAGGTTTAGGGTGAGTTTGAGTTAGGTTTAGGGTTCGGGTTAGGTTTATGGTTAGGATTAGTGTTATTGTTATGGATAGAGTTAGGGATAGTGTGAGGGTTAGGGTGAGGGTTAGGGTTAAAGTGAGGTTTATGGTTAGGATGAGGGTTAGGGTTAGGGTGAAGGATAGGGTGAGGGTGAGGGTTAGGGTTAGACTTAGGGTGAGTGTTAGGGTTAGGGTGATGTTTAGGGTTAATGTGAGGGGTAGTGTTAGGGTTAGGGTTAGTGTTGGGGTGAGGGGAAGTCTTACGGAGAGGGTTAGGTTTAGATTGAGGGTTATGGTTAGGGTGAGGGTTAGGGTTAGGATAAGTGTAAGGGTGAGGTCTAGGCTGAGGGTTAGGGTGAGGGTTAGGGTTAGGGATAGGGTTAGGTTTAGGATTAGGGTTAGGGTGAGTTTGAATGTGAGGGTTAGGATTAGGTTTAAAGTTAGGCTTAGAGTTATTATGAGGGTTAGGGTTAGGGTTTGGGTTAGGGTGTCGGTGAGGCTGAGGATTAGGGTTAGGTTTAGTGTTAGTTTTAGGGTTAGCTTTAGGGTTAGTGTTAGTGTTAGGGTTAGTGTTAGGGTTAGAATGAGTTTTGGGGTTAGGGTTAGGATTAGAGTTAGGCTTAGAGTTAGGGTGAGAGTTAGGATGAGGATTAGGTTTACCAGTAGATTTAGGGTGAGGGCTAGGGTGAAGGTGAGGATTAGGGTTAGTTTTAGGGTAAAGTTTAGGGTTAGGGTTAGGGTTAGGGTGTTGGTTACGATGAGGGTTAGGGTTACGGTGAGGGTGAGGGTTAGGTTTAGGGTGAGGGTTAGGGTTAGGTTTGGGGTGAGGGTGAGGGTGAGTGTTAGGGTTAGGGTGAGGTTTAGGGTTAGGGTTAGGTCTAGGATTAGTGTTATGGTGAGGGTTAGGTTTATGGTTAGACTTAGGTTTAGTTGGAGGGTTAGGTGGAGGGTTAGGGTTAGGGTAAGTATTAGGGTTAAGGTTAGGTTGAGGTTTATGTTGAGGTTTAGGGTTAGGGTTAGGTTAGGGTTAGGATGAGGGTGAGTGTGAGGTTTAGGGTTAGGGTTAGGCTTAGGCTCAGGGTTAGGATGAGGGTGAGGGTGGTGGTGAGTATTAGGGTTAGGGTGATGGTTAAGCTTAGGGTTAGGGTGTGGGTTATTGTTAGGGTTAGTGTTAGAGTTAGGGTTAGGGTGAGTGTGAGGTTTTGGCGTAGAGTTAGGGTTAGGGTGAGTGTTAGAGGTAGAGTGAGGGTTAGGGTGAGATTGACGATACGTGTAAAGGTGAGGGTTAGGCTGAGGGGGAGGGTAATGGAAAGGGTGAGGGATAGGGTGAGGGTGAGGTTTAGGGTTAGTGTTCGATTTAGGGATAGGTTGAAGGTGAGGGTGAGGATTAGGTTTAGGGTAAGGGTTAGGGTGAGTGTGAGCGTTAGGGTTAGGGTTAGGCTTAGGGTAAGGCTGAGGGTGAGGGTGAGGTTGAGGGTTAGGGTTAGGGTGAGGGTTAGGTTTAGGGTGAGGCTGAGAGTTAGGTATAGGTTGAGGGTGAGGGTTAGATTGAGGATTAGTGTTTGGGTTAGTGTGCAGTTTAGGGTGAGAATGAGGGTTAGGGTTAGGGCGAGGTTTAGGGAGAGGTTGAGGTTTAGGGTTAGTGTTAGGGTGAGGTTTAGGGTTAGGGTGATGGTTAGGGTTAGTGTGCGGTTTAGTGTTATGGTTAGGGTTAGTGTTAGGGTGAGGTTAAGCGTTATGGTGAGGGTTAGGGTTAGGGTGAGTGTTATGTTTAGGGTTCGGGTTAGGGTTATTTTAGCTTTAGGGTTAGGGTTAAGGTTATGGTGAGGGTTAGGATTAAGGTTAGGGCTAGGATGAGGTTTAGGGATAGGGTTACGGTTAGGGTTAGGGTCAGGGTTAGGTTTAGTGTTAGAGTTAGAATTAGGGTGAGGCTGAGTGTGAGGGTTAGTGTTAGGATTAATGTTAGGGTTAGGCTTAAGGTGAGGGTTAGGTTGAGGGTGAGGTTTGGGTTTAGGCTTAGGAGTAGGATTAGTGTTAGTCTGAGGTTGAGGGTGAGGGTGAGGGTTAGGGTGAGGTTTACGGTTAGGTTTAGGGTGAGTGTGAGGGTTAGGGTTAGGGTTTGGCTTGGATTAGAATGAGGGTGAGGGTGTGGGTTAGTGTTAGGGTTAGTGTTAGTGTGAGGTTTAAGGTTTGGGTTAGGGTTAGAGTTAGGGTTAGAATGAGGGTGAGGTTTAGGTTTAGAGTTAGGGTTAGGGTGATATTTAGGTTGAGGGTAAAGCTAAGGGTTAGTTTTAGGGTTAGGGTTAGGGTGATAGTTAGGGGGAGGGTTAGGGTTAGGGTTAGGGTTAGGGACAGGATCAGGGTTAGAGTGAGGGTGAGTGTGTGTGTTAGTTTTAGGTTTAGGGTTAGGCTTAGGGTTAGGCTGAGGGTGAGGTTGAGGGTGAGGGTTAGGTTTAGGGGGAGGGTTAGTATGAGGGTTAGGGTTAGGATTAGGGTTAGGGTAAGGGCAAGGGTGATTGTGAGTGTGAGGTTTAAGGTTAGGGTTAGGGTTAGGTTTACTGTGAGTTTGAGGTTTAGGGTTAGAGTTAGGGTTAGGGTGAGACTGAGGTTGAGGTTTAGGGTTAGGGGTATTGTTAGGTTTAGGGTTAGGTGTAGGGTGAGCGTTAGGGTGAGTGTGAGGGATAGGGTTAGGATTAGGTTTATGGTTAGGGTGAGTGTGAGGGTTAGTGTTAGGTTTAGTGTTAGGCTTAGGTTTAGGCTGAGGTTGAGGGTGAGTTTGAGGGTTAGGGTTAGGGTGAGGGTTAGGGTTAGGGTTATGGGTGGGGTTAGGATGAGGGTTAGGGTTAGGATTAGGGTTAGGGTGAGGGCTAGGGTGAGGTTGAGGTTTAGGGTTAGTGTTAGGGTGAGGTTTAGGTTTAGGGTTAGGGTTAGGGTTAAGGTGAGTGTGAGGTATAGGGTTAGAGTTAGGGTAAAGTTGAGGCTGAGGGTGAGGCTTAGGGTTAGGGTTAGGATTAGGATTAGGGTAACGGTTAGGTTGAGTGTGATGGTTAGGTTTAGGGTTAGGCTTAGGTTTACACTGAGGGTGAGGGTGAGGGTGAAGGTTAGGGTTAGGATTAGGGTTAGGATGAGGGTGATTGAGGGTGTTAGGTTTAGTTTTAGGTTTAGGCTTAGGCTTAGGCTGAGGTTGCGGGTGAGTTTGAGGGTCAGGGTTAGGGTGAGGGGTAGGGTTAGGGTTATGGGGAGGGTTAGGATGAGGTTTAGGGTTAGGGTTAGTGTTAGGATTAAGGTGAGTGTGAGGTATAGGGTTAGAATTAGGTTAATGGTGAGGCTGAGGGTGAGGCTTAGGGTTAGGGTTAGGATTAGGATTAGGGTAAGGGTTAGGGTGAGTGTGATGGTTAGGGTTAGGGTTAGGCTTATTTTTACACTGAGGGTGAGGGTGAGGGTGAAGGTTAGGGTTAGGATTAGGGTTAGGGTGAGGGTGAGTGAGTGTGTTCGGTTTAGTTTTAGGTTTAGGCTAAGGTTTAGGCTAAGGGTGAGGTTGAGTTTGAGGGTTAGGTTTAGGGTGAAGTTTAGGGTAAGGGTTAGGGGGAGGGTTAGGTATAGGATTAGGCTTAGGATGAGAGTGAGGCTGAGGGTTAGGGTTAGTGTTAGGGTTAGGGTTAGGGTGAGAGTTATGGGGAGTGTAGGGGTTAGAGTTAGGATTAGGGTCAGGGTGAGGGTGCGTTTGTGTGTTAGGGTTAGGTTTAGAGTTAGGCTTAGGGTTAGGCTGAGGGTGAGGTTGAGGGTGAGGGTTATGGTTATGGTGAGGGTTATTTTTATGGTTAGGGTGAGGGTTAGGATGAGGTTTAGGGTTAGGGTGAGGGTTAAGGTGAGGATGATGGTAACGGTAAAGGTGAGGTTTAGGCTGAGGGTGAGGGTTAAGATAAGGGTGAGGGTTAGGATTTGGTTTAGGTTTAGGGTGAGGACTAGATTGAGGATTAGGGTTAGCGTTCATGTGAGGTTTAGAGTGAGGATGAGGGTTAGTGTTAGGGTTAGGGACAGGATCAGGGTTAGAGTGAGGGTGAATGTGTGTGTTAGTTTTAGGTTTAGGGTTAGGCTTAGGGTTAGGCTGAGGGTGAGGTTGAGGGTGAGGGTGAGGGTTACGGTGAGGGTTAGAGTAAGGTTTAGGGGGAGGGTTAGGATGAGGCTTAGGTTTAGGATTAGGGTTAGGGTGAGAGCTAGGGTGAGGGTGAGGTTTAGGTTTAGGGTTAGGGTGAGGGTTATGGTTAGGGTGAGGGTTAGGATTAGGGTTAAGTTTATTGTTAGGGTTCTGTTTAAGTTTACGGTTATGGTGCGGGTGAGGGTGAGGGTTAGGGTTAGGGTTAGGGTGAGATTTAGTGTGAGGGTGAGGTTTAGGGTTAGAGTTAGGGTTAGGGTGAGGGTTAGGTTGAGGGTTAGGGTTAGGGTTAGTGTTAGTTTTAGGGTTAGGGTGAGAGTTAGGGGGAGGTTTAGGGTTAGGGTTAGGATGAGGATTAGGATTAGGGTTAGGGTGAGGGTGAGTGTGTGTGTTAGGGGTAGGTTTAGGGTTAGGCTTAGTGTTAGGCTGAGGGTGAGGTTGAGTGTGAGGGTTAGGGTTAGAGTGAGGGTTAAGTTTAGGTTTAGGAGGATGGTTAGGATGAGGGTTAGGTTTAGGATTATAGTTAGGGTGAGTGCTAGGGTGAGGATGAAATTTAGCGTTAGGGTTAGGGTGAGTGTTAGGGTTAGGTTTAGGGTGAGAGTTAGGTTTCGGGTTAAGTTTAGGGTTAGGGTGCGTGTCAGGGAAAGAGTTACTGTGAGGGTGAGTGTTAGGATTAGGTTGAGGCTTAGGGTTAGGATGAGGGTTAGGGTGAGGGTGATGGTGAGGGTTAGGATTAGGTTTAGGGTGAGGGTTATAATGAGGGTTAGGGTTTGGATTAGGGTTAGAGTGAGGGCTAGGGTGAGGGTGACGATTATGGTAAGGTTTAGGCTTAGGCTTAGGGTTAGGCTGAGGGTGAGGTTGAGGTTGAGGGTTAGGGTTAGGGTGAGGGTTAGGTTTATGGTTAGGGTGAGGGTTACGATGAGGTTTAGAGCTAGGGGGAGGTTTAGGGTGAGGATGATAGTAAGGGTAAAGGTGAGGTTTAGGCTGAGGATGAGGATTAAGGTAATGGTGAGTGTTAGGGTTAGGTTTAGGGTTAGGGTAAGGGTTAGGATTAGGGTTAGGGTGAGAGTTAAATTGAGGTTTAGGGTTAGCGTTAGTGTGAGGTTTAGGGTGAGGATGAGGGATAGGGTTAGGGTTAAGGTTAGGGTTAGGGTGAGCGTGAGGTTTTGGGGTGGAATTAGGGTTAGGGTGAGGATTAGGGTGAGGGTTAGGTTTAGGGTAAGGTTTAGCATGGGGTTGATGGTAAGGGTAAACGTGAGGTTTAGGCTGAGGGTGAGGGTTACAGTGGGGTGAGGGTTAGGGTTAGAGGGAGGGTTAGGGTTAGGGGAAAGGTGTGGGTGAGGGTTAGCTTGAGGATTAGTGTTAGGGTTAATGTGAGGTTTAGGGTGAGGATGAGGATTAGGGTTATTGTGAGGGCTAGGGTGAAGGTGAGGGTTAGGTTTAGGTTTAGGGTGAGGTTTAGTTTTAGGGTGATGTTTAGGGTTAGTGTGAGGGTTAGTGTTAGGATTAGTGTTAGTGTTAGGGTGAGGGTAAGTGTCAGGGTGAGGGTTAGGGTTACGGTGAGGTTAGGGTTAGGTTGAGGATTAGGGTTAGTGTTAGGGTTATTGTTAGGGTTAGGGTTAGGGTTAGGATTACAGTGAGGGTGAGGGTGAGGTTTAGGATTAGTGTTAGGATGAGGTTTAGTTTTAGGGTAAGGGTTAGAGTTAGGGTTAGTGTGAGAGTGAGGTTTAGGGTTAGAGCTAGGGTTAGCGTTATGTTGAATGTTTTGGTTAGATTTAGGCTCAGCCTTAGGCTTAGGCCAAGCATGAGGGTGAGGGTTATGTTTAGGGTTAGGGTGAGGTTTAGGGTTAGGGTTAGGGTGAGGGTTAGGATGAGGTTTAGGGTTAGGATTAATGTTAGGGTGAGGGTTAGGGTGAGGTTTAAGTTTAGGGATATGGTTAGGTTTAGGGTTAGGGTTAGGTTGAGGGTGAGTGTGAGGGTCAGGGTTATGGTTAGGCTTAGGGTTAGGGTGAGGGTTTGGGTTAGGGATTTGGTTAGGGTGAGGGTGAGGCTGAGGATTAGGGTTAGGTTTATGGTTAGGTTTAGGGTTAGGTTACGGTTAGGGTTAGGGTCTCAGTTAGGTTTAGGGTTAGGTTTAGGCTTAGGGTTAGGCTTAGGATTCGGCTGAGGGTGAGGATGGGGTTGAGGATTAGGGTTAGGTTTAGTATTAGGGTTATTGTTTGTGTTATGTTTAGGGTTAAGTTGGAGCTGAGGGTGATTCTGAAGGTGAGGGTTATGGTTATGGTTATGGTTAGGGTTAGGGTTAGTGTTAGGTTTAGGGTTAGGTTCAGAGTTATGGTGAGATTGAGGGTGAGGGTGAGGGTTAGGGTTAGGGTGAGATTTAGGGTGAGGTTTAGGGTTAGGGTTAGTGTTAGGGTTACGGGGAGGGGGAGGGTTAGGTTGAGGTTTAGGGATAGGGTTAGCTTTAGTATTAGGGGTAGGGTGAGGGTGAGTGTGACAGTTAGGTTGAGGGTGAGGCTTAGGCCTAGGTTTAGGCTGAGGGCGAAGGTGGGGGTGAGGATTAGGGTTAGGGTGATGGTTTGGGTTAGGGGTAGTGTTACTCTTAAGGTTAGGGTTAGAGTTACGGTGAGGGTGAGGGTGGGGGTGTGGAGTAGTGTTAGGGTTAGGGTATGGTTTAGGGTTGGGGTTAGGGTTAGTGTGAGGGTGAGGTTTAGGGTTAGATATAGGGTTATGAGGAGGGTTAGGGTGAGGGTTAAGGATAGGGTTAGTGTTAGAGTTAGGCTGAGGGTGAGGGTTAGTTTGAGGTTTAGGGTTAGGGTTATGGTTGTGGTTAGTGTGAGGGTTAGTTTTACGGTTAGGGTTAGTATTAGGGTGAGGGTAAGTTTTACAGTGAGGGTTTGGGTTAGGATGAGGGTTATGGTTAGGGGGAGGGTTAGGATTAGGGTTAGGGTTATTGTTAGGGTTAGGTTTAGGGTTTTGGTTACGGTGAGGTTGAGGGTGACTTTTAGGGTTAGGTTTAGGGTAAGGTTTATGGTTTGGGTTAGGGTTAGAGTGATGGTTAGGATGATGGTGAGGTTTACGGTTAGTGTTAGAGTTAGGGTGAGGGTTAGGGTGAGGTTTAGGGTTAGGGTTAGTGTTAGGGTTAGGGTTAGGGTGAGAGTTAGGTTTAGGGTTAGGGTTAGGGTTAGGGTTAGGGTTAAGTTTAGGGTTAGGTTTATGGTTTCCGTTATGGTGAGGGTCAGTTTTAGGATTAGGGTTAGGGTCAGTGTGAGGTTTAGGGTTAGAATTAGGGTTAGGTTGAGGCTGTAGATTCGGGTTCGGGTTAGGTTTAGGGTTAGGATTAGGATTAGGGTTTGGTTAGGGTGAGTGTGAGGCTTATGGTTAGGGTTATGGTTAGCCTTAGGTTTAAGCTGAGGGTTTGCGTGAGGTTGAGGGTTAGGGTTATTCTGAGGGGTAGGGTTATGGTTACGGTGAGGTTTAGTGTTAGGGTTAGGGTTAGAGTTATGGTTTGGGTGAGGGTGAGGTTTAGGGGTAGAGTTAGTTTTGGGGTGAGGGTTAGGGTGAGTGTGAGTGTTATGGTGAGGGTTAGGGTAGGGGTGACGGTAAGGGCAAACTTGAGGGTTATGCTGAGGGTGAGGGTTACGGTAAGGTTGATGGTTAGGGTTAGGGTGAGTGTTAGGGTTAGGGTTAGGGTGAGAGTTAGGGTTTGGGTTAAGTTTAGGGTTAGAGTGAGGGTTAGGGTAAGGGTTAAGGTGAGGGTGAGGTTTAGGGTTAGGTTGAGGGCTAGGTTGAGGGTGAGGGTTAGGTTTAGGGTTAGGGTAAGCGCTAGGGTGAGGGTTAGGGTGAGGGTTAGGGTTAGGGATTGGGTTAGGTTTAGGATTAGGGTTAGTTTGAGGGTGAGTGTGAGGGTTAGGGTTAGGGTTAGGCTTAGAGTTAGGGTGAGTGTTAGGTTTAGGGTTTGGGTTAGGCTGAGGCTGAGGCTGAGGATTATGGTTAGGTTTAGGGTTAGGGTTAGGCTTAGGGTTAGGCTGAGGCTGAGGGTGGGGGTTAGGATTAGATTTAGAGTTAGGTTAGGCTTACGGTTAGGGTACTTTTTAGTGTTATAGTTAGGGTTAAGTTTGCAGTGATAGTGAGGCTGAAGGTGAGGGTTATGTTTAGAGTTAGCATTAGGGTTAGGGTTAGTGTTATTGTTAGGGTTAGGGTTAGAGTTACGGTGAGTTTGAGGGTGAGGGTGAGGTTAGGGTTAGGGTGAGGTTTAGGCTTAGGGTTTTGGTTAGGGTTAGGGTGAGGGTGATATTTAGGGTTAGAGTTAGGGTTAGGGGGAGGGTTAGGGTGAGGTTTAGGGTTAGGGTTAGTGTTAGGGTTAGGGTGAGGTTGAGGGTTAGTTTGAGGTTTAGGGATAGGGTTAGATTTAGGATTATGGTTAGGGTGAGGGGGAGGGGGAGGGTTAGGGGGAGGGTTTGGCTTAGGCTTATGGTTAGGCTGAGGATGAGGTTGGGGGTGAGGATTAGGGTTAGGGTGACTGTTAGGGTTATTGTTAGGGGGAGGGTTCAGGTGAGGGTTAGGGTTAGGTTTAGTGTTAGGGTTAGGGTAAGGATGAGTTTTAGGGTTCGGGTTAGGGTTAGGGTTAGGGTAGGTGTGAGGTTTAGGGTTTAGCTTAGGGTTAGGGTTAGAAATACGGTGAGGTTGAGGGTGCAGATGAGTGTGAGGTTTAGGGTTAGGTTTAGGGTGAGGCTTACGGTTAGGCATAGGGTTAGGCTAAGGGTGAGGTTGAAGTTTAGGGTTAGGGTGACTGTTAGAGTTAGGGTTATGTGGAGGGTTAGGATGAGGGTTAATGTTTGGATTAGGGTTAGGGTGATAGCTAGTTTGACGGTGAGGTTTAGGGTTAGGTTAGGGTGAGGTTTAGGGTTTGGGTTCGGGTTAGGATTAAGGTGAGGTTAAGGTTTAGGGTTAGAGTTAGGGTTAAGGTGAGGCTGAGGGTGAGGGTTAGGGTTAGGGTTAGGATTAGGATTAGGGTAAGGGTTATGGTGAGTGTGAGTGTTAGGGTTAGGCTTAGGCTTTGGCTTAGGTTTACACTGAGGGTGAGGGTGAGGTTTAGGTTTAGGATGAGAGTTAGGGTTCAGGTTAAGTTTAGGGTTAGGTTGAGTGTTAGGGTTAGGTTTACGTTGAGTGTGAGGGTTAGAGTTAGGTTGAGGGTTAGGGTTAGGGTGAGGTTTAGGGTTAGGGTTAGGGTGAGGGTTAGGATGAGGATTAGGCTTAGAGTTAGGGTGGGGGTTAGGATGAGGGTAAGGGTTAAGGTAAAGGTGAGGGTTAGGGTTAGGTTGAAGTTTAGGGTTAGGTTTAGGGTTAGGGTGATGGTTATAGTTAAGGTTAGGGTGAGGGTTAGGATAAGGATTAGGTTTAGGATTAGGGTTAGGGTGGGGGCTAGTGTGAGGGTGAGGGTTAGGGTTAGTGTTAGGGTCAGGTTTAGGGTTAGGGTTAGAAATACGGTGAGGTTGAGGGTGCAGATGAGTGTGAGGTTTAGGGTTAGGTTTAGGGTGAGGCTTACGGTTAGGCATAGGGTTAGGCTAAGGGTGAGGTTGAAGTTTAGGGTTAGGGTGACTGTTAGAGTTAGGGTTATGTGGAGGGTTAGGATGAAGGTTAATGTTTGGATTAGGGTTAGGGTGATAGCTAGTTTGACGGTGAGGTTTAGGGTTAGGTTAGGGTGAGGTTTAGGGTTTGGGTTCGGGTTAGGATTAAGGTGAGGTTAAGGTTTAGGGTTAGAGTTAGGGTTAAGGTGAGGCTGAGGGTGAGGGTTAGGGTTAGGGTTAGGATTAGGATTAGGGTAAGGGTTAGGGTGAGTGTGAGTGTTAGGGTTAGGCTTAGGCTTAGGCTTAGGGTTACACTGAGGGTGAGGGTGAGGTTTAGGTTTAGGATGAGAGTTAGGGTTCAGGTTAAGTTTAGGGTTAGGTTGAGGGTTAGGGTTAGGTTTACGTTGAGTGTGAGGGTTAGAGTTAGGTTGAGGGTTAGGGTTAGGGTGAGGTTTAGGGTTAGGGTTAGGGTGAGGGTTAGGATGAGGATTAGGCTTAGAGTTAGGGTGGGGGTTAGGATGAGGGTAAGGGTTAAGGTAAAGGTGAGGGTTAGGGTTAGGTTGAAGTTTAGGGTTAGGTTTAGGGTTAGGGTGATGGTTATAGTTAAGGTTAGGGTGAGGGTTAGGATAAGGATTAGGTTTAGGATTAGGGTTAGGATGAGGGCTAGTGTGAGGGTGAGGGTTAGGGTTAGTGTTAGGGTCAGGTTTAGGGTTAGGGTTACGTTTAGTTTGAGGGTTAGGATGAGGGTTAGGGTTACGGTAAGGGTGAGGGTTAGGGTTAGGGTGAGGGTGAGGGTTAGGGTTAGGTTTAGGGTTAGGGTGAGGGTGAGGGTTAGGATTCAGTTTAGGGTTAGGGTTATTTTTAGGGTTACATTTAGGTAAGGGTGAGGGTTAGGGTTAGGGTTAAGTTGAGGTTTTTAGTGTTAGGATTAGGGTTAGAGTTAGGGTTAGGGTGAGGGTAGGGTTAGTGTTACTGTGAGGTTTAGTGTTTGGGTTACGCTATGGGTTAAGGTGAGGGCTGTGGTTAGCGTGAGGGTTAGGATTAGGGTTAGTGTTTTTATTTGTGTTAGGTTTTGGGTTAAGGTAACGTTGAGGGTAAGGGTGAGCGTTAGGGTTTAGGGTTAGGTTGAGTTTTAGGTTTTGGGTTAGGGTTAGAGTTAGGGTTAGGGTGAGGTTGAGTTTTAGAGTTAGAGTTAGGGTTAGGGTGAGGGTTAGGTTGAGGGCTTGGGTTAGGGTTAGTGTTAGGGTTAGAGTTAAGGTTAGGGTGAGAGTTAGGTTGAGGGTGAGGTTCAGGGTTAGGGTTATGGGATGGTTTAGGATGAGGGTTAAGGTTAGAATTAGGGTTAGGGTGAGTCCTAGGTTGAGGGTGAGGTTTAGTGTTAGGTTTAGGGTGAGGTTTAGGTTTAGGGTTAGGTTACGGTAAGGGTGAGGTTTAGGTTTAGAGTTAGGTTAAGGGTGAGGCTGAGGTTGAGGGTTAGGGTTAGTGTTAGAGTTAGTTTTAGGGTGAGGGTTAGGATTAGGATGAGGATGAGGGTGAGGATTAGGCTTAGGTTTAGGATTCGGATTAGGGTAAGGGTTAAGGTCAGTGTGATCGTTAGGGTTAGGGTTTGGCTTAGGCTTAGGTTTAGGCTGAGAGTGAGGGTGAGGGTGAGGGTTAGGGTTAGGGTGAAAGTTAGGGTTAGGGTTAGGGTGAGAGTTAGGGTTCGATTATGTTTAGGGGTAGGGTGAGGGTTAGGGTTAGGATTAGGGTTAGAATGAGGGCTAGGGTGAGGGTGAGGGTTAGGGTTAGTGTTAGGATAAGGTTTAGGGTTAGGGTTAGGATTTGGGTTAGGGTTAGGTGAGGGTTAGGGTTACTGTGAGGGTGAGGGTTAGGGTTAGGTTGAGGGTTAGGGTTAAGATTATGGTTAGGGTGAGGGTATGTGTTAGGTTTAGGTTTAGGGTTAGGGTTCGCTTTAGGGTTAGGATTAGTGTTATTGTTAGGGTTAGGGTTAGAGTTATGGTGAGGGTGAGGGTGAGGTTGAGGGTGAGTTTTAGGGTTAGAGTGAGGTTTAGGGTTAGGGTTAGGATTAGGGTTAGGATGAGGGGGCAGTTTAGGGTTAGATTTAGGGTTAGTTTTAGGGTTAGGTCGAGTGTTAATGTTACGGTTAGTGTTAGGATTAAGGTTATGGTGAGGTTTCGGTTGAGGATTAGTGTGAGGGTTAGTGTGAGGTTTAGGGTTTAGGCTGAGGTATAGGGTTAGGGTTAGGTTTAGGATTAAAGTTAGTGTTAGGCTTAAGTTTAGGGTTAGGGTGAGGGTGAGGTTTAGGGTTAGGGTTAGGATTAGGATTAGGTTTAGGGTTAGGGTGAGGGATAGGATGAGGGTTAGGGTTAAGGATAGGGTTAGGCTTAGGTTTAGGCTGAGGGTGAGGGTGAGGGTTAGGGTTAGTGTGACGGTTAGGGTCAGGGTTAGGGTGTGAGTTAGGGTTCGGGTTAAGTTTAGGGTTAGGGTGATGGTTAGGGTAATGGTTACAGTGAGGGTGAGGGTTAGGGTTAGGTTGAGGGTTAGGGTTATGGTTAGTGTGAGGGTGAGGGTGAGAGTTAAGGTTAGGGTTAGTCTGAGGGTTAGGATGAGTATTAGGGTTAGGATTAGGGTTAGGGTGAGGGCTAGGGTGAGGGTGAGGTTTAGGGTTAAGTTTATGGGGAGGGTTAGGATGAGGGTTAGTTTTAGGATTAGGGTTAGTGTAATGGCTAGGGTGTGGGTGAGGTTTAGGGTGAGGTGAGGGTGAGGTTTAGGGTTAGGGTTAGGGTTAGGGTGAGGCTGAGGGTGAGGGTTAGGGTTAGAATTAGCATTAGGGTAAGGGTTAGGCTGAGTGTGAATGTTAGGGTTAGGGTTAGGGTTAGGCTTAGCGTAACACTGAGGGTGAGGGTGAGGGTTAGGGTTATGGTGAGAGTTAGGGTTCAGGTTAAGTTTAGGCTTAAGTTGAGGGTTAGGGTTAGGTTTACGTGAGTGTGAGGGTTAGACTTAGGTTGAGGGTTAGGGTTAGGGTTAGGCTTCGGGTGAGGTTTAGGGTTAGGGTTAGGTTGAGGGTTAGGATGAGGATTAGGTTTATGATTAGGGTTAGGTTGAGGGCTAGGTTGAGGGTGAGGGTTAGGGTTAGTGTTAGGGTGAGGTTTAGGTTTAGGGGTAGAGTTAGAGTTAGGGTTAGGATGAGGGTAAGGGTTACGGTAAGGGTGAGGGTTAGAGTTAGGTTTAAGGTTAGGATGAGGCTGAGTGTTAGGATTAGGGTTAGGGTTAGGGTTATTGATAGGGTTATGGTTATGGTGAGGGTGAGGGTGAGGGTTAGGGTTACGTTGAGGTTTTTAATGTTAGGGTTAGGGTTAGAGTTAGGGTTAGGGTGAGGTTAGGGTTAGGGTTAGTGTGAGTGTTAGTGTTTGGGTTAGGGTATGGGTTACGGTGAGGGTTGTGGTAAGGGTGAGGGTTAGGATTAGGGTTATGGTTATTGTTAGGGTTATGTTTAGGGTTACGGTTACGGTGAGGGTAAGGGTGAGGGTTAGGGTTTAGGGTTAAAGTGAGGTTTAGGGTTTGGGTAAGGTTTAAAGTTAGGGTTAGGGTGAGGGTGAGGTTTAGGGTTAGAGTTAGGCTTAGGGTGATGTTTAGGTTGAGGGTTAGGATTAGGGTTAGTGTTAGGGTGAGGGTTAGGTTGAGGGTGAGTGTTAGGTTTAGGGTTATGGGGAGGGTTAGGGTTAGGATTAGGGTTAGGGTGAGGGCTAGGTTGAGGGTGAGGTTTAGGGTTACGGTTAGGGTGAGGTTTAGGATTAGGGTTAGGGTTAGTCTTAGGGTTAGGGTTAGGGTTAGGTTTATGGTGAGGGTTAGGGTTAGGGTTAGGGTTAGGTTTAGGCTGAGGGTGCATGTGGGATTGAGGATTAGGGTTAGGGTTAGGGTTATTTTTAGTTTTTTGGTTAGGGTAAAGTTTGCAGTGAGGGTGAGGCTCAGGGTGAGGGTTATGTTTAGGGTTAGGGTTAGCGTTAGGGTTAGTTTTATTGTTAGGTTTAGGGTTAGAGTTACGGTGAGGTTGAGGGTGAGGGTTTGGGTTAGGGTTAGGGTGAGGTTTAGAGTAAGGGTTAGGGTTAGGTTTATGGTGAGGTTGAGCTTTAGGTTTAGAGTTAGGATTAGCGGGAGGGTTAGTGTGAGGTTTAGGTTTAGGGTTAGTGTTAGGGTTAGGGTGAGGGTTAGGGTTAGGTTGAGGTTTAGGGATAGGGTTATGTTTAGGATTAGGGTTAGGGTGAGCATGAGTGTGAGGGTTAGGGTAAAGTTTAGGCTTAGGCTTAGCTGAGGGTGAGGGTGGGGTGAGGATTCGGGTTAGGGTGATTGTTAGGGTTAGGTGTAGTGATATTTTTAGGGTTAGGGTTGGAGTTACGGTGAGGGTGAGGGTGCGGTTGAGGTTTAGGGTTAGGGTTAGGGTGGGGTTTAGGGTTAGCGTTAGGGTTAGGATGAGGTTTAGGGTTAGATATAGGGTTAGGGTGACAGTTAGGATGAGGGTTAGGGTTAGGTTTAGTGTTAGGGTTTGGGTGAGGATGAGGGTTAGGGTTAGGGTTAGGTATAGGGTAAGGGTGTGGTTTGGGGTTAGGGTTAGGGTTAGGGTTAGAGTTATGGTGAGGGTGAGGGTGCAGAATGAGTGTGAGGGTTGTGGTTAGGTTTAGGGTTAGACTTAGGGTTAGGCTTAGGTTTGGGCTAAGGGTGAGCTTGAGGTTTAGGGTTATTGTTTGGGTTAGGGTTAGGGTTATGGAGAGGGTTAGGATGAGGGTTATTGTTAGGATTAGGGTTAGGGTAATGGCTAGGGTGAGGGTGATGTTTAGGGTTAAGTTAGGGTGAGGTTTAGGGTTAGGGTTAGGGTTAGGGTGAGGGTGAGGGTAACCGTTAGGGTTCGGATTAAGATTGGGGTAAGGGTTAGGGTGAGTGTGAGGGTTAAGGTTAGGGTTAGCGTTAGGCTTAGGGTTACATTGAGCGTGAGCGTGAGGGTGAGGGTTAGGGTGAGAGTTAGGGTTCAGGTTATGTTTCAAGTTAGGGTGAGGGTTAGGGTTAGGTTTAAGTTGAGTGTGAGGGTTAGGGTTAGGTTGAGGGTTAGGGGTAGGGTTAGGGTTAGGGTGAGGTTTAGGGTTAGGGTTAGGGTAAGTGTTAGGATGTGGGTTAGTGTTACGGTAAGGGTGAAGGTTAGGGTTAGGGTGAGTGTTAGGGTTAGGTTTAGGGTTAGGGTGAGGGTGAAGGTTATGATTAGGGTTAGGGTTACCGTTATGGTGAGGGTGAGGGTGAGGGTTAGGGTTAGGGATAGGTTGAGGTTTTTAGTGTTAGGGTTAGGGTTAGAGTTAGGGATAGGGTGAGGTTAGTGTTAGGTTTACTGTGAGGGTTAGTGTTTGGGTTAGGTTATGGGTTACGGTGAGGGTTTTGGTTAGGGTGAGGGTTAGAATTAGGGTTAGGGTTATTGTTTGTGTTGGGTTTTGGGTTAAGGTAAGGTTGAGAGTAAGGGTGAGCGTTAGGGTTTAGGGTTATGATCAGGTTTAGGTTTTGGGTTAGGGTTAGAGTTAGGGTTAGGGTGAGGGTGAGGTTTAGAGTTAGAGTTAGGGTTAGGGTGAGGGTTATGTTGAGGGTTAGGGTTAGGGTTAGGGTTAGTGTTAGGGTTAGGGTTAAGTTTAGGGTTAGGGTTAGGTTGAGGGTGAAGTTTAGGATTAGGGTTATGGGGAGGGTTAGGATGAGGGTTAGTGTTAGGATTAGGGTTAGGGTGAGTGCTAGGTTGAGGGTGAGGTTTAGTGTTAGGGTTAGGGTCAAGTTTAGGTTTAGGGTTAGGGTTAGAGTTAGGGCAAGGGTGAGGTTTAGGTTTAGAGTTAGGGTAAGGGTGGGGCTGAGTTTGAGGGTTAGGGTTAGGGTTAGTGTTTGAGTTAAGGTTAGGGTGAGGGTTAGGATTAGGTTGATTTTGAGGGTGAGTGTTAGGCTTAGGCTTAGGGTTAGGATTCGGATTAGGGCAAGGGTTAGGGTGAGTGTGATGTTTATGGTTAGGGTTAGGCTTAGGCTTAAGTTTGGGCTGAGAGTGAGGGTGAGGGTGAGGGTTAAGGTTACGGTGAATGTTAGGGTTAGTGTTAGGGTGAGAGTTAAGGTTTTATTATGTTTAGGGTTAGGGTGAGGGTTAGGGTTAGGATTAGGTTTAGAGTGAGGGCTAGGGTGAGGGTGAGGGTTAGGGTTAGTGTTAGGGTAAGGTTTATCGTTAGGGTTAGGGTTTGGGTTAGGGTTAGGATGAGTGTTAGGGTTCCAGTGAGGGTGAGGGTTAGGTTTAGGTTGAGGGTTAGGGTTAAGATTATGGTTAGGATGAGCGTGAGTGTTAGGATTAGGGTTAGGGTAAGGGTTAGGTTTAGGGCTAGGTTTTGTGTTATTGTTAGGGTTAGGGTTAGAGTTATGGTGAGGGTGAGGGTGAGGTTTAGGGTTAGGGTGAGGTTTAGTGTTAAGTTTAGGATTAGGGTTAGGATGAGGGGGAGGTTTAGGGTTATATTTAGGGTTAGTTGTAGGGTTAATGTTAGGGTTAGTGTTAGGGTTAATGTTAGGTTGAGGGTTAGGTTGAGGATTAGTGTGAGGATTAGTGTGCTGTTTAGGGTTCAGGATGAGGTTTAGGATTAAATTTAGGGTTAGGAATAATGTTAGGATTAGGCTTAAGTTGAGGGTTAGGGTGAAGGTGAGGTTTAGGGTTAGCATTAGGATTAGGGTTAGGGTTAGTGTGAGGGATAGGATGAGGGTTAGGGTTAGGGATTGAGTTAGGCTTAGTGTTAGGCTGAGGGTGAGGGTGAGGGTGAGGGTTAGGGTTAGGGTGAGGATTAGGTTCAGGGTCAGGGTGAGAGTTAGGGTTCCGGTAAAGTTTAGGGTTAGTGTTAGTGTTAGGGTAACGGTTATAGTGAGGGTGAGTGTTAGGGTTAATTGAGGTTTAGTGTTAGGGTTAGGGTTAGTGTGAGGGTGAGGGTGAGGGTTAGGGTTAGGGTTAGTGTTAGGGTGATGGTTAGGATAAGGCTTAGGGTTAGGATTAGGGTTAGGGTGAGGGCTAGGGGGAGGATGAGGTTTAGGGTTAGGGTTACGGTGAGGTTGAGGGTTAGGTTTTGGGTTAGGGTAAGGGTTAGGGTGAGGGTTAGATTGAGGATTAGGGTTAGGGTTAGGGTTAGTGTGAGGTATAGGGTGAGGATGAGGGTTAGTG
Organism: Dipodomys merriami; assembly: GCF_024711535.1. Classification (NCBI taxonomy): domain Eukaryota; kingdom Metazoa; phylum Chordata; class Mammalia; order Rodentia; family Heteromyidae; genus Dipodomys; species Dipodomys merriami. Next base: position 95,391 of record NW_027206321.1, on the reverse strand, counting down.
TTAGGGTGAGACTGAGGGTTAGAATTAGCGTTAGGGTGAAGGCTAGGGTCAGGGTGAGGGTTAGAGTTAGGTTTAGCATAAGGGTGCGGTTTAGGATTAGGGTGAGGGTTAGGGTTAGTCGGAGATTTAGTGTTAGGTTTAGGGTTAGTGTTAGGTTGAGGGTAAGTGTTAGGGTGAGGGTTAATGTTAGGGTGAGGGTTATGGTTAGGGTTAGGGTTAGTATTAGGGTTAGGGTTACTGTTAGGTTTAGGGTTAGGGTTACCATTACTGTGAGGGTAAGGGTTAGGGTTAGGGTTAGGGTGAGGTTTAGTGTTAAGGTTAGGGTTATAGTTAGGCTTAGGGTGAGGGCGAGGTTTAGGGTTAGAGTTAGGGTAAGGGTGAGGCTGAGGTTGAGGTTTAAGTTTAGGGTTAGTGTTAGAGTTAGGGTTTGGTTCAGGGTTGGCGTGAGGGTGAGAGTGAGGGTGAGGGTTAGGCTTAGGGTTAGGATTAGGATTAGTGTAAGGGTTCAGCTGTGTGAGGGTTAGGGTTAGTGTTAGGCTTAGGCTTAGGTTTAGGCTGAGAGTGAGGGTGAGGGTGAGGGTTTGGGTTAAGGTGAGGGTTAGGGTTAGGGTTAGGGTGAGATTTAGTGTTCGGTTAAGTTTATGGTTAGGGTGAGGGTTAGGGTTAGGATTAGAGTTAGGTTGAGGGCTAAGGTGATGGTGAGGATTAGAGTTAGTGTTAGGGTAAGGTTTAGGGTTAGGGTTAGGGTTTTGGTTAGGGTTAGGTTGAGGGTTAGGGTAACAGTGAGGCTGAGGTTTAGAGTTAGGGTTAGGATTTGGGTTATGGTGAGGGTGAGTTTTAGGGTTAGGTTTAGGGTTAGAGGGAGGTTTAGGTCGAGGGTTAGGGTTAGGTTCAGTCTTAGGGTTAAGGTTAGGGTGAGGCTTAGGTTGAGGTTTAGGGTTAGGGTTAGGTTTAGTGTTAGGGTTAGGGTGAGGGTATCTGAGGGTTTGGGTTAGAGTTAGGCTTAGGCTTAGGGTTAGGCTGAGAGTGAGGTTGGGATTGAGGATTAGGGTTAGGGTTAGGTTGAGGGTGAGGGTCAGGTTTAGGGTTTGGGTTAGGCTGAGCTTTAGGGTGAGGTTTAGGTTTGGGGTTAGGGTGAAGGTGAGGTTTAGGGTTAGAGTTAGGTTTAGGTTGAGGCTGAAGGTGAGGGTTAGGGTTAGGCTTAGTGTTAGAGTTAGGGTTACGGTGAGGGTTAGTGTGAGGGTGAGGGTTAGGCTTAGTGTTAGAATTAGGATTCGGGTAAGGGTTAGGGTGAGTGTGAAGGTTAGTGTTAGGGCTAGGCTTAGGCTTAGGGTTGGGCTGAGCAAGAGGTTGAGGGTGAGGTTTAGGGTTAGGGTGATCGTTAGGATTATGTTTAGGGTGAGGGTTAGGATGAGGTTTAGGGTTAGGTTGAGGGTTAGGGTGAGGATGTTGGTAAGGGTAAAGTTGAGGTTTAGGCTGAGGGTGAGGGTTAAGATAAGGGTGAGGGTTAGGGTTAGGGTTAGGGTGAGAGTGAGGGTTAGATTGAGGATTAGGGTTAGGGTTAGGGTTAGTGTGAGGTTTAGGGTTAGGGTTAGGGTGACGGTGAGTGTTAGTGTTAGGTCAGTGTTATAGTTATGGTTACCATAAGGTTTCGGGTGAGGGTAAGGGTTAGCGTTAGTGTTAGGATTAGGTTTAGGGTAAGGTTTAGGGTGAGTGTGAGGTTAGGTTCAGGTTTAGGCTTAGGATTAGGGTTAGGCTGAGGGTGAGGGTGAGTGTGAGTGTTATTGTTAGGGTGAGAGTTTGGGGTAGGGTTAGGGTGACAGTTAGGGTTCGGGTTAAGTTTAGGGTTACGATGAGGGTTAGGGTTAGGGTTCCGGTGAGCGTGAGGTTAGGGTTAGGTTGAGGGTTAGGGTTAGGCTTAGGATTAGAGTGAGGCTTAGTGTTAGGGTTAGGGTGAGGGTTAGGATTAGGATTAGGGTCAGAATTAGGGTTAGGGTGAGGGCTAGGGTGAGATGAGGGTTAGGGTTACTGTTTGGGTGAGATTTAGGTTTAGGGTTAGGGTTAGGGTTAGGATGAGGGTTAGGTTTAGAGTGAGGGTGAGGGTTAGGGTGAGGGTTAGGGTTAGGATTAGGGATAAGGTGATGGTTAATTTTAGGATTAGATTTAGGGTTAGGGGGAGGGTTAGGTCGAGGGTTAGTGTTAGGATTAGTGTTAGGGTTAAGGTTAGGGTGAGGGTTAGGTTGATGTTTAGGGTTAGGGTTAGGGTTAGGATTAGGATTAGGCTTATGGTGAGGGTATGTGAGGGTTAGGGTTTCGGGTTAGGCTTAGGGTTAGGGTTATGCTGAGGGTGAGGGTGGGGGTGAGTATTAGTGTTAGCTTGATGGTTAGGGTCGGAGTTAGGGTGAGGGTTAGGATGAGGGATCTTGTTAGGATTGGGGTTAGTGTGAGAGCTAGGGTGAGTGTGAGGGTTAGATTTAAGGTTAGGATTAGGGTGAGGTTTAGGATTACGTTGAGGCTTAGGGTTAGTGTGAGATTTAGTGTGAGGGTTAGGGTTAGTGATAGGGTGAGGGTAAGTGTTAGGGTGAGGGTTAATGTTAGGGTGAAGGTTATGGTTAGGGTGAGGGTTAGGGTTAGGGTTACTGTTAGGGTTAGGGTTATGGTTACTGTGAGGGTGAGGGATAGGGTTAGGGTTAGGGTGAGGTTTAGTGTTAGGGTGAGGGTTAGAGTTAGGGTAAGGTTGAGCGTTAGGTTTAGGGTTAATGCTAGAGTTAGGGTTACGGTGAGGGTTAGGGTGAGGGTGAGGTTTAGTCTAAGGGTTAGGATTAGGATTAGTGTAAGGGTTCGGATGAGTGTGAAGGTTAGGGTTAGGGTAAGGCTTAGGCTGAGAGTGAGGATGAGGATGAGAGTTAGGGTTGGGTGACGGTTAGGGTTAGGGTTAGGGTGAGATTTAAGGTTCGGTTAAGTATAGGGTTAGGGTGAGTTTGAGGGTTAGGATTACGGTGAGGGTGAGGGCTAGGGTGAGTGTGAGGTTTAGAGTTAGGGTGAGGGTGAGGTTTAGGGTTAGGGTTAGGGTTAGGTTTAGGTTTAGGATGAGGCTGAGGTTTAGTGTTAGAGTTAGGGTTAGGGTGAGGCTGAAGATGAGGGTTAGGGTTAGGGTTAATCTTGGAGTTAGCATTACGGTGAGGGTTAGGGTGAGTTTGAGGGTAAGGCTTAGTGGTAGGATTAGATATAGGGAAAGGTTTAGGGTGAGTTTGAGGGTTAGGGTTAGGTTTAGGGTTAGGCTTAGGGTTAGGGTTACTGTGAGGCTGAGGGTGATGGTTAGGGTTAGGGTGAGAGTTAGGGGTAGGGTTAGGGTGAGATTTAGGGTTCGGGTTAAGTTTAGGGTTAGGGTGAAGGTTAGGGTTAGGGTTACAGAGAGGGTTAGGGTTAGGGTTAGGTTGAGGGTTAGGGTTAGGCTTAGGAATAGTGTGAGGGTTAGGGTTAGGGTTAGGGTGAGGGTTAGGATGAGAATTAGGGTTAATATTAGGGTTAGGGTGAGGGCTAGGGTGAGGGTGAGAGTTAGGGTTAGGTTTAGGGTGAGGTTTAGGGTTAGGGTTAGGGTGAGGTTTAGGATGAGTGTTAGGGTTACGGTGAGGGTGAGAGTTAGGTTTAGGGTGAGGGTTAGGTTTAGGTTTAGGGTTACAGTGAGGGTGTGTGTTATTGTTAGGGTTAGGGGTAGGGTTATGGTTATGGTGAGGGTGAGGGTTAGGGTTAGGTTTAGGGTGAGGTTTAGTGTTAGGGTTAGGGTTAGCGTTAGGCTTAGGCTGAGGGTGAGGTTTAGGTTTAGAGTTAGGGTAAAGGTGAAGCTGAGGTTGAGGGTTGGGTTTAGGGTTAGTGTTAGAATTAGGGTTAGGGTGAGGGTTAGGGTGAGAGTGAAGGTGAGGGTGAGGGTTAGGCTTAGGGTTAGGATTAGGAATAGTGTAAGTGTTAGGGTGAGTCTTAGGGTTAGGGATAGGGTGACGTTTAATATTAGGGTTATGGTTAGGGTTAGGATTAGGGTGAGGGTGAGGTTTAGGAGTAGGTTTAGGGTCAGTGTGAGAGGTAGGGTTAGGGTGAGTGTTAGGGTAGGGTTGACGGTAAGGGTAAAGGTGAGGGTTAGGCTGAGGGTGATGGTTTTGGTAAGGGTGAGAGTTAGGTTTAGGGTGAGTGTTAGGGTAGGGTTGACGGTAAGGGTAAAGGTGAGGGTTAGGCTGAGGGTGAGGGTTATGGTAAGGGTGAGAGTTAGGTTTAGGGTGAGGGTTAGGGTTAGGGTTAGGGTGAGGTTGAGGATTAGATTGTGGATTAGTGTTAGTGTTAGTGTGAGGTTTAGGGTGAGGATGAGGTTAGGGTTAGGGTGATTGCTAGGGTGGGGTTGAGGATGAGGGTTAGATTGAGGATTAGTGTTAGGGTTAGTGTGAGTTTTAGGGTGAGGATGAGGTTTAGACTTAGGGTTAGGGTTACGATTAATGTTAGGGTTAGGCTTAAGGTGAGGGTTAGGGTGAAGGTGAGGTTTAGGGTTAGGGTTAGCTTTAGGCTTAGGCTTAGGTTTAGTCTGAGAGTGAGGTTGAGGTTGAGGGTTAAGGTTAAGGTGAGGGTTAGGTTTAGGGTTAGGTTGAGAGTTAGGGTTCAGTTAAGTTTAGGGTTAGGGTGAGGGTTATGGTTAGGATTAGGGTTAGGGTGAGGGCTAGAGTGAGGGTGAGGTTTACGGTTAGTGTTAGGGTAAGCTTTAGGGTTAGGGTTAGGATTTGGTTTAGGGTTAGGATGAGGGTTAGGGTTAAGATTATGGTTAGAGTGAGGGTGAGTGTTAAGATTAGGGTTAGTGTTAGGGTTAGGTTTAGGGTTAGGATTAGTGTTTTGTTAGTGTTAGGTTTAAAGTTATGGTGAGGGTGAGGGGTATGTTTAGGGTTAGGGTGAGGTTTAGGGTTAGGTTTAGGATTAGAGTTAGGGTGAGGGTGAGGTTTAGGTTTAGATTTAGGGTTATTTGGAGGGTTAGGTCGAGCGTTAATATTAGGTTTAGTGTTAGGGTTAAGGTTAAGTTGAGGTTTAGGTTGAGGTTTAGGATTAGGGTTAGGTTAGGGTTAGATTTAGGGTGAGGGTGAGTGTGTGGGTTAGGGTTAGGTTTAGGCTTAGACTTTGGGTTAGGCTGATGGTGATGTTGGGGCTGAGGATTAGGGTTGGGGTGATGGTTAGGGTTAGGGTTAGGGTGAGGGTTAGTATGAGGGTTAGCTTTAGGATTAGGGTTAGGGTGAGGGCTAGGGTGAAGGTGAGATTAAGGGTAAGGTTTAATCTTAGGTTTAGGGTTAGGCTGAGCCTGAGGTTGAGGGTGAGGGTTAGGTTAAGGGGTAGAGTGAGTTTTAGTGTTAGGTTTAGGGTTAGAGTTAGGTTTAGGATGAGGGTGAGGTTTAGGGTTAGGGTTAGGTTCAGGGTGAGAGGTGGGGTTAGGGTGAGGGTTAGGGTGGGGGTGAAGGTAAGGGTAACGGTGAGGTTTGGGTTGAGGGTGAGTGTTATGGTAAGGGTGAGGGTTAGGTTTTGGGTGTGGGATAGTGTTAGGGTGAGGGTGAGGGTGAGGGTTAGATTGAGGATTAGTGTTAGGGTTAGTTTGAGGTTTAGGGTGAGGATAAGTGTTAGGGTTAGTGTGAGGGCTACGGTGAGATTGAGGGTGAGGGTTAGATTGAGGATTAGTGTTAGGGTTAGTGTGAGGTTTAGGGTGAGGATGAGGTTTAGGGTTAGGTTTGGGTTAGGATTAATGTTAGGGTTAGGCTTAAGGTGAGGGTTAGGGTGAGGGTGAGGTTTAGGGTTAGTGTTAGGATTAGGATTTGGGTTAGGGTTAGGTTTAAAATGAGAGTGAGGTTTATTTTTAGGGTTAGGGTTAGGGTTATGGTTATGGTGAGGGTGAGGTTTAGGGTTACGGTTAGGGTGAGGTTTAGTGTTAGTGTTAAGGTTAGAGTTAGGGTTAGGGTGAGGGTGAGGTTTAGGTTTAGAGTTAGGGTAAGGGTGAGGCTGAGGTTGAGGGTTAGGTTTAGGGTTAGTGTTAGAGTTAAGGTTAGGGTGAGGGTTAGGATGAATGTGAGGGTGAGGGTGAGTGTTAGGCTTAGGTTTAGGATTAGGATTAGGGTAAGGTTTAGGGTGAGTGTGAGGCTTAGGGTTAGAGTTAGGCTCAGGCTTAGTGTTAGGCTGAAGGTGAGGGTGAGGTTGAGGGTTAGGGTTAGGGTGAGCGTTAGGGTTAGGATTAGGGTAAGTGTTAGGGTGAGTGTGAGGGTTAGGGTTAGGCTTAGGGTGAGAGTTAGGGATAGTGTTAGGGTGAGAGTTAGGGTTCGGGTTAAGTTTAGGGTTAGGGTGAGCGTTAGGGTTAGAGTTACAGTAAGGGTGAAGGTTACGGTTAGGTTGAGAGTTAGGGTTAGGTTTAGGATTAGGGTGAGGGTTAGGGTTAGTGTTAGGGTGAGGGTTAGGATGAGGATTAGGGTTAGGATTAGGGTTTGGGTGCGGGCTAGGGTAAGGGTGAGGGTTAGGGTTAGGGTTAGGGTGAGACTTAGGTTTAGGGTGAGGGTTAGTGTTTGGGTTTGGGTTAGGGTGAGGGTGAGGCTGAAGATGAGGGTAGGGTTAGGGTGAGGGCTAGGGTGAGGGTGAGCGTGATGGTTAGATTGAGGATTAGTGTTAGGTTTAGTGTGAGCTTTAGGGTGAGGATGAGTTTTAGGATTAGGGTTAGGGCTAGGATTAATGTTTGGGTTAGACTTCAGGTGAGGGTTAGGGTGAGGGTGAGGTTTAGGGTTAGGGTTAGGCTTAGTGTTAGGCTGAAGGTGAGGGTGAGGATGAGGTTTAGGGTTAGGGTTAGTGTTTTTGTTAGGGTTAAGGTGAGTGTTAGGGTTCGGGTTAAGTTTAGGGTTAGGGTGAGGGTTAGGGGAAGGGTTACAGTGAGAGTGCGGGTTTTGGTTAGGTTGAGGGTTAGGGTTAGTTTTAGTGTTAGGGTGAGGATTAGGATGAGGGTTATGGTTAGGATTAGTGTTAGGGTGAGGGCTAGAGTGAGGGTGAGGTTTAGGGTTAGGGATAGGGTGAGGTTTAGGGTTAGGTTTAGGGTTAGGGTTAGGGTGAGTGTGAGGTTTAAGGTTAGAGTTAGGGTTAGGGTGAGGCTGAGGGTGAGGGTAACGGTTAGGGTTAGTGTTAGAGTTAGGTTTATGGTGAGGGTTGGGGTGAGGGTGAGGGGAAGGCTTAGTGTTAGGATTAGGATTAGGGTAAGTGTTAGGGTGAGTGTGAGGGTTAGGGTTAGTGTTTAGGTTTAGTCTTAGGGTTAGGCTTAGTGTGAAAGTGAGGGTGAGGGTTAGGGTTAGGGTGAGAGTTAGGGGTAGGTTTAGAGTGAGAGTTAGGGTTCGGGTTAAATTTAGGGTTAGGGTGAGGGTTAGGATTAGGTTTACAGTGAGGGTGGGTTTTAGGGTTAGGTTGAGGGTTACGGTTAGGCTTAGGATTAGGGTGAGTGTTAGGGTTAGTGTTAGGGTGAGGGTTAGGATGAGGATTAGGGTTAGGATTAGGGTTCGGGTGAGGGCTGGGGTGAGGGTGAGAGTTAGGATTAGGGTTAGGGTGAAGGTTAGGATTAGGGTTAGGGTGAGGGTTAGTATGAGGGATAGGGTAGAATTATTGTTACGGTGATGGCTAGGGTGAGGGTGAGGGTTAGCGTAAGGATTAGGCTTAGGCTTAGGTTTAAGCTGAGCATGAGGTTGAGGGTGAGGGTTAGGATTATGGTGATGGTTAGGTTTATGGTTAGGGTGAGGATTATGATGAGGTTTAGGGTTAGGGTGAGGATTATGGTAAGGGTGAAGTTGAGGTTTAGGCTGAGGTTGAGGATTAAGATAAGGGTGAGGGTTAGGATTAGGTTTAGGTTTAGGTTTACGGTTAGTGTTAGTGTGAGGGTTTGATTGAGCATTATGGTTAGGGTTAGGGTTAGTGTGAGGTTTATGGTGAGGTTGAGGGTTAGGGTTAGGTTGAAGGTGAGGGTTAGAATTAGGGTTAGTGTGAGGGCTAGGGTGAGGGTGAGGGTTAGAGTTAGGGTTAGGTTTAGGGTGAGGTTTAGGATTAGGGTGAGGGTTAGGGTTAGTGTGAAGGTGAGGGTTAGGGTTAGGTTTAGTGTGAGGGTGAGGGTAAGTGTTACGGTGAGGTTTAATGTTAGGGTGAGGGTTATGGTTAGGGTGAGTTTTAGGGTTAGGTTTGCATTATTGTTAGTGTTAGGGTTAGTGTTACATTTACGGTTAGGGTGAGGGTTAGGTTTGGGGTGAGGTTTAGTGTTATGGTTAGGGTGAGGGTTAAGGTGAGGGTGAGGTTTAGGGGTAGAGTTAGGCTTAGGGTGACGTTTAGGGTTAGGGTGAGGGTTAGGGTGGGGGTGACGGTAAATGTAAAGGTGAGGGTTAGGCTGAGGATGAGGGTTACAGTAAGGGTGAGGTTTAGGGTTAGGTTGAGGATTAGGTTTAGGTTTAGGGTGAGAGTGAAGGTTAGATTGAGGATTAGTGTTAGGGATAGTGTGAGGTTTAGGGTGAGGATGAGGATTAGGGTTAGGGTGAGGGCTAGGGTCAGGTTGAGGGTCAGGGTTAGTGTTAGGGTGAGGTTTAGGTTTAGGGTGATGGTTAGTGTTAGTGTGTGCATTAGTGTTAGCGTTAGGGTTAGTGTTAGGGTGAGGGTAAATATTAGGGTGAGGGTGAGGGTTAGGGTGAGGGTTATGGTTAGGGTGAGGTTTAGGGTTAAGGTTAGGTTTATTGTTAGTGTTAGGGTTAATGTTACACTGAGGGTGAGGGTTAGGGTTAGGGTTAGGGTTAGGATGAGATTTAGGTTTAGGGTTAGGGTCAGAGTTAGGGTTAGGTTGAGGATGAGGTTTAGGGTTAGAGTTAGGGATAGTGTTAGGGTTAGGCTTAGGCTTAGGCTTAGGTTTAGGCTGAGGCGGAGCATGAGGTTGAGGGTTAGGGTTAGGGTGAGGGTTAGGGTTAGGGTTAGTGTGAGATTTAGAATGAGGTTTAGGGTTAGGATTAGGTTTAGGGTGAGGACTAGGGTGAGGTTTAGAGTGAAGTTTAGGCATTGGTATAGGTTTAGGATTTGGTTTTCGGTGAGGGTGAGTGTGAGGTTTAGGGTTAGCTTAGGGTTACCTTGAGGGTTAGGGTTAGGGTTAGGGTTAGGGTTAGGCTGAAGGTGAGGGTGGGTGTGAGGATTAGTTTTAGGTTTAGGGTTAGGGTTATTTTTAGTGTTATGATTAGGGTTAAGTTTGCAGTGAGGGTGAGGCTCAGGGTGAGGGTTATGTTTAGGGTTAGGATTAGGGTTAGGGTTAGTGTTATTGTTAGGGTTAGGTTTAGAGTTACAGTGAGGTTGAGGTTGAGGGTGAGGGTTAGGTTCAGGGTGAGGTTTAGGGTTAGGGTTAGGATTCGGGTTAGGGTTCGGGTGAGGTTTACGGTTAGAGTTAGGGGGAGGGTTAGGGTGAGGTTTACGGTAAGGGTTAGTGTTAGGGTTAGGGTGAGGGTGAGGGTTAGGCTGAGGTTTAGGGATAGGGTTAGGTTTAGGATTAGGGTTAGGGTGAGCATAAGTATGATTGTAAGGGTGAGGCTTAGGCTTAGGCTTATGGTTAGTCTGAGCGTGAGGGTGGGGGTGAGCATTAGGGTTAGGGTGATGGTTAAGGTTAGATTTAGTGGTATTGTTAGGGTTAGGGTTCGAGTTACAGTGAAGGTGAGGGTGCGGGTGAGGGTTAGGGTTAGGGTTAGGGTTAGGGTCAGTGTGAGGTTTAGGGTTAGATATAGGGTTAGGGGTAGGGTTACGGTTAGGTTTAGAGTTAGGGTCACGGTGAGGGTGAGGTTTAGGTTCAGATATAGGATTTGGGGGAGAGTTAGGGTTAGCTTAGGGTTAGGTTTATAGTTAGGGTGAGGTTTACAGTTAGGGTTAGGGTTAGGGTTAGAGTTACTGTGAGGGTGAGGCTTAGGGTTATGGTTAAGGTTAGGGTGAGGTTTAGGGTTAGGGTGAGGGTTAGAGTTAGAATTACGGTGAGGGTGATGGTGCGGGTGAGTGTGAGGTTTAGGGCTAGAGTTAGGGTTAGGGTGAGGATGAGGGGGGTTCGGGTTAGTGTTAGATTTAGGGTTATGGTGAGGGTTAGGGTGAGGGTGAGGGTAAGGCTTAGTGTTAGAATTAGGATTAGGGTAAGGGTTAGGTTGAGTGTGAGGGTTAGGTTTAGGGTTAGGCTGAGTATGAAGTTGAGGGTGAGGGTTAGGGTTAGGGTTAGAGTTGGGGTTTGGTTGAGGGTGAGGTTTAGGGGTAGGGTTAGGGTCAGGGTGAGGGGTAGGGTAAGGTTGAGGGTTAGGGTGGGGGTGACGGCAAGGGTAAAGGTGAGGGTTAGGCTGAGTGTGAGGGTTATGGTAAGGGTGAGGGTTAGGTTTAGGGTTAGGGTTAGTATGAGGTTTAGGATGAGCATGAGTGTTAGGGTTAGGGTGAGGGCTAGGTTGAGATTGAGGGTGAGGGTTAGATGGAGGATTAGTGTTAGGGTTAGTGTGAGGTTTAGGGTGAGGTTAAGATTTAGGTTTAGGTTTAGGGTTAGGTTTAATGTTAGGGTTAGGCTTAAGGTGAGGGTTAGGGTGAGGGTGAGGGTGAGGTTTAGGGTTAGTGTTAGGACTAGCATTAGAGTTAGGGTTAGGGTGAGTGTGAGGGTTAGGGTTAAGATTAGGCTTAGTGTTAGGCTGAAGGTGAGGGTGAGGTTGAGGTTTATGGTTTGGGTGAGTGTTAGGGTTAGGGTTAGGGTGATAGTTACGGTTCAGGTTAAGTTTAGGGTTAGGGTGATGGTTAGGGTAAGGGTTACAGTGAGGGTGAGGGTTAGGGTTAGTTTGAGGGTTAGGGTTAGCGTTAGTGTTAGTCTTAAGGTGAGGGTGAGGGTGATGGTTAGTGTTAGTGTTAGGGTGAGGGTTAGGATGAGGTTTAGGGTTAGGATTAGGGTTAGGGTGAGGGCTAGGTTGAGGGTGAGGTTTAGGGTTAGGGTTAGGGTGAGGTTTTTGGTTAGGTTTATGGTTAGGGTTAGGGTGAGGTTGAGGTTTAGGGTTAGAGTTAGGGTTAGCGTGAGGCTGAGGGTTAGGGTGATGGTTAGGGTTAGTGTTAGAGAGGGTTACAGTGAGGATTAGTGTGAGGGTGAGGGGAAGGTTTTGTGTTAGGATTAGGATTAGGGTAAGTGTTGGGGTGAGTGTGAGGTTTAGGGTTAGGATTAGGTTTAGGCTTAGGTTTACGCTTAGGGTGAGGGTGAGGGTGAGGGTTAGGGTTAGGATGAGAGTTAGGAGTAGGTTTAGGGTGAGAGTTTGGGTTCAGGTTAAATTTAGGGTTAGGGTGAAGGTTAGGTTTAGGGTTACAGTGAGGGTTAGGGTTAGGCTTAGGATTAGGATGAGGGTTAGGGTTAGTGTTAGGGTCAGGGTTAGGGTTAGGATTAGGGTTCGGGTGAGGGCTAGGTTGAGGGTGAGGGTTGGGATTAGTGTTTTGGTGAGGTTTAGGGTTAGGGTTAGGGTGAGGGTTAGGACATGGGTTAGGGTTACAGTGAGCATGAGTGTTAGGTTTAGGGTGAGATTTAGGGTTAGTATTTGGGTTAGGGTGAGGGTGAGTTTTAGGATTATATTTAGGGTTAGGGGGAGGATAAGGTCAAGTGTTAGGGTTAGGGTTAGTATTAGGGTTAAGGTTAGGGTGAGGGTTAGGTTGAGGTTTAGGGTTAGGGTTAGGGTTAGGATTAGTATAAGCGATAGGGTATGTGAGGGTTAGGGTTAGGCTTAGGCTTAGGGTTAGGGTTATTCTGAGGGTGAGGGTGGGTGTGAGTGTTAGGGTTAGCGTGATGGTTAGCTTTAGCGTTAGGGTGAGTTTTATAATGAGGGATAGGGTTAGGATTATTTTTAGGCGGAGGGCTAAGATGAGGGTGAGGGTAAGGATAAGGGTTAGGCTTAGGCTTAGGTTTTGGCTGAGCATGAGGTTGAGGGTGAGGGTTAGGGTTAGGGTGATGGTTAGGTTTACGATTAGGGTGAGGGTTAGGATGAGGTTAAGGGTTAGGGTGAGGATGATGGTAAGGGTAAAGCTGAGGTTTAGGCTGAGGGTGAGGATTAAGATAAAGGTGAGGGTTAGCATTAGATTTAGGATTTGGGTTAGGGTTAGGGTGAGGTTTTGATTGAACATTAGGGTTAGGTTTAGGGTTAGTGTGAGGTATAGGGTCAGGATGAGGGTGAGGGTTAGAATTAGGGGTAGGGTGAGGGCTAGGGTGAGGGTTAGGGTTAGAGATAGGGTTAGGGTTAGGGTGAGGTTTAGGATTAGGGTGAGGGTTAGGGTTAGTGTGAGGGTTAGGGTTGGGTTAGGGTTAGTGTTAGGTGAGGGTAAGTGTTAGGGTGAGGGTTAATGTTAGAGTGAGGGTTATGGTTAGGGTGAGGTTTAGAGTTAGGTTTAGGTTTATTGTTAGGGTTAGTGTTAGGGTTACGTTTGCGGTGAGGGTGAGGGTTAGGGTTACGCTTAGTGTTAAGGTGAGGTTTAGTGTTTGGTTTAAGGTTAGAGTTAGGATTAGGGTGAGGGTGAGGTTTAGGGGTAGAGTTAGGGCTAGGGTGAATGTTAGGGCTAGGGTGAGTTTTAGCGTGGGGGTGATGGTAAGGGTAAAGTTGAAGGTTAGGCTGAGGGTGAGGGTTACGTTAAGAGTGAGGGTTAGGGTTAGGGTGAGGGTTAGGTTTAGGGTCAGGTTGAGGGTGAGGGTTAGATTGAGGATTAGTGTTAGGGTTAGTGTGAGGTTTAGGGTGAGGATGAGGATTAGGTTTAGGGTGAGGGCTAGGGTGAGGGTGAGGGATAGGGTTAGTGTTAGTGTAAGGTTTAGGGTTAGGGTGATGGTTAGGGTTAGTGTGAGCATTAGTGTTACGTTAGGGTTAGTGTTAGGGTGAGGGTAAATGTTAGGGTGAGGGTGAGAGTTAGGGTGAGGGTAATGGTTGAGGTGAGGTTTAGGGTTAGGGTTATTGTTAGGGTAAGGGTTAGGGTTACTGTTATAGTGAGGGTTAGGGTTAGGTTTAGGATGAGGTTTAGGTTTAGGGTTAGGGTTAGAGTTAGGGTTAGGGTGAGGGTGAGGTTTAGGGTTAGAGTTAGGGATAGTGTTAGGGTTAGGAATAGGATGAGGGTTAGGGTTAGGCTTAGGCTTAGGCTTAGGCTGAGGCCGAGCATGAGGGTGAGGGTTAGGGTTAGGTTTAGGGTGAGGGTTAGGGTTAGGGTTAGGGTGAGGTTTAGGATGAGGTTTAGGGTTAGGATTAGGTTTAGGGTGAGGACTAGGGTGATGGTTAGGGTGAGGTTTAGGGATTGGTTTAGGTTTAGGATTTGGGTTAGGGTGAGGGTGAGTGTGAGTGTTAGGGTTAGGTTTAGGGTGAGGCTTAGGGTTAGGGTGAGGGTTATTGTTAGGGTTTGGATTAGGGTTAGGGTGAGGCTGAGGATTAGGGTTAGGTTTAGGTTTAGGTTTAGTGTTTAAATTATGTTTAGGATTAGTGTTAGTGTTAATGGTTTGGTTAGGGTTACCTTGAGGGTTAGGTTTAGGGTTAGTGTTAGGGTTACGCTAAGGATGAGGTGGGAGTGAGGATTAGGGTTAAGGTTATTGTTAGTGTTATGGTTAGTGTTAAGTTTGGGGTGAGGGTGAGGCTGAGGGTGAGGGTTATGGTTAGGTTTAGGATTAGGGTTAGGGTTAGTGTTATTGTTAGTGTTAGGGTTAGAGTTACAGTGAGGTTGAGGTTGAGGGTCAGGGTTAGGTTTAGGGTGAAGTTTAGGATTATAGTTAGGGTTAGGGTTAGGGTGAGGGTGAGGGTGTGGTTTAGGGTTAGAGTTAGTTTAGGGGGAGGGTTAGGGTGACGTTTAGGGTTAGGGTTAGTGTTAGGGTTAGGGTGAGGGTGAGGGTTAGGTTGAGGTTTAGGGATAGGTTTAGGGTTAGGATTAGAGTTAGGGTGAGCATGACTATGAGGGTTAGGGTGAGGCTTAGGCTTAGGATTAGGCTGAGGGTGAGTGTGGGAGTGAGGATTAGGGTGAGGGTGATGGTTAGAGTTAGGGTTAGTGTTATTGTTAGGGTTAGGGTTCGAGTTTCAGTGAAGGTGTGAGTGCTGGTGTGGGTTAGTTTTAGGGTTAGTGTTAGGCTTAGTGTTAAGCTGAGCATAAGTTGAGTGTGAGGATCATTGTTAGGGATAGTGTGAGGTTTAGTGTTATGGTTAGGGTTAGAGTTAGGGTTAGGTTGACGGTGAGGTTTAAGGGTAGGCTTAGGTTCAGGGTGAGGGTTAGGGTTAGGGTTAGGGTGAGGGTTAGATTGAGGATTAGTGTTAGGGTTAGTGTGAGGTTTAGGGTGAGGATGAGGTTTAGGGTTAGGGTTAGGTTTAGGATTAATGTTAGGGTTAGGTTTAAGGTGAGGGTTAGGGTGAGGGGAAGGTTTAGGGTTAGAGTTATGGTTAGGATTAGGGTTAGGGTTAGTGTGAGTGTGAGGGTTAGATTTAGGGTTAGGGTGAGGGTTAGTGTTATTCTGAAGGTGAGGGTGAGGGTTAGGGTAAGGGTGAGTGTTAGGGTTAGGTTTAGGGTGAGGGTTAGTGTTCGGGTTAAGTTCAGTGTGAGGATGAGGGTTAGGGTTAGGTTGAGGGTTAGGGTGAGGTTTAGGGTTAGGATTAGGGTGAGGTTTAGTGTTAGGTTTAGGGTTAGGGTTAGCGTTAAGGTGAGGGTTCGATTGAGGTTTAGGTTTCTGGTTAGGGTTTGTGTTATGTTTAGTGTGAAGATGAAGGTTAGGGTTAGGGTGAGGATGAGGGTTAGAATTAGGGTTAGGGTGAGGGCTAGGGTGAGGTTTAGGATTAGGGTGAGGCTGGGGGTGAGGATTAGGGTTAGGGTTAGGGTTATTGTTAGGGTGAGGGTGAGTTTTAGGGTTAGAGTTAGGTTTTGGGGGAGGGTTAGGGTGAGGTTTAAGTTTATGGTTAGTGTCAGTGTTAGGGTCAGGGTGAGGGTTAGTTTGACGTTTAGGGATAGGTTTAGGGTTAGGATTAGAGTTAGGGTGAGCATGAGTATGAGGGTTAGGGTGTGACTTAGGCTTAGAGTTAGGCTGAGGGTGATGGTGGTTGTGAGGATTAGGGTTAAGGTGATGGTTAGGTTTAGGGTTAGTGTTATTGTTAGGGTTAGGGTGTGAGTTTCGGTGAGGGTGAGGGTTCGGGTGAGAGTTAGTTTTAGGGTTAGGGTGGGGTTTAGGGTTAGGGTTAGGTTTAGGGTGAGGGTGACGTTTAGTGTTAGATATAGGGTTAGGGGTAGGGTTAGGGTGAGGGTAAGGGTTAGGGTTAGTGTTAGGGTGAGGGTGAGGTTTAGGGTTAGACTTAGGGTTAAGGTGAGGCTTAGGGTGAGGTTTAGGATTAGGGTTAGGATTAGGATTACGGTAAGGATTAGGTTGAGTGTGAGTGTTAGGGTTTTGGTTAGGGTTAGGCTTAGGGATACACTGAGAGTGAGGGTGAGTGTTAGGGTTAGAGTGAGGGTTAGGTTTAGGGTTAGGGTGAGAGTTAGGGTTCAGGTTAAGTTTTGGGTTAGGGTTACATTGAGGGTGAGGTTTAGGGTTAGGTTGTTGGTTAGGGTTAGGGTTAGGATGAGGTTTAGGTTTAGGGTTAGTGTGAGGCTTAGGATGAGTATTAGGGTTAGGATTAGGGTTAGGGTGAGGGCTAGGCTGAGTGTTAGGGTTACATTAAGGGTGAGAGTTAGGGTTAGGGTGAGGGTTAGTGTTAGGATTAGGGTTAGGGTGAGGGTGAGGTTTCGGATTAGGGTTAGGGTTAAGGTTATTGTTAGAGTTAGGGTTAGGGTTACAGTGAGGGTGAAGGTGAGGGTTAGGGTTACGGTTATGTTGAGGTTTAGGGTTAGAGTTAGTGTTAGGGTGAGGATGAGGTTTAGGGTTAGAGCTAGGTTTAGGGTGAGGGTTAGGTTTAGGTTTAGTGTTAGGGTTAGTGTTAGGGTTAGGTTTAGAGTGAGTGTTAGGGGAAGGGTATGGGTTAGTGTTAGGGTTACGGATAGGATTATTGTTAGGGTGAGGGTGAGTGTGTGTTTTAGGGTTTGGTTTAGGGTTAGGCTTAGGGTGAGGCTGAGGGTGAGGTTGAGGGTGAGGGTTAGGGTTAGGGTGAGGGTTAGGGTTAGGTTTAGTTGCAGGGCTAGGATGAGTGTCAGGTTTAGGATTAGGGTTAAGGTAAGGGCTAGGGTGAGGATGAGGTTTAGGGTTAGGTTTAGGCTTTGGTTTAGCTTTAGGGTTAGGGTGAGGGATAGGTTGAGGTTGAGGTTTAGGGTTAGAGTTAGGGTTAGGGTGAGGCTGAGGGTGAGGGTTAGGTTTAGGGTTTGAGTTAGGGTTAGAGTCAGGGTTAGGGTGAGGGTTAGGGTCAGGGTTAGGGTGAGGGTGAGGGTTAGGGTTATGGTTAGGATTACGTTTAGTGTTAGGGTGAGTGTGAGGGTTAGGTTTAAGTTTAGGTTTAGGCTTAAGGTTAGGCTGAGGGTGAGGGTGTGGTTTAGGGTTAGGGTGAGGGTTAGGGTTAGGGTTATGGGGATGTTTAGGATGAGGTTTAGGGTTAGGATTAGGGTTAGGGTGAGGGTGAGGTTTAGGGTTAGATTTATGGTAAGGTTGAGGCTGAAGTTCAGGGTTAGTGTTAGGGTTAGTGTTACAGTTAGAA
Organism: Dipodomys merriami; assembly: GCF_024711535.1. Classification (NCBI taxonomy): domain Eukaryota; kingdom Metazoa; phylum Chordata; class Mammalia; order Rodentia; family Heteromyidae; genus Dipodomys; species Dipodomys merriami. Next base: position 78,721 of record NW_027206321.1, on the reverse strand, counting down.
TTAGGGTGAGGGTTAGGGTGAGGGTGAGGGTTAGGCCTAGAGTTCGGATTAGGATTAGGGTAAGGTAAGGGTGAGTGGAAATGTTAGGTTTAGGGTTAGGCTTAGGCTTAGGGTTAGGCTGAGAGTGAGGGTCAGGGTGAGGGTTAGGGTTAGGGTTAGGGTTAGGTTTAGGTTTAGGGTGAGAGTTAAGGATCGGTTAAATTTAGGGTTAGGGTGAGGATTAGCATTAGGGTGAGGGCTAGGGTGTGGGTGAGGGTTACGTTTAGTGTTACGGTAAGGTTTAGGGTTAGTATTAGGGTTAGTGTGAGGGTTGGGATGGGGGTTAGTGTTACGGTGAGGGTGAGGGTTAGGGCTAGGGTGACGGTTAGGGTTAGAATTAGGGTTATGGTGAGGGTGAGGATTATTGTTAGGGTTAGGGTTAGGGTTGGGGTTACGGTGAGATTGAGGTTTAGAGTTAGGGTAAGGGTGAGGTTTAGTGTTAGGGTTAGGGTTAGAGTTAGGTTTAGGGTGAGGGTGAGGTTTAGGGTTAGAGTTAGAGTAAGGGTGAGGCTGAGGTTGAGGGTTAGAGTTAGGGTAAGGGTGAGGCTGAGGTTGAGGGTTAGGTTTAGGCTTAGGGATAGGTTTAGGATTAGGGTAAGGGTTAGGGTGAGTGTGAGGTTTAGGTTTAGGTTTAGGGTTAGGCTTAGGCTTAGGGTTAGGCTGAGAGTCAGGGTGAGGGTGAAGGTTAGGGCTAGGTTGAGGGTTAATATTAGGGTTAGGGTGAGAGTGAGGGTTCTGTTAAAGTTAGGGTTAGGGTGAGGGATAAGGTAAGGATTATTGTTAGGGTGAGGGCTAGGGTGGGGGTGAGGATTAGGGTTAGTGTTAGGGTAATGTTTAGGGTTAGGGGTAGGTTTTGCATTAGGGTTAGGATGAGGGTTAGGGTTAAGATTATGGTTAGGGTGAAGGTGATTGTTCGGATTAGGGTTAGGGTTAGGGTTAGGTTTAGGGTTAGGATTCGTGTTATTGTTAGAGTTAGGGTTAGAGTAATGGTGAGTGTGAGGTTGAGGGTGAGGGTGAGATTTAGGGTTAGGTTTAGGGTTAGTTTTAGGTTTAGCGTTAGGGTGAGGTGAGGTTTAGGGTTAGATTTAGGGTTAGTTGGAGCATTAGGTCGAGCGTTAATGTTAGGGTTAGTGTTAGGGTTAAGGTTATGGTGAGGGTTGGGTTGAGGTTTAGGGATAGGGTTAGGGTTAGGGTTAGGATTAGGGTTAGGCTGAGGGTCAGTGTGAGGTTTAGGGTTAGGGTTAGGCTTAGGCATTGTGTTAGGCTGAGGGTGAGGGTGGGCGTGAGTATTAGGGTTAGGGTGATGGTTAGGGTTAGGGTTAGGGTGAGTGTTAGGATGAGGGTTTGGGTTAGCATTAGGGTTAGGTTGAGGGCTAGGTTGAGGGTGAGGGTTAGGTTAATGGTTAGGTTTAGGCTTAGGGTTAGGGTGAGCATGAGGTTGAGGGTGAGGGTTAGGTTTAGGGATAGCATGAGGTTTAGTGTTAGGGTTAGGGTTAGAGTTAGGGTTAGTGTGAGGTTGAGGTTTAGGTGTAGGGTTAGGGTCAGGTGAGGGGTAGGGTTAGGGTGAGGGTTTGGGTGGGGGTGACAGTAAGTGTAAAGGTGAGGGTTAGGCTGAGGATGAGGGTTATGGTAAGGGTGAGGGTTAAGTTTAGGGTGATGGTTAGGGTTAGGGTGAGGGTGAGGGTGAGGGTTAGATTGAGGATTAGTGTTAGGTTTAGTGTGAGGTTTAGGGTGAGGATGAGTGTTAGGGTTAGGTTGAGGGCTAGGTTGAAGGTGAGGGTGAGGGTTAGATTGAGGATTAGTGTGAGGGTTAGTGTGAGGTTTTGGGTGAGGATGAGGTTTAGGGTTAGGGTTAGGTTTAGGATTAATGTTAGGGTTAGGCTTAAGGTGAGGGTTAAGATGAGGGTGAGGTTTAGGGTTAGTGTTAGGATTAGGATTAGCATTAGGGTTAGGGTGAGTGTGAGGGTTAGGCATAGGGTTAGGTTTAGGCTTAGTGTTAGTCTGAAGGTGAGGGTAAGTTTGAAGGTTAGGGTTAGTGGGAGGGTTAGGTTTAGGATTAGGGTGAGAGTTTGGTTTCGGTTTAATTTTAGGGTTAGGGTGAGGGTGAGGGTAAGGGTTAAATTGAGGGTGAGGGTTAGGGTTAGGTTGAGGGTTAGGGTTAGGGTTAGGGTTAGGTTGAGGGTTAGGTTTAGGGTTATGGTTAGGGTGAGGTTGAGGGTGTGGGTCAGGGTTAGTGTTAGGGTGAGGGTTAGGATGAGGGTTAGGGTTAGGATTAGGTTTAGGGTGAGGGTTAGGGTGAGGATGAGGTTTAGGTTTAGGGTTAGGGTGAGGTTTTGGGTTAGGTTTAGGTTTAGGGTTAGGGTGAGGGTGAGGTTTAGGCTTAGACTTAGGGTTAAGGTGAGGCTGAGGGTGAAGTTTAGGATTAGGGTTAGGATTCGGGTTTGGGTAAGAATTAGGGTGCGTGTGAGGGTTAAGGATAGGGTTAGGATTAGGCTAAGCATTACACTGAGGGTGAGGGAGAGGGTTCGCTTTAGGGTTAGGCTGAGGGTTAGGGCCAGCTTTAGGGTTAGAGTTAGGGTTCAGTTTAAGTTTAGCGTTAGTGTGAGGGTTAGGGTGAGGGTTAGGATGAGGATTAGAGTTAAGATTAGGGTTAGGTTGAGGGCTAGGGTGAGGGTGAGGTTTAGGGTTAGTGTTAGGGTGAGGTTTAGGTTTAGGTTTAGGGTTAGAGTGATGGTTAGGGTGAGGGTTAGGGTTACAGTAAGGGTGAGGTTTAGGGTGAGGGTGAGGGTTAGGATTAGGGGTAGGGTTAGGGTTATTGTTAGGGTTAGGGTTAGGGTTACCGTGAGTGCTAGGGTTAACGTTAGGGTTAGGGTTAGGCTTAGGCTGATGGTGAGGTTGGGAGTGGGGGTGAGGATTAGGATTTGGGTTAGGGTTAGGGTTATTGTGAGTGTTATGGTTAGGGATAAGTTTGCAGTGAGGGTGAGGCTGAAGGTGAGGGTTATGGTTATGGTTAGTGTTAGGGTTAGTGTTATTGTTAGGGTTAGGGTTATAGTTACGGTGATATTGAGGGTGAAGGTTTAGGTTTAGGGTGAGGTTTAGGGTTTGGGTTAGGGTTAGATTTAGTGTTAGTGTGAGGGTGAAGTTTAGGGTTAGAATTAAGCTTAGGGTGAGGGTTAGGGTTAGTGTTAGGGTTAGCTTTAGAGTGAGAGTTAGGGGGAGGGTTTGGGTTAGGTTTAGGGTTAGGGATAAGATTAGGGATAGGTCGAGGGTGAGTGTGTGTGTTAGGGTTAGCTTTATGTTTAGGTTTAAGGATATGCTGAGGTTGATGTTGAGGGTGAGGGTTAGGGTTAAGTTGAGTGTTAGGGTTAGGGTTATGGGGAGGGTTAGGATGAGGGTTAGGGTTAGGATTAGGGTTAAGGTAAGGGCTAGGGTGAGGGTGAGGTTTAGGGTTAGGTTTCGGTTGAGGTTTAGGGTTAGGGTTAAAGTTAGAGTTAGGGTGAGGCTGAGGGTGAGGGTTAGGTTTAGGGTTAGTGTTAGGGTTAGGGTTAGGGTTAGTTGAGGGTTAGAGTGAGGGTGAGCATTAGGGTTGGGGTTAGGATTAAGATTAGGTTTAGGGTTAGGGTGAGTCTGAGGGTTAGGGTTAGGTTTAGGGTTAGGATTAAGTTTAGGCTGAGAGTGAGGGTTAGGTTGAGGGTTAGGGTTAGGGTGAGAGTTAGGTTTAGGGTTATGGGGAGGTTTAGGATGAATGTTAGGGTTAAGATTAGTGTTAGGGTGAGGGCTAGGGTGGGGGTGAGGTTTAGTGTTAGGGATACGGTGAGGTTGAAGGTTAGGGTTAGGGTTAGGTTTAGGGTGCGGATGAGATTTAGGGTTAGAGTTAGGGTAAGGTTGAGGCTGAGGGTGAGGGTTAGATTTAGGGTTAGTGTTAGAGTTAGGGTTAAGGTGAGGGTTAGGATGAGGGTGAGGGTTAGGCTTAGGGTTAGGATTAAGATTAGGGTAAGTGTTAGGGTGAGTGTGAGGGTTAGAGTTAGGGTTAGGCTTAGGCTTAGGGTTAGGCTGAGAGTGAGGGTGAGTGTGAGAGTAAGGGTTAGGGTGAGGTTTAGGGTTAGGTTTAGTGTGAGAGTTAGGGTTCGATTAATTTTAGGGTTAGGTTGAGGGTTAGGGTTAGGATTAGTATTAGGGTGAGTGCTAGGGTGAGGGTGAGGGTTAGGGTTAGGGTTAGGGTGAGGTTTAGAGTTAGGATTAGGATTAGGGTTATGGTGAGGGTTAGTGTGAGGTTTAGGGTTAGGGTTAGGGTTAGGCCTAATTTTAGGCTGAAAGTGAGAGTGAGGAAGGAGGGTTAGGGTTTGGGTGAGGGTTAGGGTTAGAGTTAGGGTGAGAGTTAAGGTTCGGGTTAAGTTTAGGGTTAGGGTGAGGGTTAGAGTAAGGCTTACAGTGAGGGTGAGGGTTAGGGTTAGCTTGAGGATTAGGATTAGGGTTAGAGTGAGGGCTGTGGTGAGGGTGAGGTTTACGGTTAGGGTTAAATTGAGGTTTAAGTTTAGGTTTAAGGGTAAGGTTAGGGTAAGGGTGAGGGTGATATTTAGGGATAGAGTTAGGGTTAGGGTGAGGTTTAGGTTGAGGGTTAGGTTTAGGGTTAGTGTTAGATTAAGGTTTAGGTTTAGGGTTATGGTTAGGGTGAGGGTTAGCTTGAGGGTTAGGGTTACGGTGAGGGTGAGGGTTAGGGTTAGGGTGAGGGTTAGGTTTAGATTTAGGGTTAGGGTGAGGGGGAGTGTTAGAAATAGGGTTAGGGTGAGAGTTAGGCTTAGGTTTCAGTTGAGGGTGAGGGTGAGGGTTAGGGTTAATTTTAGTGTGAGGGTTAGGATGAGGATTAGGGTTAGGATTAGGGTTAGGGTGAGGGTTAGGGTTAGTGTTTGGGTGAGGTTTAGGGTTAGGGTTAGGGTGAGGGTTAGGATGAGGGTTAGAGTTATGGTGAGTGTGAGTTTTAGGGTTAGGGTTAGGGTTAGGGTTAGGATTAGTGTTACGGTGAGGGTGAGGGTTATTGTTAGGGTTAGGCTTAGGGTTAAGGTTAAGGTGAGGGTGAGGGTTAGGTTTAGGGTCAATTTGAGGTTTAGTGTTAGGGTTTGGGTTAGAGTTATGGTTAGGGTTCGGGTGAGGTTTAGGATTAAAGTTAGGGTAAGTGTGAGGCTTAGGTTGAGGTTTAGGTTTAGGGTTAGTGTTAGAGTTAGGTTTAGGGTGAGGGTTAGGGTGAGGGTGAGGCTTAGGCTTAGGGTTAGGTTTAAGATTAGGGTAAGGGTTAGGGTGAGTGTGAGAGTTAAGTTTAGGATTAGGCTTAGGGTTAGGCTGAGAGTGAGGGTGAGGGTGAATTTTAGGGTTTTGGTGAGGGTTAGGTTTAGTGTTAGCATGAGAGTTAGTGTTTGGTTAAGTTTAGGGTTAGGGTGAGGGTTACGGTTAAAATTAGGATTAGGGTGAGGGTTAGGGTTAGGGTCAGTGTGAGGTTTAGTGTGAGGATGAGGGTTTAGGCTGAGGGTGAAGGTTAAGATAAGGGTGAGGGTTAAAGTTCAGTTTAGGGTTAGGGTAAGGGTTAGGGTTAGTGGTAGGGTGAGGGTTAGATTGAGGATTAGGGTTAGGGTCAGTGTGAGGTTTAGTGTGAGGATGAGGGTTAGGTTTTGGGTGAGGGTTAGAATCAGGGTTAGGGTGAGGGCTACGGTGAGGGTGAGGGTTTGGGTTAGGGTTTGGGTGAGGTTTAGGATTAGGTTGAGGGTTAGGTTTAGTGTGAGGGTTAGTGTTAGGGTTAGGGTTAGTGTTAGAGTGAGGGCAAGTGTTATGGTGAGGGTTAGCCCTAGGGTGAGGGTTATGGTTAGTGTGAGGAATAGGGATAGGGTTAGGGTTATTTTTAGGGTTAGGGTTAGGGTTACGGTTACAGTGAGGGTGAGGGTGAGGGTTAGGCTTAGGCTTAGGCTTAGGGTGAGGTTTAGTGTTAGGGTTAGGAATAGTGTTAGGGTTAGGGTGAGGCTGAGGGTGAGGGTTAGGGTTAGGGTTAATGTTAGAGTTAGGGATAGGGTGAGGTTTAGTTTTAGGGTTAAGTTAGGCTTAGGATTAGGGTTAGGGTGAGGGTTAGTGTGAGGGTTATGGTTATGTTAGGCTTAGGCTTAGGGTTAGGGTGAGGGTTAGGTTTAGGTTTTGGTTTAGGGTGAGGATGATGCTTAGGATTAGGGTTAGGTTTAGGTTTAGGTTTAGGTTTAGGGTTAGCGTTAGGGATAGGGTTAGGTTTACGGTGAGGGTTAGGGTTAGCGTTAGGGATAGGGTTAGGCTTAGGGTTAGGCTGAGTGTGAGGGTGTGGTTGAGGATTAGGGTGGGGGTTTGGGTTAGGGTTAGGGGAGGGTTAGGATGAGCATTACGGTAAGGATTAGGGTTAGGTTGAGGGCTAGGATGAGCGTGAGATTTAGGGTTAGGCTTAGGGTTAGAGTTAGGGTGAGGGTGAGGTTTAGGGTTAGAGTTAGGGTTAGGGTGAGGCTGAGGATGAGGGTTAGGTTCAGTGTTAGAGTTAGGGTTAGGGTGAGTGTTAGGGTGAGGGTGAGGGTTAGGGTTAGGGTTGGGCTTAAGCTTAGGGTTAAGCTGAGGGTGCATGTGATGGTGAAGGTTAGGGTTAGGGTGAGGGTAAGTGTTAGGGTTACAGTGAGCGTGAGGGCTAGGGTTAGGTTGAGGGTTAGGGTGAGGGTAAGGGTTACAGTTAGTGTGAGGGTTAGGGTTAGGGTTAGGTTTAGGCTTAGGGTTACACTGAGGGAGAAGGTGAGCGTGAGGGAGAGGGTTAGGGTGAGGTTTAGGTGCAAAGTTAGGGTTAGGGTGAGGGTTAGGGTGAGGTTTAGGGTTAGGGTGAGGGTTAGGTTTAGGGGTAGGGTGAGGGTGTGGGTTAGATTGAGGATTAGTGTTAGAGTTATTGTGAGGTTTAGGGTGAGGATGAGGGTTAGGTTTATAGGTTTATTGTGAGTGTTAGGTTGAGGGTGAGTGTTAGGGTTAGGGTTAGTGTGAGGATTAGGTTTAGGGTGATGGTTAGGGATAGTGTGAGTGTTAGTGTTAGGGTTAGAGTTAGTGTTAGGGTGAGGATAAGTGTTAGGTTTAGGGTTAGTGTTAGGGTGGGGGTTATGGTAAGGGTGAGGGTTAGTTGTAGATTTAGGGTTACTGTTAGGGTTAAGGCTACGGTTACGGTGAGGGTGAGGTTGAGGGTTAAGTTTAGGGTTAGGATGAGTTTTAGGTTTAGGGTTTGAGTTAGATTTAGGGTTAGGGTGAGGGCTAGGTTATGGCTTAGGGTGAAGTTTAGGGTTAGGGATAGGGTTAGGTTTAGGATTTAGTTTACGGTGACGGTGAGTGTGAGGGTTAGGGTTGGGTTAGGGTTAGGGATAGGGTTAGGGTTATTATTAGTGTTATGGTTAGGGTTAAGTTTGCGGTGTGGGTGAGGCTGAGAGTGAGGTTTATGGTTAGGGTTAGGGTTAGAGTTAGTGTTATTGTTAGGTTTAGCGTTAGAGTTACTTTGAAGTTTTAGGTGAGGGTGAGGGTTAGGGTTAGGGTGAGGTTTAGGGTGAGGTTTAGGGTTAGGATTAGGGTTAGGGTGAGGGGGAGGATTAGGGTTAGAGGTAGGCTTAGGGGGACAGTTAGGATGAGGTTCAGGGTTAGGGTTAGGGTTAGGTTTAGGGTGAGGGGGAGGTTTAGGTTGAGGTTTAGGGATAGGGTTAGGTTTAGGATTAGGGTTAGGGAGAGGTTGAATTTGAGGGTTAGCGTGAGGGTTAGGATTAGGCTTAGGGTTAGGCTGAGGGTGAGGGAAATTTTGAGGGTTAGGGTTAGGGCTAGGTTTAGGGTTATGGGGAGGGTTTGGATGAGCGTTAGGGTTAGGATTAGGGTTAGGGTGAGGGCTAGGGTGAGGGTGAGTTTTAGGGTTAGGGTTAGGGTGAGGTTTAGCGTTAGGTTTAGGGTTAGGGTTAGGGTGAGTTTGAGGTTTAGGGTTAGAGTTAGGGTTAGTGTTAGAGTTAGGGTTAGGTTGAGATTTAGGGTGTGGGTGAGGGTTAGCCTTAGTGAAAGCATTAGGAATAGGGTAAGGGTTAGGGTGTGTGTGAGGGTTAGGTTTAGGATGACGTTTAGGTTCAGGGTTTGGTTTAGAGTTAGGTTTAGCGTGAGGGTGAGGTTTAGGGTTAGAGTTAGGTTTAGGGTTTGGGTTAGGGTTTGGCTTAGGGTTAGGCTGAGGGTCGAGGTGAGGATTAGAGTTACTGTTACAGTTAGGGTTATTGTTAGTGTTATTGTTAGAGTTAAGTTTGCAGTGAGGGTGAGGCTGAGGGTGAGGGTTTTGTTTAGGGTTAGGGTTAGGGTTAGGTTTAGTGTTATTGTTAGGTTTAGAATTAGAGTTACTTTGAGGTTTTGGGTGAGGGTGAGGATTAGGGTTAGGGTAAGGTTTAGGGTTAGGTTTAGTGTTATTGTTAGGTTTAGAATTAGAGTTACTTTGAGGTTTTGGGTGAGGGTGAGGATTAGGGTTAGGGTAAGGTTTAGGGTTCAGGTTAGGGTTAGGGTGAGGGTGAGGTTTAGGGTTAGGGTTAGGGTTAGGGGGAAGGTTAGGGTGAGTTTCAGGGTTAGGGTTAGTGTTAGGTTTAGGGTGAGGGTGAGGTTTAGGTTCAGGTTTAGGGATAGGGTTACGTTTAGGATTAGGGTTAGGGTGAGGGTGAGTGTGAGGGTTAGGGTGAGTTTTAGGTTTAAGTTTAGGTTTGGGCTGAGGGTGAGGGTGAGTTTGAGGTTTAGGGTTAGGGTGAGGGCTAGTGTTAGGGTTATGGGGAGGGTTTGGATGATTGTTAGGGTTAGGATTAGAGTTAGGATAAGGACTAGGGTGAGGGTAAGTTTTAGGGTTAGGGTTAGGGTGAGGTTTAGCGTTAGGTTTAGGGTTAGGGTTAGGGTGAGGTTGAGGTTTAGGGTTAGGGTGAGGCTGAGGGTGAGGGTTAGGGTTAGGGTTAGTGTTAGAGTTAGGGTTAGGGTGAGGTTTAGGTGTAGAGTTAGGGTTAGGGTGAGGTTTAGGGTTAGGGTGAGGGATAGGTTTAGGGGTAGGGTGAGGGTTAGATTGAGGATTAGTTTTACGGTTATTGTGAAGTTTAGGGTGAGTATGAGGGTTAGGTTTAGGGTGAGGGTTAGGTTGAGGGTGAGAGTTAGGGTTAGGGTTAGGGTGAGGATAAGGTTTAGAATGATGGTTAGGGATAGTGTGAGGTTTAGTCTTAGGGTTAGAGTTAGTGTTAGGGTGAGGTTAAGTGTTAGGTTGAGGGTTAGGGTTAGGGTGAGGCTTATGGTAACTGTGAGGAATAGGGCTAGAGTTAGGGTTACTGTTAGGGTTAGGGCTACGGTTACGGTGAGGGTGAGGGTGAGGCTTATGTTTAGGTTTAGGATGTGGTTTAGGTTTAGGGTTAGGGTTAGATTCAGGTTTCTGGTGTTGGCTAGGTTGAGGCTTAGGGTGAGGGTTAGGGTTAGGGATAGTTTTAGGTTTAGTATTAGGTTTAGGCTGAGGGTGAGTGTGAGGGTTAGGGTTATGCTTAGGGTTAGGCTGGGGGTTAGGGTTAGGGTTTGGGCTAGGGTAAGGGTGAGGCTGAGGATTAGGGTTAGGTTTAGGGTTAGGGTGAGGGTTAGGGTGAGGGTGAGGGTTAGGCTTAGGGTTAGGATTAGGGTTAGGGTAAGGTTTAGGGTGAGTGTGAGTGTTAGGGTTAAGCTTAGGCTTAGGGTTAAGCTGAGGGTGAGGGTGAGGGTGAGGGTTAGGGTTAGGGTGAGGGTAAATGTTAGAGTTAGTGTGAGGGTTAGGATTAGGGTTAGGGTTAGGCTTAGGTTTACACTGATGGAGAGGGTGTGCCTGAGGGTTAGGGTGAGGTTTATGCGTAGAGTTAGGGTTAGGGTGAGGGTTAGGGTTAAGGTGAGGGTTAGGTTTAGGTGTAGGGTGAGGGTGAGGGTTAGATTGAGGATTAGTCTTAGGGTTATTGTGAGGTTTAGGGTGAGGATGAGGGTTAGGTTTAGGGTGAGGGTTAGGTTGAGGGTGAGGATTAGGTTTAGGGTTAGTTTGAGGAATACGGTTAGGGTGATGGTTAGGGATAGTGTGAGGGTTAGTGTTAGGGTTAGAGTTAGTGTTAGGGTGAGGGTAAGTGTTAGGGTGAGCGTTAGGGTTAGGGTGAGGGTTATGGTAAGGGTGAGGGTTAGGGCTAGGGTTAGGGTTACTGTTAGGGTTAAGGCTACGGTTATGGTGAGCGTGAGTGTGAGGGTTAGGTTTATGGTTAGGATGAGGTTTAGGTTTAGTGTTAGGTTTAGATTTAGGGTTACGGTGAGGGCTAGGTTGAGGCTTAGGGTGAGGGTTAGGGTTAGGGTTTGGGTTAGGTTTAGGATTAGGTTTAGGGTGAGGGTGAGTGTGAGGGTTAGTTTTAGGTTTAGGGTTAGGCTTAGGGTTAGTGTGTGGGTTAGGGTTAGGGTGAGGTTGAGGCTGAGGATTAGGGTTAGGTTTAGGGTTAAGGTTAGGTTTAAGGTTAGGGTTACAGTGAGGGTTAGGTTTAGGATTAGGGTTACGGTTTGGCTTAGGGTTAGGCTGAGGGTGAGGGTGGGGGTGAGGATTAGGGTTAGTGTTAGTGTTAGGGTTATTGTTAGTGTTATTGTTAGGGTTAAGTTTTCGGTGAGGGTGAGGGTTATGGTTAGGATTAGGTTTAGGGTTAGTGTTATTTTTAGGTTTAGAGTTACTTTGAGGTTTTGGGCGAGTGTGAGTTTTAGGGTTAGTGTGAGGTTTAGGGTGAGGTTTAGGGTTAGGGTTAGGATTAGGGTGAGGGTGAGGTTTAGGGTTAGAGTTAGGGTTAGGGGGAGGGTTAGGGTGAGGTTCAGGTTTAGGGTTATTGTTAGGTTTAGGGTGAGGCTGAGGTTTAGGTTGAGGTTTAGGGACAGGGTTAGGTTTAGGATTAGGTTTAGGGTGAGGTTGAGTGTGAGGGTTAGGGTGTGGATTAGGTTTAGGCTTAGGGTTAGGCTGAGGATGAGGGAGACTTTGAGGGTTAGGGATAGGGTGAGGGCTAGGTTTAGGGTTATTGGGAGCGTTTGGATGAGCATTAGGGGTAGGATTAGGGTTAGTGTGAGGGCTAGCGTGAGGGTGAGTTTTAGGATTAGGCTTAGGGTGAGGTTTGGCGTTAGGTTTAAGGTTAGGGTTAGGGTGAGGTTTAGGTTTAGGGTTAGAGTTAGGGTTAGGGTGAGGCTGAGGGTGAGGGTTAGGGTTAGGGTTAGTGTTAGAGTTAGGGTTAGGGTGTGGGTGAGTGTTAAGCTTAGTGAAAGGATTAGGATTAGGGTAAGGTTTAGGGTGTGTGTGAGGGTTAAGGTTAGGATGAGGTTTAGGTTCACTGTTAGGATTAGAGTTAGGGTTAGGGAAAGGGTGAGGTTTAGGGTTAGAGTTAAGGTTAGTGTTAGGGTTAGGGTTAGGTTTAGGCTTAGGTTTAGGCTTAGGCGTAGGCTTTGGCTGAGCATGAGGGAGAGGGTTAGGTTTAGGGTTAGGGTGAGGGTTAGGTTTAGGGTTAGGGTGAGGGTTAGAATAAGGTTTAGGTTTAGGATTAGGGTTAGGGTGACGGCTAGGTTGAGGTTGACTGTGAGGGTTGGGGTTAGGGATAGGGTTAGGTTTATATTTAGGGTTAGGGTGAGGGTGAGTGTGAGGGTTAGGGTTAGGGTTAGGCTTAGGGTTAGGGTGACGGTTAGGGTTAGGTTTTGGGTTAGGGTGAGGTTGAGCCTGAGGATTAGGGTTAGGTTTAAGGTTAGGGTTAGGGTTAGTTTTAGAGTTACAGTGAGGGTTATGGTTATGGTTAGGGTTAGGGTTAGGTTTAGGGTTAGGTTGGGGGTTAGGGTTAGGTTTTGGTTTAGGGTGAGAGTGAGGCTGAGGATTAGATTTAGGTTTAGGGTTAGGGTTTGGCTTAGGTTTAGGTTTAGGATTAGGTTGAGGGTTAGGGTTATGGTGAGTGTTAGTGTTAGAGTTACGGTTAGGGTTTGGCTTAGGGTTGGCTGAGGGTGAGGGTGGGGGTGAGGATTACGGTTAATGTTAGGGTTAGGGTTATTGTTAGTATTATGGTTAGAGTTAAGTTTGCGGTGAGGATGAGGCTGAGGGTGAGGGTTAGGGTTAGGGTTAGGGTTAGGGTTATTGTTAGGTTTAGAGTTAGAGTTACTTTGAGGTTTTGGGTGAGGGTGAGGGTTAGGGTTAGGGATAGGTTTAGGTATAGGATTAGGGGTAGGGAGAGGGTGAGTGTATTGGTTAGGTTTAGGGTTAGGGTCAGGATTAGGTTTAGGGTGAGGGTTAGGTTTAGTGTTTGGGGTAGGGTGAGGATGAGGCTGAGGCTTAGGGTTAGGTTTAGTGTTAGGGTTAGGGTTAGGGTTAGAGTTACAGTGAGGGTTATGGTTAGGGTTAGGGTTAGGTTTAGGGTTAGGCTTAGGGTGAGGGTGGGTGTGTGTATTAGGGTTAGGGTTAGGATTAGGGTTATTGTTTGTGGTATGGTTAGAGTTAAGTTAGTGGTGAGGGTTAGGCTGAGGTTGAGGTTTATGGTTATGGTTAGAGTTGGGGTTAGTGTTATTGTTATGGTTAGGGTTAGAGTTACGGTGAGGTTGAGGATGGGGTTGAGGGTTACGGTTAGGGTGAGGTTTAGGGAGAGGTTTAGCGTTAGGGTTAGGGTTAGGGTGAGGGTCAGTGTGACGTTTAGGGTTAGAGTTAGCGTTAAGGGGAGGGTTAGGATGAGCATTAGGGTTAGGGTTAGTGTTAGGGTTAGGATGAGGGTGAAGTTTAGGTTGAGGTTTAGGGATAGGGCTAGGTTTAGGATTAGGGTTAGGGTGAGGGTGAGTGTGGGGGTGAGCATTAGGGTTAGGGTGATGTTTGGGTTAAAGTTAGTGTTATGGTTAGGGTTAGGGTTAGAGTTACGGTGAGGGTGAGGGTGCGGGTGAGGGTTAAGTTTAGGGTTATAATGGGGTTTAGTGTTAGGGTTAGGGTTAGCGTGAGGGTGAGGTTTAGGGTTAGATATACGGTTAGGGGGAGGGTAGGGTGAGGGTGAGTGTGATGGTTAGGGTGAGGGTTACATTTAGGTTTAGGGTTAGGCTGAGGTTTAGGGTTAGTGTGAGAGTTAGGATTCGGATTAAGTTTATGGTTAGGGTGAGTGATAGGGTTAGGGTTAGGGGGAGGGTGAGAGTTAGGCTTAGGGTTATGGTTAGGTTGAGGGTGAAGTTTAGGGTTAGAGTTAGGGTTATGGAGAGGTTAAGGGTTAGGTTTAGTGTTAGGTTTAGGGTGAGGGTGAGGTTTAGGTTGAGGTTTAGGGATAGGGTTAGGTTTAGGTTTAGGGTTACTGTTAGGGTGAATGTGAGGGTTAGGGTGAAGGTTAGTGTTAGGCTGAGAGTGAGGTTGAGGGTGAGGGTTAGGTTTAGGTTGAGGGCTAGGGTTAGGGTTATGGGGAGGTTTTGGATGAGCTTTAAGGTTAGGATTAGGTTTAGGGTGAGGGCTAGGTTGAGGGTGAGGTTTAGGGTTAGGTTTAGAGTGAGGGTTAGGATGAGGTTTAGGATTAGGATTAGGGTTAGGATTAGGGCTAGGGTGAGGGTTAGGGTGAGGGTTAGGGTTAGGGTTAGGGTTAGGGTTAGTATTAGGGTTAGGGTGAGGGTGAGTGTGAGGCTTAGGGTGAGGATTAGGCTTAAGGTTAGGGTGAGGGTTAAGTTTAGGGATTGGGCAAGGGTGAGTGTGAGGATGAGGATTAGGGTTAGGTTTAGGGTTAGAGTTAGGGTTTGGTTTAAGTTTAGGTTTAGGATTAGGGTTAGGGTGAGAGTGAGTGTAAGGGTTAGGTTGAGGGTTAGGCTTAGGCTTATGGTTAGGCTGAAGGTGAGGGTGGGGGTGAGGATTAGGGGTAGGGTGATGGTTCGGGTTAGGATTAGTGTTATTGTTATGGTTAGGTTTAGAGTTACAGTGAGGGTGAGGGTGCGGGAGAGGGTTAGGGTTAGGGTGAGGTTTAGGGTTTGGGTTAGGGTTAGAGTTAGGTTTAGGGTGAGGGTGAGGTTTAGGGTTAAAATTACGGTTCGGGTGAGGGTAAGGTTGAGGTTTAGGGTTAGTGTTAGTATTAAGATTAGGTTTACGGTGAGAGTTAGGGGGAGGGTTAGGGTTAGGATTAGAGTTAGGGTGAAGGTGAGTGTGTGTGTTAGGGTTAGGTTTAGGGTTAGGCTTAGGGTTAGGCTGAGGGTGAGGTTGAGGGTGAGTGTTAGGATTAGGGTGAGGGTTAGGGTTCGGGTTAAGTTTAGGGTTAGAGTGAGGGTTAGGGTAAGGGTTATGGTGAGGGTGAGGGTTAGGGTTAGGTTGATGGTTAGGTTTAGGTTTAGGGTGAGGGTGAGGATGAGTGTTAGGCTTATGGTGAGGGTTAGGATGCGGGTTAGTTTTAGGATTAGGGTTAGGGTGAGGGCTATTGTGAGGGTGAGGTTTAGGGTTAGGGTTAGGGTTAAGGTGAGGATGAGTGTGAGGTTTAGGGTTAGAGTTAGGGTTAGGGTGAGGCTGAGGTTGAAGTTTAGGTTTAGGGTTAGTGTTACATTTATGGTTAGGGTGAGGGTGAGGGTTAGGCTAAGGGTTAGGTTTAGGATTATGGTAAGCGTTAGGTGAGTCTGAGGGTTAGGTTTAGGCTTAGGGTTAGGCTTAGGTTTAGGCCGAGGGTGAGGGTGAGGTTGAAGTTTAGGGTTAGGGTGAGTTTTAGGATTAGGGTTAGGGTGAGAGTTAGGGTTTGGCTCAAGTTTAGGGTTAGGTTGAGGGTTACGGCTAGTCTTACAGTGAGCATGAGAGTTAGGGTTAGGTTGAGGGTTAGGATTAGGGTTAGGGTTACTGTGACGGTTAGGGTTAGAATTAGGGTGAGGGTTAGGATGAGGATTAGTGTTAGGATTAGGGTTAGGGTGCGGGCTAGTGTGAGGTTGAGGGTTAGCGTTAGTGTTAGGGTGAGGATTAGGGTTAGGGTTAGGTTTAGGGTGAGGGTTAGGATGAGGGTTAGGGTTATGGTGACATGAGGGTTAGGGTTAGGGTTTAGGTTAGGGTTAGAATTAGTGTTAGGGTGAGGGTGAGTGTTAGGATTAGGGTTAGGGTTAGGGTTAGGTTTAGGTTTAGGGTTAGGATTAGTGTTAGTGTTAGTGTTAGAGTTACAGTGAGCTTGAGTGTGAGGGTGAGGTTGAGGGTTAGGTTTGGGGTGAGGTTTAGGGTTATAGTTAGGATTATGTTTATGCTGAGGGTGAGGTTTAGGGTTAGATTTAGGGTTAGGGTGTGGGTTATGTCGAGGGTTAGGATTAGGGTCAGTGTGAGGGTTAAGGTTAGGGTGAGGGTTAGGTTGAGTTTTAGGGTTAGGGTTAAGTTTAGGGTTTGGATTTGGGTTAGGGTGAGGGTGAGTGTGAGGTTTACGGTTAGGTTTAGGCTTAGGCTGAGGGTGAGGGTGGGGATGAGGATTAGGTTTAGGGTGATGGTTAGGATTAGGGTTAGGGTGTTGGATAGAGTGAGGGTGAGGATTAGGGTAAGGCTTAGGATTAGGCTTAGGGTTAGACTGAGTGTGAGGTTTAGTGTGAGGGTTAGGGTTAGGGTGATGTTTAGGTTCACGGTTATGGTGAGGGTTAGGATGAGGTTTAGGGTTACAGTGAGGGTTAGGGTGAGGATGACGGTAAGGGTTAAGTTGAGGTTGTGACTGAGAGTGAAGGTTAAGATAAGGATGAGGGTTAGGGTTAGGTTTAGGGTTAGGGTATGGGTTAGGGTTAGGGTTAGGGTGAGGGTTAGATTGAGGATTAGGGTTAATGTTAGTGTGAGTTTTCGGTGAGGATGAGGGTTAGGGTTAAGGTGAGGGTTAGTGTGAGGGCTAGGATGAGGGTGAGGTTTAGGGTTAGGGTTAGGGTTCAGGATTAGGGTGAGGGTTAGGGTTAGTGTGAAGGTTAGTGTTAGGGTTAGGGTTAGTTTTAGGGTGAGGGTAAGTGTTAGGGTGAGGGTGAGGCTGAGGGTGAGGGTTATTGTTAGATTTAGGGTTAGGGTTAGGGTTTGGGTAAAGTTTAGTGTTAGTGTTGGTGTTAGAGTTAGGGTGAGGGTGAGGTTTAGGGTAGAGTTAGGATTTGGGGGAGGGTGAGTGTGAGGGTTATGGAGAAGGTTGGGCTTAGGCTTAGGGTTAGGCTGAGGATAAGGTTGGGTGTGAGGATTAGGGTTAGGGCGATGGTTAGGGTTAGGATTAATGTAATTGTTAGTGTTAGGGTTAGAGTTACGGTGAGGGTGAGGGTGCAGGTGAGGTTTAGGGTTAGGGCTAGGGTGGGGTTTAGAGTTACGGTTACGGTTAGGGTTAGGATGAGGGTGAGGTTTAGTTTTAGATATAGGGTTAGGGGGATGGTTAGGGTGAGGGTTAGGGTTAGGGTTAGTGTTAGGGCTAGGGTGATGGTGAGGTTTAGGTTGAGGTTTAGGGTTAAGGTTAGGGTTTGGGTTAGTGTGAGGGTTAGTGTCAGGGTTAGGGTTAGTGTTAGTGTGAGTGTAAGTGTTAGGGTGAGGGTTTGGGTTAGGGTAAGTGTTGTGGTTATGGTGAGGGTTAGGGTTATGGTTATTGTTATGGTTAGTGTTAGGGTTACAGTTACAGTGAGGGTGAAGGTGAGGTTTAGGCTTAGGGTTAGGGTGAGTTTTAGGTTTATGTTTAGGGTTAGAGTTAGGGTTAGTGTGAGAGTGAGGTTTACTTTTACAGTTAGGGTTAGT
This sequence comes from Dipodomys merriami, assembly GCF_024711535.1. Classification (NCBI taxonomy): domain Eukaryota; kingdom Metazoa; phylum Chordata; class Mammalia; order Rodentia; family Heteromyidae; genus Dipodomys; species Dipodomys merriami. The sequence goes on along the minus strand of NW_027206321.1, from coordinate 61,953 downwards.
GTTAGGGTAAGGGTTAGGGTTAGTGTTAGGCTTAGGCTTAGTTTTAGGCTTAGTCCGAGGATGAGGGTGAGGGTTAGGGTTCGGGTTAGGGTCAGGGTTAGGTTTAGGGTTATGGTGAGGGATAGGATGAGTTTTAGGGTTAGGATTAGGGTTAGGGTTAGGGCTAGGGTGAGGGTTATGGTGAGGGTTAGGTTAAGGGATAGGGTTAGGTTTAGGATTAGGGTTACGGTGAGGGTGAGTAGGAGGGTTAGGGTTAGGGTTAGGATTAGGCTTAGGGTTAGGTTGAGGGTTAGGATTAGGGTTTGTGTTAGGGTGAGGGTGAGGCTGACGATTAGGGTTAGGTTTAAGGTTAGGGTTAGCTTTAGGTTTAGGGTTAGGGTTAGGGTTAGGTTTAAGGTTAGGGTTATGGTGAGGGTTAGGGTTAGGGTTAGGTTTAGGCTTAGGGTTCGGCTGAGGGTGAGGGTGGGGGTGAGGATTAGGGTGAGGGTTAGGGTTAGGTTTAGGGTTATTTTTAGTGTTTTGGTTAGGGTTAATTTTGTGGTGAGGGTGAGGCGAAGGCTGACAGTTATGGTTAGGGTTAGGGTGGGGTTTAGGGTTAGGGTTAGTGTTAGGGTTAGGGTGAGTTGAGGGTTAGGTTGAGGTTTAGGGTTATCGTTAGGATTAGCGTTGGTTTGAGGGTTAGTGTTAGGGTAGGGTTAGTGTTAGGGTTAGGGTAATTGTTAGGGTGAGGGTTTGGGTTAGGGTGAGGGTTAGGGTTAGGGTAAGGGTTAGGGTTAGGGTCAGGGTGAGCTTTAGTTTGAGGATTAGGGTTAGGTTTAGTGTGAGATTAGGGTGAGGATGAGGGTTAGGGTTAGGGTGAGGGTGAGGGTTAGAATTAAGATTAGGTTGAGGGCTAGGGTGAGGGTTCGGGTTAGGGTTAGTGTTAGGGTTATGGTGAGGTTTAGGATTAGGGTGAGGTTTAGGGTTAGTGTGAGGGTTAGTGTTAGGGTTAGGGTTAGTGTTAGGGTGAGGGTAAGTGTTAGGGTGAGATTTAGGGTTAGAGTGAGGGTGAGAGTCATGGTTAGGGTTAGGGTTAGGATGAGGTTTAGTGTTAGATTTAGGTTTAGAGGTAGGGTTAGGGTGAGGGTGAGGTTTAGGGGTAGAGTTAGGGTTAGGGTGAAGGTTAGGGTGAGGGTTAGGGTTAGGTTGCGAGTTAGGGTGGGGTTGATGGTAATGGCAAATTTGAGGGATAGGCTGAGGGTGAGGGTTAGGGTTAGGGTGATGTTGATGGTTAGATTTAGGATTAGTGTTTGTGTTAGTGTGAGGTTTATGGTGAGGATGAGGGTTAGGGTTAGGGTGAGGGCTAGGGTGAGGTTGAGGGTTAGGGTTAGTGTTAGGGTGAGGTTTAGGTTTAGGGTGATGGTTAGGGTTAGTGTGAGCATTAGTGTTAGCGTTAGGTTTAGTGTTAGGGTCAGGGTAAGTGTTAGGGTGAGGGTTAGGGTTAGGGTTTCGATGAGGTTTAGGTTTAGGGTTAGGGATAGAGTTAGGGTTAGGGTTAGGGTTAGGGTGAGGGTTAGGGTTAGGGTTTGGATGAGGTTTAGGTTTAGGGTTAGGGATAGAGTTAGGGTTAGGGTTAGGGTTAGGGTTAGGGTTAGAGTTACGGTGAGGTTGAGGGTGAGGATGAGGGTTAGGGTTAGGGTGAGGTTTATGGTTAGGGATAGGGTTAGGGTTAGGGTGAGGGTGGGGTTTAGGTTTAGAGTTAGGGTTAGGGGGAGGGTTAGGGTAAGTTTTAGAGTAAGGGTTAGTGTTAGGGTTAGGATGAGAGATAGGGTTAGGCGAGGTTTAGGGATATGGTTAGGTTTAGGATTAGGTTTAGGTTGAGTGTGAGTGTGAGGGTGAAGGTGAAGGTTATGCTTAGGCTTAGTTATAGGCTGAGGGTGAGGGTGAGGATTAGGTTTATTGTTAGGGTTATTGTTAGGGTTAGGTTTAGGGTTACGGTTACGGTGAAGGTGAGGGTGAGGGTTAGGTTTAGGTTTAGGTTGAGGTTTAGGGTTTTGGTTAGGGTTAGAGTTAGGGTTAGGGTTAGGGTTAGTGTGAGAGTTAGTTGGAGGGTTAGGGTTACGGTTAGTTTTAGGGATACGATTAGGTTTAGGGTGAGGGTGAGGGTGTGTGTTAAGGTTAGGTCTAAGTTTAGGCTTAGGGTTAGGCTGTGGGTGAGGTTTAGGGGGAGGTTTAGAATGAGGGTTAGGGTTAGGATTAGGGTTAGGGTAAGGTCTAGGGTGAGGGTGAGATTTAGGGTTAGCGTTAGGGTGAGGTTTTTGGTTATGGTTAGTGTTAGGGTTAGGGTGAGGTTGAGGTTTAATGTTAGAGTTAGGCTTAGGGTGAGGCTGAGGGTGAGGGTTAGGGTTAGGGGGAGGGTTAGGATGAGGGTTAGGGTTAGGTTTAGGGTTATTAGGGTAAGGGGTAGGGTTATGATTACGGTGAGGGTGGGGGTGAGGGTTAGGTTTAGGATTAGGGTGAGGGTTAGAATGAGGGTTAGGTATAGGATTAGGTTTAGGGTGAGGGCTAGGGTGAGGGTGAGGTTAGGGTAAGGGTAAAGCTTAGGCTTAGGGTTAGGCTGAACTTAAGGTTGAGGGTGAGGGTTAGGGTTAGGGTGATAGTTAGGTTTATGGTTAGGGTGAGGGTTAGGACGAGGTTTAGGGTCAGAGGGAGGTTTAGGGTTAGGATGATGGTAAGGGTAAAGGTGAAGTTTAGGCTGAGGATGAGGGTTAAGATAAGGGTGAGAATTAGGTTTAGGTTTAGGGTTTGGGAAAGGGTTAGAGTTAGGGTTAGGGTGAAGGTTAGATTGAGGATTAGGGTTAGGCTTAGTGTGAGGTTTAGGGTGAGGATGAGGGTTAGGGTGAGGGTTAGGGTTAGGGTGAGGGTTATGTTTAGGGTGAGGGTTAGGGTTAGGGTTAGAGTTAGGGTTAGACTGAGGCTTAGGGTGAGGGTTAGGGTTAGGGGAAAGCTTAGTATGAGGGTAGGGGTTAGGGTTAGTGCTAGGGTTATGATTAAGATGAGGGTGAGGTTGAGGCTTAGGATTAGGGTTAGGATGAGATTTAGGTTTAGGGTTTGGGTTAGAATTATGGTTAGGGTGAGAGTGAGGTTTAGGGTTACAGTTAGGGTTAGTGGTAGGATTAGGGTTAGGGTGAGGGTTAGGGTGAGGGTTAGGTTTAGGGTTAGGGTGGGGTTTACGGTTAGGGTTAGGGTTAGGGTGAGGGTGAGGTTTAGTGTTAGATTTAGGGTTAGTGTTAGTGTGAGGGTTAGTGTTAAGGTTAGGGTTAAGTGTAAGGGTGAGGGTAAGTGTTAGGGTGAGGGTTTGGGTTAGGTGAGGGTTATGGTGAGGGTGAGGGTTAGGATTAGGGTTAGGGTTATTTTTAAGGTTCGGTTTAAGGTTAAGGTTACGGTGAGGGTGAGGGTGAGGATTAGGGTTAGGGTGAGCGTGAGGTTTAGTTTGAGTGTGAGGTTTAGGGTTAGAGTTAGGGTTAGGGTGAGAGTTAGGTTTAGGGTTAGGGTTAGTGTTAGGGTTTGGATTAGAGTGAGAGTTAGGGGGAGAGTTAGTGTTATCGTTAGAGTTAGGATTTGGGTTAGGGTGAGGGTGAGTGTTTGTGTTAGGGTTAGGTTTAGGGTGAGGCTTAATTTTATGCCGAGCGTGAAGTTGAGGCTGAGAGTTAGGGTTAGGGTGAGGGTTAGTTTTAGGGTTACGGGGAGGGTTAGGATGATGGTTAGGGTTAGAATTAGGGTTAGGGTGAGGGCTAGGGTGAGGATATGGTTTAGGGTTATGGTTAGGGTGAGGGTTAGGGTTAGGATTAGGCTGATAGTTTTCTGGTTAAGTTTAGTGTTAGGGTGAGGGTTAGGGTAAGGGTTACGATGAGGGTGAGGGTTAGGGTTAGGTTGAGGGTTAGCGTTAGGATTAGGGTTAGGGTGAGGGTGAGGGTGCGGGTTAGGGTTAGGGTGAGGGTTAGGATGACGGTTAGGGTTAGGATTAGGGTTAGGGTGAGGTCTATGGTGAGGGTGAGGGTTAGGATTAGGGTTAGAGTGAGGTATAGGGTGAGGGTGAGGGTTAGGGTTAGGGTAAGGGTTAGGCTTAGGCTTAGGGTTAGGCTGAGCATGAGGTTGAGGGTGAGGGTTAGTGTTAAGTTGATGGTTAGGTTTACGGTTAAGGTGAGGGTTAGGATGAGGTTTATGTTTAGGGTGAGGTTTAGGGTGAGGATGATGGTAAGTTTAAAGGTGAGGTTTAGGCTGAGGGTGAGGGTTAAGGTAACGGTGATGTTTAGGGTCAGGGTATGGTTTAGTGTTTGGGTTAGGGTTAGAGTTAAGGTTATGGTGAGGGTGAGGTTTAGAGGTAGAGTTAGGGTTAGGGTTAGGGTTAGGTTGAGGGTTAGGGTAAGGGTTAGGGTGGGGGTGATGTTAAGGGTAAACATGAGGGTTAGGCTGAGGCTGAGGATTACAGTAGAGTGAGGGTTAGGTTTAGGGTGAGGGTTAGGGTTAGGGGAAGGGTGTGGGTGAGGGTTAGATTGAGGATTAGTGTTAGGGTTAGTGTGAGTTTTAGTATGAGGATTAGGTTTAGGGTTAGGGTGAGGGCTAGGGTGAGGGTGAGGGTTAGGTTTAGGTTTAGGGTGAGGTTTAGGGTCAGGGTGATGGTTCGGGTTAGTGTTAGGGTTAGAGTTAGTGTTAGGGTGAGGGTAAGTGTTAGGGTGAGGGTTAGTTTGAGGGTGAGGGTTATGGTTAGGTTGAAGTTTAGGGTTAGGTTTTAGGGTTAGGGTTACGGTTACAGTGAGGTTGAGGGTGAGGGTTAGGGTAGGGTTAGGATGAGTTTTAGGTTTAGAGTTAAGGTTAGAGTTAGAGTTAGGTTGAGAGCGAGGTTTACGGTTAGAGTTAGGGTTAGTGTTATTGTGAGGTTGGGGTTAGGGTTAGTCTTAGGCTTAGGCCTAGCATGATGGTGAGGGTTAGGTTAGGGTGAAAGTTAGGGTTAGGGTTAGGGTGAGGGTTAGGATGAGGTTTAGTTTTATGATTAGGGTTAGGTTGAGTACTAGGGTGAGGGTTAGGTTAAGGGTTAGGTTTAGGAGTAGGGTTAGGGTGAGGGTGAGTTTGAGCGTTAGGTTTAAGGTTAGGCTTAGGGTTAGGTTGAGGTTTAGGGTTAGAGTTTGTGTTAGGGTGAGGATGAGGATGAGGATTAGGGTTAGTGTTAGGGTTAGGGTTAGGTTTAGGGTTAGGTTTAGTGTTAGTGTTAGGTTTACAGTGAGGGTTACGGTTAGGGTTAGGTTTAGGAATACACTTAGGGTTAGGCTGAAGTTGAGGGTGGGGTTGACGATTAGGTTTAGGTTTAGGGTTAGGGTTATTGTTAGTGTTATGTTTACGGTTAAATTTTTGGTGAGAGTGAGGCTAAGGTTGAGGGTTAGATTTAGGGTTAGGGTTAGTGTTATTGTTAGGGTTAGATTTATGGTGAGTTTGAGGGTGATGGTGAGGGTTAGGGTTAGAGTTAAGGTTAGGGGGAGGGTTAGATTGAGGTTTAGGGTTAGGGTTAGTGTTAGGGTTAGGGTGAGGTTGAGGGGTAATTTGAGGTTTAGGGATAGAGTTAGGTTTAGTATTAGGGTTGGGGTGAGGGTGAGTGTGAGGGCTAGGGTGAGGGTTAGGCTTAGGCTTAGGGTTAGGCTGAGGGTGACAGTGGGTGTGAGGATTAGGGTTAGGGTGATGGTTCGGTTTAGGGTTAGTGTTATTTTTAGGGTTAGGGTTAGAGTTACGGTGAGGGTGAGGTTGTGGGTGAGGGTTAGGGTTAGGGTTAGGATGGGGTTTAGTTTTAGTGTTAGGGTTAGGTTGAGGGTGAGGTTTAGGGTTAAATATAGGGTTAGGGGGATGGTTAGGTTGAGGGTTAGGGTTTGGGTAAGTGTTAGGGTTAGGTTGAGGGTTAGAATGAGGATTAGGTTTAGTATTAGTGTGAGGTTTAGGGTGAGGATGAGGGTTAGGGTTAGGGTGAGGGTGAAGGTTAGAATTAGGGTTAGGGTGAGGGCTAGGGTGAGGGTGAGGGTTAGGTTTATGGTTAGGGTTATGGTAAGGTTTAGGACTAGGGTGAGGGTTAGTGTTAGTGTGATCGTTAGTGTTAGGGTTAGGGTTAGAGTTAGGGTGAGGGTAAGTGTTAGGGTGAGGTTTAGGGTTAGGGTGAGGGTTAGGGTTAGGGTGAGGGTTAGGGTTAGGGTTAGTTTTAGGGTGAGGGTTAGGATGTTGTTTAGGGTTAGGGTGCGGGTTAGGGTGGGGGTGATGGTAAGGGTAAACCTTTGGGTTAGGCTGAGGGTGATGTTTACAGTAAGGTTGAGGGTTAGGGTTCGGGTGAGGGTTAGTGTTAGGGTTAGTGTGATGGTGAGGGTTAGATTGAGGATTTGTGTTAGGGTTAGTGTGAGGTTTAGGGTGAGGATGAGGGTTAGGGTTAGGGTTAGGGTAAGGGTGAGGATGAGGTTTAGGATTAGATATAGGGTTAGGGTGAGGGTTAGTGTGAGGGTTACGTTTATGGTTAGTGTTAGGATTAGGTTGAGGGTGAGAATTAGGTTGAGGTTTAAGGTTAGGGTTAGGGTTAGGGTTAGTGTGAGGTATAGTGTTAGGGTTAGGCTTAGTTTTAGGGGGATGGTAATTGTTAGGGTAAGGGTATGGGTTAGGCTGAGGGTTATTGTTAGGGTGACGGTTAGGATTAGGGTTAGGGTTACTGTTAGGGTTAAGTTTAGTGTCATGGTTGTGCTGAGGGTGAGGGTGAAGGTTAGGGTTAGGGTTAGGGTGAGGTTTAGGGTTTGGATTAGGGTTAGAGTTAGGGTTAGAGTGAGGGTGAGGTTTAGGGTTAGGGTTAGGGGTAGGGTGAGGTTCAGGTTGAGGGTTAGGGTTAGGGTTAGTGTTAAGGTTAGGTTTAGGTGAGAGTTAGGGTGAGGGTTAGGATTAGCGTTAGGTTTAGGGATAGGATTAGGGTTAGGGTGAGGGGTTGAGAATGAGGGTTAGGGTGATGGTTCGGTTTAGGGTTAGTGTTATTCTTAGGGTTAGGGTTAGAGTTATGGTGAGGGTGAGGGTGTGGGTGAGGGTTAGGTTTAAGGTTAGGGTGGAGTTTAGGGTTAGTGTTAGGTTTAGGGTGAGGTTGAGGTTTAAGGTTAAATATAGGGTTAGGGGGATGGTTAGGGTGAGGGTTAGGGTTAGGGGAAATGTTAGGGTTAGGCTTAGGGTGAGGGTTAGATTGAGGATTAGGTTTAGGGTTAGTGTGAGGTTTAGGGTGAGGATGAGGGTTAGGTTTAGGGTGAGGGTGAGGGTTAGAATTAGGGTTAGGGTGAGGGCAAGGGTGAGGGTGAGGATTAGTTTTAGGGTTAGGGTTATGGTGAGGTTTAGGATTAGGATTAGGGTTAGGGTTAGTGTGAGCTTTAGTGTTAGGTTTAGGGTTAGTGTTAATTGAGGGTAAGTGTTTGGGTGAGGGTTAGGGTTAGGGTGAGGTTTATGTTTAGGGTGAGTGTTAGGGTTAGGTTTAGGGTGAGGTTAGGTGTTGGTTAGGGTTAGGGTGCGGTTTAGGGTGGGGTCACAGTAAGTGTAAATGTGAGGTTTTAACTGAGGGTGATGATTACGGTAAGGGTGAGGGTTAGGGTTAGGGTTAGGGTTAGGGTTAGGGTTAAGGTCAGGGTTAGTGTTAGGTTAGGGTGAAGGTGAGGGTTAGATTGAGGATTAGTGGTAGGGTTAGTGTGAGGTTTAGGGTGTAGATGAGGGTTAGGGTTAGGTTAAGGGCTAGGGTGATGGTGAGGATTAGTGTGAGCGTTAGTTTTAGCGTTAGGGTTAGTGTTAGGGTGAGGATAAGTGTTACTGTGAAGGTTAGGGTTAGGGTGAGGGATATGGTTAGGGTGAGGGTTAGTGTTAGGTTTAGGGTTAGGTGAGAGTTCCGGAGAGATTTAGGAATAGGTTTAGGTTTAGGGATAGGATTAGGCTTAGGGTGTGGGTGAGTGTGTGTGTTAGGGTTAGGTTTAAGGTTAGGCTTAGGGTTTGGCTGAGGGTTAGGTTGAGTGTGAGGGTTAGGGTTAGGGTGAGGGTTAGGATGAGCATTAGGGTTACGATTAGGGTTAGGATAAGGGTTAGGGTGAGCGTTAGGATTAAGGTGAGGGTTATTTTTAGGGTAAGGGCTAGGGTGAGGGTGAGATTTAGGGTTAGGTTTAGTGTGAGTTTTAGGGTTAAGGTTTGGTTTAGGGTGAGGGTGAGGTTTAGGGTTAGAGTTAGTGTTAGGGTGAGGATGAAGGTGAGGGTTAGGGTTATCGTTAGGGTTAGGGTTAGTGTTACGTTTAGGTTTAGTTTAGGGTGAGAGTTTAGGTGAGGGTGAGGTTAGGGTTAGGGTTAAGATTAGGGTTAGGGTTAGGGTTAAGGTGAGTGTGCGGGTTAGGTTTAGGGTTAGGCTTAGGGTTGGGCTGAGGGTGAAGGTGAGAGTGAGGGTTAGGGTTTGGGTGATTGTTAAGGTTAGGGTTATGAGGAGGGTTAGGATTATGGTTATGGTTAGGATTAGGGTTAGGGTGAGTTCTATGGTATCGGTGACTTTTAGGGTTAGGGTTAGGGTGAGGTTTAGGGTTAGTTTTAGATTTAGGGTTAAGGTGAGCCTGAGGGTGTGGGTTAGGGTTAGGGTTAGGTTTAGGGTAAGGGTTAGGGTGAGCATGAGTGTAAGGTTTAGGGTTAGGGTTAGGCTTAGGGTTACACTGATAGTGAGGGTGAGGGTTAGGGTTAGGGTGAGGGCTAGGGTGAAGGTGAGGATTAGTGTGAGCGTTAGGTTTAGTGTTAGGGTGAGGATAATATTAGGGTGAAGGTTAGGGTTTGGGTGAGGGTTGTGGTTAGGGTGATGGTTAGGTTTAGGGTTAGGGTTAGGCTTAGGGTTGGGGTTAGGGTTAGGCTTAGGCTTATGCTTAGGCTTAGGCTGAGCCTGAGGTTGAGGGTTAGGCTTAGGGTTAGGGTTAGGTTTAGGGTGAGGGTTAGGATGAGTTTTAGGGTTGGGATAAGGTTAGGTTTAGGATTAGGGTTAGGGTGAGGTTGAATGTGAGTGTTAGGGTTAGGGTTAGGGTTAGGCTTAGATTTAGGGTGAGGGTTAGGGTTAGGGTTAGGGTTAGGGTGAGGTAGAGGCTGAGGATTAGGGTTAGGTTTAGGGTTTGGTTTAGGTTTAGGGTTAGTGTTAGGGTTAGTGTTAGGGTTAGGGTTAAGGTGATGTTTAGGTTTAGGGTTAGAGATAGGGTTAGGCTTAGGGTTAGGCTGAGGGTGAGGGTGGGGGTGAGGATTAGAATTAGGGTTTGGCATAGGCTTAGGGTTAGGGTTATTTTTAGTGTTATGGTTAGGGTTATATTTGAGGTGAGGGTGAGGGTTAGGCTTAGGGTTAGGGTTAGGTTTAGGGTGAGGGTTAGGATGAGTTTTAGGGTTGGGATAAGGTTAGGTTTAGGATTAGGGTTAGGGTGAGGTTGAATGTGAGTGTTAGGGTTAGGGTTAGGGTTAGGCTTAGATTTAGGGTGAGGGTTAGGGTTAGGGTTAGGGTTAGGGTGAGGTAGAGGCTGAGGATTAGGGTTAGGTTTAGGGTTTGGTTTAGGTTTAGGGTTAGTGTTAGGGTTAGTGTTAGGGTTAGGGTTAAGGTGATGTTTAGGTTTAGGGTTAGAGATAGGGTTGGGCTTAGGGTTAGGCTGAGGGTGAAGGTGGGGGTGAGGATTAGAATTAGGGTTTGGCATAGGCTTAGGGTTAGGGTTATTTTTAGTGTTATGGTTAGGGTTATATTTGAGGTGAGGGTGAGGATGAGGGTGAGGGTTATGTTTATGGTTAATGTTAGGGTTAGGATTAGTGTTATTGTTAGGGTTAGGGTTAGAGTAACAGTGAGGTTGAGGGTGAGGGTGAAGGTTAGGTTTAGTGTGGGGTTTAGGGTTATGGTTAGTGTTAAGGTTAGTGTGAGGGTGAGGTTTTGGTTTAGACTTAGGGTTACGGTGTGGGTTAGGGTGAAGTTTAGGTTTAGGGTTAGTGTTAGAGTTAGGGTAAGGGTGAGGGTTAGGTTGAGGTTTAGGGATAGGTTTAGGTTTAAGATTAGGGTTAAGGTTAGGGTGAGTTTGAGGGTTAAGGTTAGGATTAGGCTTAGGCTTTGGGTTAGGCTGTGGGTGAGGTTGGGGGTGAGGATTAGGGTTAGGGTGATGGTTCAGGTTAGGGTTAGTGTTATTGTTAGGGTTAGGGTTAGAGTTACGGTGAGGGTGAGGGTGCAGTTGAGGGTTAGGGTTAGGGTGAGGTTTAGGGTTAGGTTTAGGGTTAGGGTTAGGGTTAGTGTGAGGTTTAGTGTTAGATATAGGGTTAGGGTGAGGGTTTGGTTGAGGGTTAGGGTTAGGGTTAGTGGTAGGGTTAGGTTTAGGGTGAGGGTTAGTTTGAGGTTTAGGGTTAGGGTTAGGGTTAGGGTTAGTGTGAGGGTTAGTGTTAGGGTTAGGGTTAGTCTTAGGGGGATGGTAAGTGTTAGGGTGACGGTATGGGTTAGGGTGAGAGTTATGGTTAGGGTGATGGTTAGAATTGGGGTTCAGTTATTGTTAGGCTTAGGTTTAGGGTCATGGTTGCGGTGAGGGTGAGGGTGAGGGTTAGGGTTATGGTTTGGGTGAGTTTTAGGGTTTGGGTTAGGGTTACAGTTAGGGTTAGAGTGAGGGTGAGGTTTAGGGTTAAGGTTAGGGGGAGGGTGAGGGTTAGGTTGAGGGTTAGGTTTAGGGTTAGTGTTAGGCATAGGGTTAGGTGAGAGTTAGGGAGAAGGTTAGGTTTAGGGTTAGGTTTAGGATAGGATTAAGGTTAGGGTGAGGGTGAGTGTGAGTGTTAGGTTTACCATTAGGCTTAGGATTAGGCTTAGGCTGATGGTGAGGGTGGGGTTGAGGATTAGGGTTAGGGTGATGGTTAGGTTTAGGGTTAGGGTTAGGGCTGAGGAGAGGGTGTGGGTTAGGGTAAGACTTAGCCTTATGCTTAGGCCCAGCATGTCGGTGAGGGTTCTTGTTCGGGTTCGGGTTCGGGTTAGGATGAGGTTTAGGGTTAGAATTAGGGTTAGGATGAGAGCTAGGAAGAGGTTTAGGGTGAGGGTTAGGGTTAGGTATTGGTTTGGTTTAGGATTAAGGTTAGGGTAAGGGTGAGTGTGAGGGTTAGGTTTATGGTTAAGGTTAGTGTTAGGGTTAGGGTAAGGGTTACGGTGAGGGTTCGGTTAGGTTTAGGCTTAGGGTTAGGCTTTTCGTTAGGCTCACGGTGAGGGTGGGGGTGAGGTTTAGGGTTAGAATTAGGGTTAGGTTGAGGCTGAGGGTGAGGGTTAGAGATAGGGTTAGGATTAGGTTTTGGGTTAGGGTTAGGGTGAGTGTGAGGGTAAGGGTTAGGGTTAGGGTTAGCCTTAGGTTTAGGCTGAGGGTGAGGGTGAGGGTGAGGTTTAGGGTTACAATTAGGGTTAGGGTGAGACTGAGGGTGGGAGTGATGGTAAGGGTAAACGTGAGGGTTAGGCTGAGGGTGAGAGTTATGGTAAGGGTGAGGTTTAGGGTTAGGGTGAGGGTCAGGGTTAGGCTTAGGGTGAGAGTTTGGGATCGAGTTAGGGTTAGAGTTAGGGTTAGGGTTAGGTTGAAGTTTATGGTTAGGATTAGGGTTAGGGTGAGTTTGAGTGTTAGGGTTAGTGTTAGGGTGAGTGTTAGGATGAGGGTTAGGGTGAGGAATAGGGTTAGGGTGAGGGTTCGGGACAGGGTGAGGTTTAGGATTAGGGTTAGGGTGAGGTTTAGAGTTAGGGTTAGGGTTAGGGTGAGGCTGAGGTTTAGGGTTAGGGTTAGGGTTAGGGTTAGATTTAGGGTTAGGGTGAGGTTTAGGATAAGGGTGTGGGTTAGGCTTAGGGTTACAATTAGGATTAGGTAAGGGTTAGGGTGAGTGTGTGGGTTAGGGTTAGGCTTAGGCTTAGGGTTAGGCTGAGGGTGAGGGGAGGGTGAGGATTAGGATTAGGGTGAGGGTTAGGGTGGGATTTATGGTTCGGTTAAGTTTAGGCTTAGGGTGAGGGTTAGGGTTAGGGTTATGGTGAGTGTGAGGATTAGAGTTAGGTTTAGGGTTAGGGTTAGGGTTAAGGTTAGGGTGGGTTTTAGGGTTAGGGTGAGGGTAAGGGTGAGGATTAGGGTTAGGATTAGAGTTTGCTTGAGGGCTAGGGTGAGGGTGAGGGTTATGGTTAGTGTTAGATTAAGGTTTAAGGTTAGGGTTAGGGTTAGTGTGAGGGTTAGGTTGAGGGTTAGGGTTACGGTGAGGGTGAGAGTTGGGGTTACTGTGAGGGTTAGGGTTAGGATTAGTGTTAGGGTGAGGGTGAGTGTTAGGATTAGGGTTAGGTTTAGGTTTAGTGTTAGGATTAGTGTTATTGTTAGCATTAGGTTTAGAGTTATGTTGAGGGAGAGGGAGAGGGTGAGGTTTAGGTTTAGGCCTAGGGTGAAGTTTAGTCTTAGTGTTAGGTTTAGGGTTAGAGTGAGGGTGAGTTTAGGTATAGTGTTAGGGTTAGGGTGACGGTTAGGGTTAGGTTGCGGGTTAGGTTGGGGATAACGTTAAGGCTAAAGTTGAGGGTTAGGCTGAGGGTGAGGGTTACGGTAAGGGTTAGGGTTAGGGTTAGGGTGAGGGTTGGGTTTAGGTTTAGGCTTAGGCTTAGGCTTAGGCTTAGGCTTAGGCTCAGCATGAGGGTTCGGGTTAGGGTTCGGGTTAGGGTTCGGTTTAGGGTTAGGTTTAGGGTGAGGGTTAGGATGAGGTTTAGGGTTAGGATTAGGGTTAGGCAGAGAGCTAGGTTGAGGTGTAGGGTGAGGGTTAGGGTTAGGTATAGGGTTAGGGCTAGGATTAGGTTTAGGGTAAGATTGAGTGCGAGGGTTAGGGTTAGGGTTAGGTTTAGTGTTAGGGTTAGGGTTAGGGTTATGGTGAGTGTTAGGGTTAGGGTTACGCTTAGGGTTATTCTTTGGGTTAGGCTGAGGGTGAGGGTGGGGTGAGGTTTAGGGTTAGAATTAGGGTTAGGTTGAGGCTGAGGTTGAGGGTGTGTGTTAGGGTTAGGATTAGGATTAGGATTTGGGATAGGGTGAGGGTGAGTGTGAGGTTTAGGGTTAGGGTTATGGTTAGCCTTAGGTTTAGGCTGAGGGTGAAGGTGAGGGTGAAGTTTAGGATTAGTTTGAGGGTTAGGGTGAGGGTTAGATTGGGGATTAGGTTTAGAGTTAGGTTAGTGTGAGGTTTAGCGTGAGGATGAGTGTTAGGGTTATGGTCAGGGTTAGGGTTAGAATTAGGGTTAGGGTGAGGTCTAGGGTGAGGGTGAGGGTTAGAGTTAGGGTTAGGGTTAGGGTGAAGTTTAGGATTAGGGTGAGGGTTAGGGTTAGTGTTAGGGTTAGTGTTAGCGTTAGGGTTAGTGTTAGGGTGAGGGTAAGTGTTAGGGTGAGGGTTAGGGTTAGGTTGAGTGTTATGGTTAGGGTGAGGGTTAGATTGGAGATTAGGGTTAGAGTTAGAGTTAGTGTGAGGTTTCGGGTGAGGAAGAGGGTTAGGGTTAGTTTGAGGGTTAGGGTTAGCGTTAGTGTTAGGGTTAAGGTTAGGGTCAGGGTTAGGTTAGGTTTAGGGTGAGGGTGAGTGTGAGCCTTAGTGTTAGGGTTATGCTTAGGGTTAGAGTTAGGCTGAGGTTGAGGGTGAGGCTGAGGGTTAGGGATAGGGTTAGGGTGAGGTTTAGTGTAAGGGTAAGGGTTAGAGTTAGGGTGAGGGTGAGGGTGAGGGTGAGGTTTAGGTGTAGATTTAGGGTTAGGGTGAATGTTATGGTGCGGATGACGGTAAGGGTAAAAGTGAGGGTTAGGCTGTGGGTGAGGGTTACGGTAAGGGTGAGGGTTAGGGTTAGCGTGAGGTTTAGGTTTAGGGTTAGGGTGAGGGTGAGGGTTAGATTGAGGATTAGTGTTAGGGTTAGTGTGAGGTTTAGGGTGATAATGAGGGTTAGGCTTAGGCTGAGGTCTAGGGTGAGGAAGAGGGTTAGGGTTAGTGTTAGGGTGAGGTTTAGGGTTAGGGTGATTATTAGGGTTACTGTGAGTGTTAGTGTTAGCGTTAGGGTTAGTTTTCGGGTGAGGGTAAAAATTAGGGTGATGGTTAGGTTTAGGGTTAGGTTTTGGATGAGGTTTAGGTTTCGGGTTAGGGTTAGAGTTAGGCTTAGGGTGAGGGTGAGATTTAGGGTTAGAGTTAGAGTTAGTGTTAGGTTTAGGGATAGGTTGAGTGTTACGGTTAGGTTTAGGCTTAGGCTTAGGCTTAGGCTTAGGCCGAACATGAGGGGGAGGGTTATGATTAGGGTTAGGGTGAGGGTTAGGGTTAGGTTTAGGGTGAGGGCAAGTGTGAGGGTTAGGTTGAGGGTTAGGTTTAGGGATAGGGTTAGCTTTAGGATTTGGTTTAGGGTGAGACTGAGTATGAGGGTTAGGGTTAGGGTTAGGGATAGGCTTAGGGTTAGGTTGAGGATTAGGGTTAGGGTTTGTGTTAGGGGTAAGTTTAGGGTTAGTGTTAGTGTTAGTGTTAGGGTTAGGGTTAGGTTTACATTTAGGGTTAGGGTTAGGGTTAGGGATAGGCTTAGGGTTAGGCTGAGGGTGAGGGTGGGGGTGAGTGCAAGGGTTAGGGTTAGGGTTAGGGTTAGGATTATTTTTAGTGTTATGGTTAGGGTTAAGTTTGCAGTGAGGGTGAGGCTGAGCGTGAGGGTTATGGTTAAGGATAGGGTTAGGGTTAGTGTTATCTTTAGGGATAGGATTAGAGTTACGGTGAGGTTGAGGTTGAGGGTGAGGGTTAGTGTTAGGTTGAGGTTTAGGGTTAGGGTTAGGGTTAGGGTGAGGGTGAGGGTGAGGTTTAGGGTTAGAGTTAGTGTTTGGGGGAGGGTTAGGATGAAGTTTAGGGTTAGGGTTAGTGTTAGGGTTAGGGTGAGGGTGAGGGTTAGGTTGAGATTTAGGGGATAGGGTTAGTGTTAGGGTTAGGGTGAAGATGAAGGGTAGGTTGAGGTTTAGGGATAGGGTTAGATTTAGTATTAGGGATAGGGTGAGAGTGAGTGTGAGGGTTTGGATGAGGGTTAGGTTTAGTCTTAGGGTTAGGCTGAGGGTGAGGATAGGGGTGAGGATTAGGGTTAAGGTGATGATTAGGTTTAGGTTTAGTGTTATTGTTTGGGTTAGGGTTAGAGTTCCTTTGAGGGTGAGGGTGCGGTTGAGGGTTAGTGTTATGGTTAGTGTGGGGTTAAGGGTTAGGTTTAGGGTTAGGGTTAGGGTGAGGGTGAGCTTTAGGGTTAGATATAGGCTTAGGGTTAGGGTGAGGGTTAGGGTTAGGGTTTGGGTTAGGGTGAGGGTGAGGCTGAGAATTAGGGTTAGGTTTAGTGTTAGGGTTAGTGTTAGTTTTAGGGTGAGGGTTAGGGTTAGCATTACGGTGAGGTTTAGGGTTAGGGTTAGGGTTAGGATTAGGCTTCATGTTAGGCTGAGGGTGATGGTGGCGGTGAGGATTAGAGTTAAGATTAGGGTTAGGGTTAGGGTTATTGTTAGTGTTATGTTTAGGGTTATGTTTGCTGTGAGGTTGAGGCTGAGGGTGTCAGTTATTGTTAGGGTTATGGCTATGGTTAGGGTTAGTGTTATTCTTAGGGTTATTGTTAGATTTACGGTGAGTTTGAGGGTGAGGGTGAGGGTTAGTGTTAGTTTGAGTTTTAGGGTGAGGTTTAGGGTTAGGTTTAGGTTTAGAGTTAGGGTGAGGATGAGGTTTAGGGTTAGAGTTAGGGTTAAGTGGAGGGTTAGGGTGAGGTTGAGGGTTAGTGTTAGTCTTAGGTTTATGGTGAGGGTGAGGGTTAGTTTGAGGTTTAGGAATAAGGTTAAGTTTAGGATTAGGGTTAGGGTGAGGGCTAGGGTGAGGGTGAGGTTTAGCTTAGGATTAGGGTGAGGTTTAGTGTTAGGGTTAGGGTTAGGGTGAGGGTGAGATTTAGAGGTAGGTTTAACTTGAGGCTGAGGTTGAGGGTTAGGGTTAGTGTTAGAGTTAGGGTTAGGTTGAGGGTTAGGTTTAGGTTGAGGGTTAGGCTTAGGGTTACTATTAGGATTAGGGTAAGGTTTAGGGTGAGTTTGACAGTTACGGTTAGGGTTAGGCTTAGCCTTAGGGTTAGGCTGAGGGTGAGGGTGAGGGTAAGGGTTAGAGTTAGGGTTCGGGTTAGGGTTAGGGTTAGGGTGAGTGTTAGGGTTCGGTTAAGTTCAGGGTTAGGGTGAGGGTTAGGGTTAGGGTGAGCGTGAGGTTTAGGGTTAGGTTGAGGGTTAAGGTTAGTGTTAGAGTGATGGTTAGGGTTAGGGTTGGTGTGCGGGTTAGGATGAGGATTAGGGTTAGGATTAGGGTAAGGGTGAGGTCTAGGATGAGGGTGAGGGTTAGGGTTAGTGTTAGGTTAAGGTTTAGGGTTAGGGTTATGGTTAGGTTGAGGATTAAGGTTACAGTGAGGGTGAGGGTTAGGGTTAGGGTGAGGGTTAGGGTTAGGATTAGGTTTAGGGTGAGGGTGAGTGTTAGGATTAGTGTTCAGGTTATGGTTAGGTTTAGGGTTAGGATTAGTGTTATTGTTAGGGTTAGGGTTAGAGTTATCCTGATGGTTAAGGTGAGGGTGAGGGTGAGGATTAGGGTTAGCGTTAGGGTGAGGTTTAGGGTTATAGATAGGATTAGTTTTAGGGTGAGGGTGAAGTTTAGTGTTAGATTTAGGGTTAGTTGGAGGGTTAGGTTGAGGGTTAGTGTTAGTGTTAGGGTTAGGGTTAAGTGTAGGGTGAAGGTTAGGTTGAGGTTTAGGGTTATGTTTAGGGTTAGGGTTAGGATTAGGTTTAGCTTGAGTGTGAGTGTGAGGGTTAGGGTTAATCTTAGGCTTAGGCTTAAGGTTAGGCTGAGGGTGAGGGTGGGGTTGAGGATTAGGCTTATGGTAATGGTTAGGGTTAGGGTTAGTGTGAGTGTTAGGATGAGGGTTAGGGTTAGGATTAGGTTTCAGGTGAAGGCTAGGGTGAGGGTGAGGGTTAGGGTAAGGTTTAGGCTTAGGCTTAGGGTTAGGCTGAGCGTGAGGGTGAGGGTGAGGGTTAGTGTTAGGGTGATGGTTAGGTTTACTCTTAGGGTGAGGGTTAGGATGGGATTTAGGGTTAGGGTGAGGGTTAGGGTGAGGATGATGGTAAGGGTAAAGGTGAAGTTTAGGCTGAGGGTGAGGTTTAAGATAAGGGTGAAATTTAGTTTTAAGTTTAGGGTTAGGATAAGGGTTAGGGTGAGCTTTAGTTTGAGGATTAGGTTTAAGGTTAGTGTGAGCTTTAGGGTGAGGATGAGGGTTAGGTTTAGGGTGAGAGTGAGGGTTAGAATTAGGGTTAGGGTGAGTGCTAGGGTGAGGGTGAGGGTTAGGTTTAGGGTTAGGGTTAGGGTGAGGTTTAGAATTAGGGTGAGGTTTAAGGTTAGAGTGAGGGTTAGTGTTAGTGTTAGGGTTAGTGTAAGGGTGAGGGTAAGTGTTAGGGTGAGGTTTAGGGTTCAGATGAGTGTTAAGTTTATGTTGAGGGTTAGGGTTAGGTTTAGGTTTATTGTTAGGGTTAGGGTTAGTGTTACGGTTACGGTGAGAGTGTGGGTAAGGGTTAGGGTTAGGCTTAGGGTGAGGTTTAGTGTTAGGGTTAGAGTTAGTGTTAGCATGAGGGTGAGGTTTAGGTGTAGAGCTAGGGTTAAGGTGAGGGTTAGGGTTAGGGTTATGGTTAGAGTGCGGGTTAGGGTGGGGGTGACGTTAAGGGTAAAGTTGAGGGTTAGGCTGAGGGTGAGGGTTACGGTAAGAGTGAGGGTTAGGGTTAGGGTGAGTGTTAGTGTTAGGGTTAGGGTGAGGGTTAGTGTTAGGGTTAGGATGAGGGTGAGGGTTAGATTGAGGATTAGTATTAGGGTTAGTGTGAGGTTTAGGGTGAGAATGAGGGTTAGGGTTATGGTGAGCCTTAATGTTATTGTTAGATTTAGTGTTAATGTGAGGGTAAGTGTTAGGGTGAGGGTTAGGGAAAGGGCGAGTGTAATGGTTAGTGTGAGGGTTAGGGTTAGATTTAGGGATAGGGTGAGTGTGATATTTAGGGTTAGAGTTAGAGTTAGTGTTAGGGTTAGGGTTAGGGTGAAGGTTAGGTATAGGGTTAGGGTTAGGGTTAGGCTTAGGCGTATGCTTAGGCCGAGCATGAGCGTGAGGGTGAGAGTTAGGGTTAGGGTGAGGGTTAGGGTTAGGGTGAGGGTTAGGATGAGGTTTAGGGTTAGGATTAGGGTTAGGGTGAGGCTAGGGTGAAGGTTAGGGTGAGCGTTAGGGTTAGGAAATGGGTTAGGTTTAGGATTAGGGTTAGGGTGAGGGTGATTGTTAGGGTTAGGGTTAGGGTTAGGGTTAGCCTGAGAGTTAGGGTGAGGGTTAGGGTGTGTGTTAGGGTTAGGGTTTGGGTTAAGGTGAGGGTGAGGCTGAGCATTAGGCTTAATTTTAGGGTTAGGGTTAGGGTTAGGTTTAGCATTAGGGTTAGGGTTAGGGTTAGGCTTAGGGTTAGGGTTAGGGTGAGGTTTTAGGTTAAATATATGGTTAAGGCGACGGTTTGGGTAAGGGTTAGGCATAGGGTTAGTATTACGGTTAAGGTGAGGGTGAGGGTTAGGTTGAGGTTTAGGGTTAGGGTTAAGTTTAGGGTTAGTTTGAGGGTTAGTGTTAATGTTGGGTTAGTGTTAGGGTGAGGGTAAGTGTTAGGGTGAGGGTTAGAGTTGATGTGAGAGTTGGGTGAGGGTGAGGTTTAGTGATAGAGTTAGGTTTAGGGTGAAGGTTAGGTTGAGCTTTAAGGTTAGTGTGTTAGTGTTAGGGTTAGGGTGAGAATTAGGGGGATTTTTATGGTTAGGGTTAGGGTTAGCGTTAGCGTTAGGGTGTGGTTGAGGTTTAGTGTTAGAATTAGGGTTAGGGTGAGGCTGAGGGTGAGGGTTAGTTTTAGGGTTAGGGTTAGGGCGAGGGTTAGGGTGAGGGTTAGGGTGAGGGTTAGTGTTAAGGCTAGGATTAGGATTAGGATTAGGGTTAGGGTTAGGGTGAGTGTGAGGGTTAGGGTTAGGGTTAGGGTTAACCTTAGGTTTAGGCTGAGAGTGAGGGTGAGGGTGAGGGTTAGGTTTAGCCTGAGAGTTAAGGTTAGGGTTACGGTGAGTTTTAGTGTTAGGGTTAGGTTTAGAGTTAGCTTTAGGGTGAGCATGAGATATAGGGGTAGATTTAGGGTTGGGGTTAGGGTTATTTTAGGGTTAGGTTTAGGGTTAGTTTTAGAGTTGGAGTTGCAGTTAGGGTTAGGGTGAGCATGAGGTTTACGATTAGAGTTAGGGTTAGTGTTAGGGTTAGGGTTAGTGTGAGGGTTAGGGTTAGGAATAGGCTAAGGCTTATGCTTATGCTTAGGCCGAGCATGAGGGTGAGGGCTAGGGTGAGGGTTATGGTGAGGGTTAGGTTTAGGCATACGGTTAGGGTTAGGATTCGGATTAGGGTGAGGGTGAGTGTGAAGTTAGGGTTAGGGTTAGGCTTAGGGATAGGGTTAGGTTTAGAATTAGGGTTAGGGTTAGGGTTATGGTTAGGGTTAGGGCTAGGCTTATTGTAAGGATTATGGTTAGGGTTAAGTTTGCGGTGAGGGTGAGGCTGAGGGTTAGGGTTAGGATTAGTATTATTGTTGGGGATAGGCTTAGAGTTACAGTGAGGTTGAGTGTGAGGGTGTGGGTTAGGGTTAGGCTGACATTTAGGTTGAGGTTTAGGGCTAGGGTTAGGGGTAGTTTGAGGGTGAGGTTTAGGGTTAGAGTTAGGGTTAGGGGGATTGTTAGGATGAGGTTTTGTTTTAGGGTTAGGTTTAGGATTAGGGTTAGGGTGAGGGTGAGTGTGAGGGTTAGCGTGAGCGTTAGGGTGAGGGTAAGTGTTAGGGTGAGGGTTAGGGTTAGGGTGATGGTGAGGGTGACGTTTAGGGTTAGAGTTACAGTTAGGGTGAGTGTTAGGGTGAGGTTTAGGGTTATGGTTAGTGTTACGGTTAGGGTTAGGGTGAGAGTTAGGGGGAGGGTTAGGGTTAGGGTTAGGGTTAGTATTAGGGTTAATCTGAGGGTGAGGTTTAGGGTTAGAATTAGGGTTAGGGTTAGGCTGAGTTTGAGGGTGAAGGTTAGGGTTAGGGTTAGGGTTAGGATTAAGGTTAGGGACAGGGTGAGTGTGAGGGTTAGGAGTAGGGTTAGGGTTAGCCTTAGGTTTTGGCTGAGGGTGAGGGTGAGGGTGAGGGTTAGGCTTAGGCTTAGGCTTAGGGTTAGGCTGAGCGTGAGGTTGAGGGTGAGGGTTAGGGTTAGGGTTAGGGTGAGATTTAGTGTTAGGGTTAATGTGGGGGTGATGGTAAGTGTAAAGTTGAGAGTTAGGCTTAGGGTGAGGGTTAAGTTAAGTGTCAGGGTTAATGTTAGGGTGAGGTTTAGGTTTAGGGTTTGGGTGAGGGTGAGGGTTAGATTGAGGATTAGTGTTAGCGTTACTGTGAGGTTTAGGGTGAGGATGAGGGTTAAGGTTTAGGGTGAGGGCTAGGGAGAGGGTGAGGTTTAGGGTTAGTGGTAGGGTGAGGTTTAGGGTTTGGGTGATGACTAGGGTTAGTGTGAGGGTTAGTATTAGGGTTAGGGTTAGTGTTAAGGTGAGGGTAAGTGTTAGGGTGAGTGTTAGGTTTAGGGTGAGGGTTATGGTTAGGGCGAGGGTTAGGGTTAGAGTTAGGGTTATTGTTAGCGTTAGGATTAGGGTTATGGTTACTGTGAGGGTGAGGGTGAGGTTTAGGGTTATGGTTCAGATGAGGCTGAGGGATAGGGTTTGGTTTAGGGTTAGGGTCAGGTGAGGTTTAGGGTTAGAGTTAGGGTTAGGGTCAGGCTGAGGGTGAGGGTTAGGTTTAGAATTAATGTTAGGTTTAGGCTTAAGGTGAGGGTTAGGTTGAGGGTGAGGGTTAGGGTTAGGGTTAGGATTAGGATTACGATTAAGGTTAGGTTTAGGGTGAGTGTGAATGTTAGGGTTAGGGTACGGGTTAGGCTTAGGGTTAGGCTGAGGGTGAGCGTGAGGGTGAAGTATAGGGTTAGGGTGAGGTTTACGGTTAGGTTTAGGGTGAGTGTGATGGTTAGGGTTAGGCTTAAGTTTAGGCTGAGGGTGAGGGTGAGGGTTAGGGTTACGGCGAGGGTTAGGATTAGGGTTATGGGGAGGGATAAGATGAGTGTTAGGGTTAGGATTAGGGTTAGGGTGAGGGCTATGGTGAGGGTTAGGGTTAAGGTGAGGTTTACAGTTAGGGTTAGGGATAGGGTTATGGTGAGGGTGAGGTTTAGGGTTGGAGTTAGGGTTAAGTTGAGGCTTAGGGTCAGGTTAGATTTAGGGTAAGGATTAGGATTAGGGTAAGGGATAGGGTGAGTGTGAGGTTTAAGGTAACATTTAGGGTTAGGCTTAGGGTTACATTGAGGGTGAGGGTGAGGGTTAGGGTTAGGGTGAGGATTAGGGTTAGGGTTAGGGTGAGAGTTAGGGTTCAGGTTAAGTTTAGGGTTAGGGTGAGTGTTAGGGTTAGGGTTATGTTGAGCGTGAGGGTTAGGGTTAGGTTGAGGGTTAGGGTTAGGGTTAGGTTTAGGGTGAGGTTAGGGTTAGGATTAGTGTGAGGGTTAGTGTTAGGGTTAGGATTAGTGTTAGGGTCAGGGTTAGTTTTAGGGTGAGGGTTTGGGTTAGGGTGAGGGTGAGGGTAAGGGCGAGGCTGAGGGTTAGGGTGAGGGTGAGGGTGAGGGTTATTGTTATGGTGAGGGTTAGCATTAGGGTTAGGGTTATTGTTAGGGTTAGGTTTAGAGTTACGGTTATGGTGAGGGTGAGGGTGATGTTTAGTGTTAGGTTTAGGGTGAGGTTTAGGGATTGGGTTAAGGTTAGAGTTAGGTTTAGGGTGAACGTTAGTTTTAGATTTAGAGTTATGGTTAGGGTGAGAGCTTGAGGTTTAGGGTTAGGTTTAGTGTTAGTGTTAGGTTTAGCGTGAGAGTTAGGGGATGAGTTAGGGTAAGGTTTAGGGTTATTGTTAGATTTAGGGTGAAGGTGAGTGTGTGTGTTAGGGTTAGGTTTAGTGTTAGGGTTAAGGTTAGGGTGAGGGTTTGATTGAGCATTAGGTTTAAGGTTAGGGTTAGTGTGAGGTTTAGGCTGAGGATTAGGGCTAGGGTTAGGGAGATGGAGAGGTTTAGAATTAGGGTTAGTGTGAGGGCTAGGAAGAGGGTGAGGTTTAGAGTTAGGGTTACGGTTAGGGTGAGGTTTAGGATTAGAGTGAGGGTTAGGGTTAGTGTTAGGGTTAGGGTTAGTGTTAGGGTTAGTGTTAGGGTGAGGGTAAGTGTTAGGTTGAGGGTGATGTTTAGGGTGAGCGTTATGGTTAGGGTGAGGGTTAGGGTTAGGTTTAGGGTTATTGTTAGGTTTATGGTTATGGTTACGGTGAGGGTGAGTGTGAGGGTTAAGGAAAGGGTGAGGCTGAGGTTTAGTGATAGGGTAAGTGTTAGAGTTAGGTTTAGGGTGAGGGTGAGGTTTAGGTGTAGAGTTAGGGTTAGGGAGAGGTTTGGGGTTAGGGTGAGGTTTAGGGTGCGGGTGACGGTAAGGGTAAAGGTGAGGGTTAGGCTGAGGGTGAGGGTTACGGTAAGTGTGAGGGTTACGGTTATGGTGAGGGTTAGGTTTAGGGTTAGGGTGAGGGTGAGGTTTAGATTGAGGATTAGTGTTAGGGTTAGTGTGAGGTTAGGGTGAGGATGGGTGTTAGGGTTAGGGTGAGGGTGAGGTTTAGTGTTAGTGTTAGAGTGAGGTTAGGGTTAGGGTGATGTTTAGGTTTAGTGTGATTGTTAGTGTTAGCGCTAGGGTTAGTGTTAGGGTGAGGGTAAATGTTAGGGTGATGTTTAGGGTTAGGGTTTGCGTTATTGTTAGGGTTAGGGTTATGTTTACGGTTAGGGTGAGGGTGAGGGTGAGGGTTAGGGTTAGGGTTAGGATGAGGTTTAGTTTTAGGGTTAGGGTTAGACTGAGTGTTAGGGTGAGGGTGAGATTTAGGGTTAGAGTTAGGGTTAGGGTTAGGGTTAGGGATAGGGTTAGGGTTAGGGTTAGGTTTAGGCTTAGGCTTAGGCTTAGGCTGAGCATGAGGGGGAGGGTTATGGTTCGGGTTAGGGTTCGGGTTAGGGTTAGGTTTAGTGTGAGGGTTAGGATGAGGTTTAGGGTTAGGAATAGGTTTAGGGTGAGATCTTGGGTGAGGGTTAGGGTTAGGGATAAGGTTAGGTTTAGGATTTGGGGTAGCATAAGGGTGAGGGTGAGGGTTAGGCTAAGGGTTATGGTTAGGCTTAGGGTTAGGGTGAGGGTTAGGGTTAGGGTTTGGATTAGGGTGAAGGTGAGGCAGAGGATTAGGTTTAGTTTTAGTGTTTGGTTTAGGGTTAGTGTTAGTGTTAGTGTTAGGGTTAGGGTTACAAGGAGGGTTAGGGTTAGGGTTAGGGTTAGGGTTTTGTTTAGGCTGAGTGTGAGAGTGGGGTTCAGTAATAGGGGTAGGGTTAAGGTTAGGGTTAGGGTTATTTTTAGTGTTATGGTTAGGGTTAAGTTTTCAGTGAGCATGAGGCTGAGGCTGAGGGTTATATTTAGGGATAGGTTTAAGGTTAGAGTTATTGTTAGGGACAGGGTTAGTGTTACGGTGTGGTTGAGGGTGAGGTTGAGGGTTAGGGTTAGGGTGTTTTAGGGTTAGGGTGAGGGTGAGGTTTAGGGTTAGAGTTAGGGTTTGGGGGAGGGTAAGATTGAGATTTAGGGTTATGGTTAGTGTTTGGGTTAGGGGGAGGGGGAGGGTTAAGGTGAGATTAAGGGACAGGTTTAGGTTTAGGTTTAGGTTTGGGTGAGCATGAGTTTGAGGCTGATGGTGAGGTTGGGGGTGAGGATTAGGGTTAGGGTGATGGTTAGGATTAGGCTTAGTGTTATTTTTAGGGTTAGGGTTAGAGTTACGGTGAGAGTGAGGGTGGGAGTCAGGGTTAGTGTTAGGGTTAGGGTGAGGTTTAGGGTTAAGGCTAGGGTTAGAGTTAGGTTGAGGGTGAGTTTCAGGGCTAGATATAGGATTAGGGGAAGGTTAGGGTGAGGGTTCGGGTTAGGGTTTGTTTTAGGGTTAGAGTGAGGGTGAGGGTTAGGATTACGGTTAGAGTTAGGGTGAGGTTTAGGGTTAGGTTTGGGTTAGGTTTAGAGTTATGGTGAGGGTGAGGGTGCGGGTGAGTATGAGGGTTAGGTTTAGGTTTCTGGTAAGGCTTGTGGATAGGCTTAGTGTTTGGCTGAGGGTGAGGGTGAGTTTGACGATTAGGGTTAGGGTGAGGGTTTCAGATAGGGTTATCGGGAGTGTTAGGATGAGGGTTAGGGTTAGGATTAGGGTTAGGGTGAGGGCTAGGGTGAGGGTGAGGTTAAGGATTAGGGTTAGGGTGAGGTTTAGGTTTAGGGTTAGGGTTAGGTTTAGGGTGAGGGTGATTTTTAGGGTTAGAGTTAGGGTTAAGGTGAGGCTGAGGTGAGGGTTAGGGTTAGGTTTAGGATTAGGATTAGGGTAAGGTTAGGGTGAGTGTGAGGGTTAGGGTTAGGGTTAGGCTTAGGTTTTCACTGAGGGTGAGGGTTAGGGTTAGGGTGAGGGTTAGGGTTAGGGTTAGGGTAAGAGTTAGGGTTCAGGTTAAGTTTAGGGTTAGGTTGAGGGTTAGGGTTAGTGTTAAGTTGAGCGTGAGGATTAGGGTTAGGTTGAGGGTTAGGTTTAGGGTTAGGGTTAGGGTGAGGTTTAGGGTTAGGGTTTCGGTGAGGCTTAGGATGAGGATTAGGGTTAGGATTAGAGTTAGGGTGAGGGTTCGGGTGAGGATGAGGGTTAGGTTTAGTGTTAGTGTGAGGTTTAGGTTTAGGGTTAGGGTTAGGTTGAGGGTAAGGATGAGGGTTAGGGGTAGGGGAAGTGTGAGGGTTAGGGTAAGGGTGAGGGTTAGAGTTAGGATCAGGGTTAGTGTGAGGTTGAGGATTATGATTAGGGTTAGGGTTAGTGTTATTGTTAGGGTTAGTGTTAGGTTTAAGGTTAAGGTGAGGGTGAGGGTTAGG
This sequence comes from Dipodomys merriami, assembly GCF_024711535.1. Lineage (NCBI taxonomy): Eukaryota > Metazoa > Chordata > Mammalia > Rodentia > Heteromyidae > Dipodomys > Dipodomys merriami. Next base: position 36,899 of record NW_027206321.1, on the reverse strand, counting down.
GTTAGAGTTAGGGTGAGGTTTTTAGTGTTACGCTTGGGGTTAGAGTTAGGGTTAGGGAGAGCTTATTGTTTGGGTTAGTGTGAGGGTTAGTGTTAGGGTTACGGTATGGGTTACAATGAGGGTTATGGTTACAGTTTGGGTTAGGATTAGGGTTAGGGTTATTGTTATGGTTAGGTTTACTGTTACGGTTAGGGTGAGGGTGAGTGTGAGGGTTAGGCTTAGAGTTAGGGCTAGGCTTAGGGATAGGGTGAGGGTTAGGGTTAGGATTAGGGTTAGGGTTAGGGTGAGGTTTAGGGTTTGGGTTACTTTAGAGTTAGGTTTAGGGTGAAGGGGTGGTTTGGGGTTAGTTTTAGGGTTAAGGTGAGGGTTAGGGTGGGGGTTAGGGTGAGGGTTAGTATTAGGGTTAGGGTTAAGTTGGGGGTGACCATAAGGGTAAAGGTGAGGGTTAGGCCTAGGTTGAGGGTTACAGTAAGGGTGAGGGTTAGGGTTAGGTGAGGGTTAGGGTTAGGGTTAGGCTGAGGCTGAGTGTTAGATTGAGGATTAATGTAAGGGTGAGTGTGAGATTTAAGGTGAGGGTGAGGGTTAGGTTTAGGGTTAGGGCTAGGGTGAATGTGAGGATTAGGATTAGTGATAGGGTGAGGTTACGGTTAGGGTGAGGGTTATGGTTAGGGTTAGGGTGAGTGTTTGTGTTAGGGTTAGGTTTAGGGTTAGGCTTAGGGTTAGGCTGAGGGTGAGGTTGACGGTGAGGGTTAGGGTTAGGGTGAGTGTTAGGGTTAGGGTTAGATGGGGGGTTACGATGAGGGTTAGGGTTAGGATTAGGTTTAGGTTAAGGGCTAGGGTGAGGGTGAGGTTTAGAGTTAGGGTTCGGTTGAGGTTTAGGTTTAGGTTTAGGTTTAGGGTAAGGGTTACGGTGAGGGTGAAATTTAGGGTTAGAGTTAGGGTTAGGGTGAGGCTGAGGGTGAGGGTTAGGGTTAGGCTTAGTGTTAGGGTTACGGTTGAGGTTAGGGTGAGGGTTAAGGTGAGATTGAGGGTTAGTGTTAGGGTTAGGATTAATGTTAAGGTTAGGTTTAGGGTTAGTGTTAGTTTTAGGGTTAGAGTTAGGTATAGGCTTAGGGTTAGACTGAGGGTGAGGGTGAAGGGGAGGTTTAGGGTTAGGGTGAGGGTGAGGATTAGGGTTATGGGGAGGGTTGAGGGTTAGGGTTAGGATTAGGGCTAGGTTGAGGGCTAGTGTGAGGGTGAGGTTTAGGGTGAGGTTTAGGGTTAGGGTTAGGGTGAGGGTTAGGATGAGGGTTAGGTTTAGGATTAGGGTTAGGGTGAGGGCTAGGGTGAAGGTGAGGATTAGGGTAAACGTTGGGCTTAGGCTTAGGTTTAGGCTGAGCATACTGTTCAGGGTGAGGGTTTGCTTTAGGGATAGGGTGAGGTTTAGTGTTAGGGTTAGGGATAGAGTTCGGGTTAGGGTGAGGGTGCGGTTTAGGGTTAGAGTTAGGGTTAGTTTTAGGGTGAGGGTTAGGGTTGGGCTGACGGTAAGGGTAAAAGTGAAGATTAGGCTGAGGGTAAGGGTTACAGTAAGGGTGAGGGTTAGGGTTAGGGTGAGGGTTAGGGTTAGGGTTAGGGTGAGGTTGAGGGTTAGATTGAGGATTAGTGTTAGGGTTAGTGTGCGGTTTAGGGGGAGGATGAGGGTTAGGGTTAGGGTGAGTGTGAGGGTTAGGGTTAGTGTTAGGTTGAGGTTTAGTGTTAGGGTGATAGTGTTAGTTTTAGGGTGAGGTTGAGGGTTACTGTTAGGGTTAGGACTAATGTTAGGGTTAGGCTTAAGGTATGGGATAGGGTGAGGGTGAGAGTTAGGCTTAGGGTTTGATTAGAATTAGGGTTAGATTGATTGTTAGGGTTAGGGTTAGGGATAGGGATAGGCTTAGGGTTAGGCTGAGGGTGAGGGTGAGGTTGAGAGTTAAGTTGAGGGTGAGGGATAGTGTTAGGTATAGGGTGAGAGTTACGTTTTGGGTTAAGTTTAGGGTTAGGGTGAGGGTTAGGGTAGGGGTTATAGTGAGGGTGAGTGTTTGGGTTAGGTTGAGGGTTAGGGTTAGGGTTAGGGTTAGGGTGAGGGTGAGGTTGAGGGTTAGGTTTATTTTTAGGGTGAGGGTTATGATGAGTGTTAGGGATAGGTTTAGGGTTAGGGTGAGGGCTAGCGTGAGTGTGAGGTTTAGGGTTAAGTTTAGGGTGAGGTTTAGGTTAGGGTTAGGGTGAGTGTGAGGTTTAGTGTTAGAGTTAGGGTTAGGGTGATGCTGAGGGTGAGGGTTGGGTTAGGGTTAGGGTTAGGTTGAGGGTGAGTGTTAGGATTAGGGTTAGGGTTAGGGTTAGGGTTAGGGTTAGGATTAGTGTTATTGTTAGGGTTAGGGTTAGAGTTAAGGTGAGGTTGAGGGTAAGGGTGAGGGTGAGGGGTAGTTTTATTGTTAGGGTGAGGTTTAGGGTTGGGGTTAGTGTTATGGTGAGGGTTAGGATGAGGATTATGGTTATGGTAAGGGTGAGGGTTAGGGTTAGGGTGAGGTTTAGGGTTAGGATTAGGGTTAATGTGAGAGTGAGGGTTAGGATTAGGGTTAGAGTTAGGGTTATTGTTAGGGTTAGGTTTATGGTGACAGTGAGGTTGAGGGTTAGTGTTAGAGTTAGGGTGAGGTTTTTGGTGTTAGGGTTAGGATTAGAGATAGCGTTATGGTGAGGGTGAGGTTTAGGGGTAGAGTTAGGGTTAGGGTGAAGGTTAGGGTGAGGGTTAAGGTTAGGGTGAGGGTTAAGGTGGGGGTGACGGTAAGGGTAAAGTTGAGGGTTAGGCCTAGAGTGAGGGTTACGGTAGGTGAGCGTTAGGTTTAGGGTGAGGGTTAGGGATAGGGTGAGGGTGAGGTTGAGGGTTAAATTGAGGATTAGTGTTAGGGTTAGTGTGATGTTTAGGGTGAGGATGAGGGTAAGGGTTAGGGTGAGGGCTAGGGTGAGGGAGAGGATTAGGGTTGGTGTTAGGGTGAGGTTAGGGTTAGGGTGAGGGTTATGGTTAGTATTAGGGTTAGGGTTAGGTTCAGTGTTAGTGTTAAGGTTAAGGTTTGTGTAGGGTTAGGGTTAGGGTTAGGGTTAGCTTATTGTTAGGGTTAGGGTTAGGATGAGGTTTAGGTTTAGGGTTAGATTTAGGGTTAGTGTGAGTGTGAGGTTTAGGGTTAGAGTTAGGGTTAGTGTTAGGTTTAGGGCTAGGGTGAGCGTTAGGGTTAGGGTTAGGCTTAGGCTTTGGCTCAGGCTTAGCCCCATCATATGGGTGAGGGTTAGGGTTCGGTTTAGGGTTCAGGTTAAGTTTAGGGTTAGGGTGAGAATTAGGATTAGTTTTAGGGTTAGGATTAGGGTTAGGCTGAGGTCTAGGGTGAGGATTAGGCTGAGGGTTAGGGATAGGGTTAGGTTTAGGATTAGGTTTATGGTAAGGGTGAATGTGAGGGTTAGAATTAGGGTTAGATTTAGGCTTAGGATTAGGGTGAAGGTTGGGGTTAGGGTTTTGTTAGGGTGAGGGTGAGGCTGAGGATTAGGGTTAGGTTGACGGTTAGGTTTAGGTTTAGGTTTAGTGTTAGTGTTATGGTTAGGGTTACAGTGAGGGTTAGGGACTAGGTTTAGAGTTATTGTTAGGGTTAGGGTTAAGGTTACAGTTACAATGAGGGTGAGGATGAGGATTAGCGTTAGCATTATGGTGAGATTTAGTGTTAGGATTAGGGTTAGAGGTAGGTTTAGGGTGAGGATGAGGTTTAGGGGTAGAGTCAGGGTTAGGGTGAGGGTTAAGTTGAGGGTTAGGATTAGGGTGAGGGTTAGGGTTGGAGTGACGGTACGGGTAAACGTGAGGGTTAGGCTGAGGTTGTGGGTTATCGTAAGGGTGAGGGTTAGGGTTAGGGTGAGAATTAGGGTTAGGGGTAGGGTGAGGGTGAGGGTTAGATTGAGTATTAGCGTTAGGGTTAGTGTGAGGTTTAGGGTGAGGATGAGTGTTAGGGTTAGGGTGAGGGCTAGGGTGAGGGTGAGGGTTAGGTTTAGGGTTAAGGTGAGGTTTAAGGTTAGGGTGATGGTTAGGGTTAGTGTGAGGGTTAGTGTTAGGATTAGTGTGAGTGTTCGGTTTAGGGTAAATGTTAGGGTGAGGCTTAAGATAAGGGTTAGTTTTAGAGTTAAGGTTAGGGTTAGTGTTAGGGTTAGGTTTAGGGTTATGGTTAAGGTGAGGGTGAGGATTAGATTTAGTGTTAGGATGAGGTTTAGGTTTAGGGTTAGGGTTAGAGTTAGGGTTAGGGTGAGAGTGAGGTTTAGGGTTAGAGTTAGGGTTAGTGTAAGGGTTAGGGTTGGGGTGAGGGTTAGGGTTAGGGCTAGGCTTAGGCTTAGGCTTAGGCTTAGGCCAAGCATGAGGGTGAGGGTTAGGGTTAGGTTTAGGGTGAGGGTTAGGGTTAGGGTTAGGGTGAGAGTTAGGATGAGGTTTAGGGTTAGGATTAGGGTTAGGTTGAGGGCTAGGGTGAGGCTTATAGTGAGGGTTTGGGCAAGGTTAGGGTTATGTTTAGGATTAGGTTTAGGGTGAGGGTGAGTGTGAGTGTTAGGGTTAGGGTTAGGGTTAGGGTTACAGTGAGGGTTAGGATTAGGGGTAGGTTTAGGCTTAGGGTTAGGCTGAGTGTGAGGGTGGGGGTGAGGATTAGTGTTAGGGTTAGGGTTTGGGTTAGGGTTAAGTTTAGGGTTAGGGTTAGTGTTAGAGCTAGGGTTAGGGTTAGAGTTACAGGGAGGGTTAGGTTAGGGTTTGGGATAGGCTTAGGTTTAGACTGAGGGTGAGGGTGGGGGTGAGGATTAGGGTTAGAGTTAGGGTTAGGGTTATTTTTAGTGTTATGGTTAGGGTTAAGTTTTAGGTGAGGGTGAGGCTGAGGGTGAGGTTTATGTTTAGGGTTAGTGTTAGGGTTAGGTTTAGTGGTATTTTTATATTTAGTGTTAGAGTTATGGTGAGGTTGAGGGTGCAGGTGAGAGTTAGGGTAAGGGTGAGGTTTAGGGTGAGGTTTAGGGTGAGGGTTAGGGTAAGGGTGAGGTTTAGGGTTAGAGTTACGGTTATGGGGATGGTTAGGTTGAGGTTTAGGGTTAGGGTTAGTGTTAGGGTTAGGGTGATTGTGAGGTTTAGTTTGAGGTTTAGGGTTAGGATTAGGTTTAGGATTAGGGTTAGGGTAAGGTTAAGTGTGAGGGTTACGGTGAGGGTTAGGCTTAGGGTTAGGCTGAGGGTGAGGGTGGGGGTGAGGATTAGGGTTAGGGTTAGTGTTTGTGTTATTGTTAGTATTAGTGTTAGAGCTACATAGAGGGTGAGGGTGGGGGTGAGGGTTAGGTTTAGGGTTAGGGTGGGGTTTAGGGTTTGGGTTAGTGTTAGGTTGATGGTGAGGGTGAGGGTTAGGGTTAGATATAGGGTTAGGGGGAGGGTTAGGGTTAGGGTTAGGGTTAGGGTGATTGTGAGGGTTAGTTTGAGGTTTAGGGTTAGGATTAGGTTTAGGATTAGGGTTAAGGTAAGGGTAAGTGTGAGGGTTAGGGTGAGGGTTAGGCTTAGGCTTAGGGTTAGGCTGAGGGTGAGGGTGGGGGTGAGGATTAGGGTTAGGGCTAGGGTTTGTGTTATTGTTAGTATTAGTGTTAGAGCTACATAGAGGGTGAGGGTGGGGGTGAGGGTTAGGTTTAGGGTTAGGGTGGGGTTTAGGGTTTGGGTTAGGGTTAGGTTGATGGTGAGGGTGAGGGTTAGGGTTAGATATAGGGTTAGGGGGAGGGTTAGGGTGAGCGTTAGGGTGAGGCTTAGTGTTAGGTTTAGGGTGAGGGTGAGGCTTAGGTTGAGGTTATGGGTTAGGGTTAGGGTTACTGTGAGGGTTTGTGTTAAGGTTAGGGTTAGTGTTTGAGTGAGGGTAAGTGTTAGGGTGAGGGTTTGAGTTAGGGTCAGTGTTATGGTTTTGGTGAGGTTTTGTGTTAGGTTTAGGGGTAGGGTTAGGTTTAGGGTGAGGCTTAGGGTCAGAGTGAGGCTGAGGGTGAGGGTTAGGGCTAGGGTTATTTTTAGGTTTAGGGTTAATGTGATGGTTAGGGTGAGGGTTAGGGTTAGGATTAGGAATAGGCTTAGGGTTAGGGTGAGTGTGAGGTTTAGGGTTAGGGTTAGGGTGAGAGTTAGAGTTCCGGTTAAGTTTAGGGTTAGGGTGAAGGTTAGGGTACGGGTTAAGGTGAGGTTGAGGGTTAGGGATAGGTTGAGCATTAGGGTTAGGTTAGGGTTAGGGTGAAGTTGAGTGTGAGGGTTAGGGTTAGTGTTAGAGTGAGATTGAGGGTGAGGGTTAGGGTTATTGTTAGGGTGAGGGTTAGGATGAGTGTTAGGGTTAGGATTAGGGTTAGAGTGATGTCTAGCATGAGGGTGAGGTTTAGGGTTAAGGTTACGGTGAGGTTTAGCGTTAGGTTAAGGGTTAGGGTGAGGGTGAGTGTGAGCTTTAGGGTTAGAGTTAGGGTTAGGGTGAGGCTGAGGGTGAGGGTTGGGTTAGGTTTAGGGTTAGGTTTAGGCTTAGGGTTAGGCTTAGGCCGAGCATAAGGGGGAGGGTAAGTTTTAGGGTTAGAGTGAGGTTTAGGATGCGGTTTAGGGTTAGGATTAGGTTTAGGGTGAGGGCTAGGGTGAGGGTTAGGGTGAGGGTTGGGGTTAGAGATAGGATTAGGTTTAGGATTTGGAGTACGGTGAGTGTGAGTGTGAGGGTTAGGCTAAGGGTTAGGGTTAGGGTTAGGGTGAGGGTTAAGGTTAAGGTTTGGGTTAGGGTGAGTGTGAGGCTGAGGATTAGATTTAGGTTTAAGGTTAGGTTTGAGGTTTGTTTTAGGGTTAGGGTTAGGGTTAGGTTTAGGGTTACAGTTAGGGTTAAAGGGAGGGTAGGGTTAGGGTTAGGCTGAGGGTGAGGTTGGGGGTGAGGATTAGGGTTAGGGTTAAGTTTAGGGTTAGTCCTATTGTTAGTGCTATGGTTAGGGTTAATTTTTCAGTGAGGGTGAGGCTGAGGGTGAGGGTTATGTTTAGGGTTAGGGTTAGGGTTAGTGTTGTTAGAGACAGGATTAGAGTTAGGGTGAGTTAGAGGGTGAGGGTGAGGGTTAGGGTTAGGGTGAGTTTTAGGGTTATGGTGAGGGTGAGGTTTAGCGTTAGAGTTAGGGTTTGGGGGAGGTTTATGGTTAGGGTTAGTGTTAGGGTTAGGGTGAGGGTGAGGGTTAAGTTGAGGTTTAGGGATAGGGTTAGGTTTAAGATTAGGGTTAGGGTGAGCATGAGTGTGAGGGTTAGGGTGAGGGTTAGGCTTAGGCTTAGTGTTAGGCTGATGGTGAGGGTGGGGGTGAGGATTAGGGTTAGGGTGATGGTTAGAGTTAGGCTTAGTGTTATTTTTAGAGTTAGCATTAGAGTTATGGTGAGGGTGAGGTTGCGGGTGAGGGTTAGTGTTAAGGTTAGGGTGGGTTTTACGGTTAGGGTTAGGGTTAGGGTTAGGTGGAGGGTGAAGTTTACGGTTAGATACAGGGATAGGGGGAGGGGTAGGTTGAGGGTTAGGGTTAGGGTTTGTGTTAGGGTTAGGGTGAGGGTGAGGGTTAGGGTTAGGGTTAGGGTTAGGGTGAGGTTTAGGGTTAGGGTTAGGGTTTGGTTTAGAGTTATGGTGAGGGTGAGGGTGCGGGTGAGTTTCAGGGTTAAGGTTAGGTTTCAGGTAAGGCTTGTGGTTAGGCTTAGGGTTAGGCTGAGGGTGAGGGTGAGTGTGAAGGTTAGGGATAGGGTGAGGGTTTCGGATAGGGTTATAGGGAGGGTTAGGATGAGGTTTATGGTTAGGAATAGGGTTAGGGTGAGGGCTAGGGTGAGGGTGAGGTTTAGGGTTATGGTTAGGGTGAGGTTTAGGTTTAGGGTTAGGTTTAGGGTGAGAGTGGGGTTTAGGGTTAGAGTTAGGGATAAGTTGAGGCGGAGGTTGAGGGTTTGGGTTAGGGTTAGGATTAAGGTAATGGTAAGGTGAGTGTGAGGGTTAGGGTTAGGGTGAGGGTTAGGGTTAGGGTTAAGGTGAAAGTTAGGGCTCAGGTAAAGTTTAGGGTTAGGGTGAGGGTTAGAGTTAGTGTTAAGTTGAGCGTGAGGATTAGGGTTAGGTTGAGTGTTAGGTTTAGGGTTAGGTTTAGGGTGAGGTTTAGGGTTTGGGTTCGGGTGAGTTTTAGGATGAGAAGTAGGGTTAGGATTAGTGTTAGGATGAGGTATAGGTTGAGGGTGAGGGTTAGGTTTAGTGTTAGGGTGACTTTTAGTGTTAGGTTTAGGCCTTAGGGTGAGGGTTAGGATGAGGTTTAGGGTTAGAATAAGTGTGAGGGTTAGGGTTAGGATGAGGTTCAGGTTTAGGGTTAGGGTTAGGGTGAGGTTTTTAGTGTTATGGTTAGGGTTAGAGTTAGATTTAGCGTGACGTTCGGGTTACTGTGAGGGTTATTGTTAGGGTTAAGTTTTGGGTTACGGTGAGGGTTATGGTTATGGTTATGGTTAGGGTTAGGGTTAGGGTTAGGATTAGGGTTGGGGTTAGGGTGAGATTTAGAAGTTTAGGGTGAGGGTGGGATTTAGGGTTAAAGTTAGGGTTACGGTGAGGGTTAGGGTGGGGGTTAGGGTTAGGGTTCAGATTAGGCTGAGGGTTAAGCTGGGGGTCATGTTAAGGTTAAATGTGAGGGTTAGGCCTAGGGTGAGGGTTAGGGTTAGGGTGAGGGCTAGGGTGAGGGTGAGGATTAGGGTTAGTGTTAGGATTAGGCTGAGGGTGAGGTTGAAGGTAAGGGTAAGGGGTAGGGTGAGTGTTAGGGTTAGGGTTAGTGGGCGGGTTAGGATGAGGGTTAGGGTTAGGATTAGGGTTAGTGTAAGGGCTAGTATAAGGGTAGGTTTAGAGTTAGGGTTAGGGTCAGGATTAGGGTTAGGGTTAGGATAAGGGTTATGGTGAGGGTGAGGTTTAGGGTTAGAGTTAGGGTTAGGATGAGGCTGAGGGTGAGGGTTAGGGTTAGGCTTAGTGTTAGGGTTAGGGTTAGGGTGAGGGTTAAGGTGAGATTGAGGGTTAAGGTTAGGGTTAGTTTTAGGCTTAGGATTAGGCTGAGTGTGAGGGTGAAGCTGAGTGTTAGGGTTAGGGTGAGGGTTAGGGTTAGGGTTATGGAGAGGGGTAGTATGAGGGTTAGGGTTAGGATTAGGGCTAGGATGAGGGCTAGGATGAGGGTGAGGTTTAGGGTTAGGTTTAGGTTGAGGTTTAGTGTTAGGGATAGAGTGAGTGTTAGGATGAGGGTTAGGTTTAGGATTAGGGTTAGCATTAGGGCTAGTGTGAGGTTGATGGTTAGGGTAACGGTTAGGCTTAGGCTTAGGTTTAGGCTGAGCATGTGGTTGAGGGCGAGGATTAGCTTTAGGGTTCGGTTGAGGTTTAGTGTTAGGGTTAGGGATAGAGTTCGGGTTAGGGTGAGGGTGAGGTTTAGGGGTAGAGTTAGGGTTAGGATGAGGGTTAGGTTTAGGGTGAGGGTTAGGGTGGGGGTGATGGTAAGGGTAAATGTGAAGTTTAGGCTGAGGGTGAGGGTTACGGTAAGGGTGAGGGTTAGGGTTAGGTTGAGGGTTAGGGTTAGGGTTAGTGTGAGGGTGAGGCTTAGATTGAGGATTAGTGTTAGGGTTAGTGTCGGGTTTAGGGTGAGGATGAGGCTTAGGGTTAGGGTGAGGGTAGGGTGAGTGTGAGGGTTAGGGTTACTGTTAGGGTGAGGGTTAGTGTTAGGGTGATGGTTAGGGTTAGTGTTAGTGTGAGGTTTAGGGATGGGGTTAGGGTTAGAATTAATGTTAGGGTTAGGCTTAAGGTGAGGCTTAGGGTGAGGGTGAGCGTCAGGGTTAGGGTTTGATTGGGATTTGGGTTAGGGTGAATGTGAGGGTTAGGGTTAGGGATAGGGATAGGCTTAGGTTTAGGCTGAGGGTGAGGATGAGTGTGAGGCTTAGAGTTAGGGTGAGGGATAGGGTTAGGGTGAGAGTTAGGGTTTGGGTTAATTTAGGGTTAGGGTGAGGGTTAGGGTAGGGGTTACAGTGAGGGTGAGAGTTAGGGTTAGGTTGAGGGTTAGGGTTAGGTTTAGGGTTAGGGTGAGGGTGAGGATTAGGGTTAAGTTTATTTTTAGGATGAGCTTTAGGATGAGTGTCATGGTTAGGATTAGGTTTAGGGTGAGGGCTAGCATTAGGGTGAGGTTTAGGGTTAAGGTTAGGGTGAGGTTCTGGGTTAGAGGTTAGGTTAGGGTGAGACTGAGTGTGAGGGTTAGGTTAGGGTTACGTTTAGGTTGACGGTGAGTGTTAGGATTAGGGTTAGGGTTAGGGTTAGGGTTAGGTTTAAGTTAAGGATTAGTGTTATTGTTAGGGTTAGGGTTAGAGTTAAGGTGAGGTTGAGGGTGAGGGTGTGGGGTATGTTTATTGTTAGGGTGAGTTTTAGGTTTAGGGTTAGTGTTAGGGTGAGGGTTAGGATGAGGGTTAGGGTTACGGTAAGGGTGAGGGTTAGGGTTAGGCTGAGGGTTAGGGTCAGGATTAGGGTTAATGTGAGGTTGAGGGTTAGGATTGGGGTTAGGGTTAGGGTTACTGTTAGGGTTAGGGTTAGGGATACAGTGAGGTTGAGGGTTAGGGTTAGAGTTAGGGTGAGGTTTTTAGTGTTAGGGTTAGGGTTAGAGATAGGATTAGGGTGAGGGTGAGGTTTAGGGGTAGAGTTAGGGTTAGGGTGAAGGTTAGTGTGAGGGTTAGGGTTAGGGTGAGTGTGAGGGTGATGGTTAGATTGAGGATTAGTGTTAGGGTTAGTGTGAGTTTGAGGGTGAGAATGAGGTTTAGGCTTAGGGTGAGGGCTAGGGTGAGGGTGAGGATAAGGTTTAGTGTTAGGGTTAGGGTGAGGGTTATGGTTAGGGTTTGGGCTAGGTTTAGGTTTAGGTTTAGTGTTACGGTTAGGGTTTGGTTTAGGGTAAGGTTAGTGTAAGGGTTTTTGTTAGGGTTATTATTAGGGTTAGGGTTAGGATGAGGTTTAAGTTTATATTTCGGTTTAGAGTTAGGATTAGTTTTAGAGTGAGGTTTAGAGTTAGAGTTAGGGTGAGTGTTAGGGTTAGAGTTGGGTTAGTGTTAGGGTTAGGTTTAGGCTTAGGCTTTGGCTTAGACTTAGGCCCAGCATGTGGGTGAGGGTTAGGGTAAGGGTTAGGGTGAGGGTTAAGGTTAGGGTTAGGGTGAGGATTAGGATGAGGATTAGGGTTAGGATTAGGGTTAGGCTGAGGAGTAGGGTGAGGGTTAGGGTGAGGGTTAGGCTTAGGGTGAGGGTGAGGTTTAGGGTTTGATTTAGGGTTAGGGGGAGTTTTAGTTCGAGGTTAGGTTTAGGGTTAGTGTTAAGGTAAAGTTTAGGTTGATGGATACGTTGAGGTTTTGGGTTAGGGTTATGGTTAGGGTTAGGATTAGGGTTAGGCTGAGGGTGAGTGTGAGGTTTAGGGTTAGGCTTAGGTTTAGGTTTAGGGTTAGGATTAGTGTTATTGTTAGGGTTAGGGTTAGATTTATGGTAAGGTGAGGGTGAGGGTGAGGGTGAAGTTTAGGGTTAGGTTTAGGGTGAGGTTTATGGTTAGGGTTAGGATTAGGGTTAGGGTGAGTGTGAGGTTTAGGGTTAGATTTTGGGTTAGGGGCAGTATTAGTTCGAGGGTTAGGGTTAGGGTTAGGGTTAGGGTTAAGGGTAGGTTGATGGTTATGTTGAGGTTTTGGGTTAGGATTAGGGTTAGGGTTAGGATTAGCGTTAGTGTGAGGGTGAATGTGAGGATTAGGGTTAGGCTTAGGCTTAGGCGTAGGGTTAGGCTGAGGGTGAAGGCGGGGGTGAGGATTAGGGTTACGGTGATGGTTAGGGTTAGGGTTAGGTTGAGGGTTAGAATGAGGGTTAGGGTTAGGATTAAGGTTAGGGTGAGGGCTAGGGTGAGGGTGAGGATTAGGGTAAGGCTTAGGCCTAGGGTTAGGCTGAGCTTGAGGTTGAGGGTGAGGGTTTCGGTTAGGGTGATGGTTAGGTTTACGGTTAGGGTGAGGGTTTTTATGAGGTTTAGGGTTAGGGTGTGGGTTAGGGTGATTATGATGGTAAGTGTAAAGGAGAGGTTTTGGCTGAGCGTGAGTGTTAAGATAAGGGTTAGGGTTAGGGTTATTTTTCCGGTTAGGGTAAGGGTTAGTGTTAGGGTTAGGGTGAGGGTTAGATTGAGGATTCAGTTTAGGGTTAGTGTGAGGTTTAGTGTGAGGATAAGGGTTAGGGTTAGCGTGAGGGTGAGGGATAGAATTAGGGTTAGGGTGGGGGCTAGGGTGAGGGTGAGGTTTAGGTTTAGGGTTAGGGTGAGGGCTAGGGTGAGTGTTAGGCTGAGGTTTAGTGTTAGGGATAGGGTTAGGTTTAGGATTAGGTTTATGCTGAGGGTGAGTGTGAGGATTAGGGTTAGGGTTAGGATTAGGCTTAGGGTTAGGGTGCGAACTAGGGGTAGGGTTTTGGTTAGGGTTACAGTGAGGGTTAGGGTTAGGGATAGGGTTAGGCTTTGGGTTAAGCTGAGGGTGAGGGTGGGGTTTGGTTTAGGTTATTGTTAGTGTTATGGTGAGGGTTAAGTTTGCAGTGAGGGTGAGGCTGAGGGTGAGGGTTATGGTTAGGGTTAGGGTTTGGGTTAATATTATTAGGGTTAGGGTTAGAGTTACGGTGAGGTTGAGGGTGAGGGTGAGGGTTAGGGTTAGGGTGAGGTTTAGGGTGAGGTTTAGGTTTAGGGTTAGGTTTAGTGTCAGGGTGAGGGTGAGGTTTAGGGTTTGATATCGGTTTAGGGGGAGGGTTAGTTTTAGGGTTAATTGAGGGTTAGGTTGAGGTTAAGGGTTAGGGTTAGTGTGAGGTTTAGTATTAGGGTTAGGGTTAGTGTTAGGGTTAGGGTAAGTGTTAGGGTGAGCGTTTGGGTTAGGGTGAGGGTTATGCTTAGGGTGAGGGTTAGGGGTAGTGTTAGGGTTATTGTTAGGGTTAGGGTTAGGGTTATGGTTACAGTGAAGGTGAGAGTGAGGGTTAGGGTTAGGGTTAGGATGAAGTTTAGTGTTATGTTAGGGTTAGAATTAGGGTTAGGGTGAGACTGAGGTTTATGTTTACAGTTAGGCTTAGTGTTAGTTTTAGGTTTAGGGTGAGGGTTAGGGTTAGGCTTAGGCCGATCATGAGGGTGAGGGTTAGGATTAGGGATAGAATGAGGGTTAGGGTTAGGGTTAGGGTGAGGGTTAGGATGAGGTTTAGGGCTAGGATTAGGGTTAGGATGAGGGCTAGGGTGAGGGTTAGGGTCAGGAATAGGGTTACGTTTAGGATTAGGGTTAGGTTGAGTTTGAGGGTGAGTGTGAGGATTAGGGTTAGGGTTAGTGTCATTGTTAGGGTTAGGGTCAGAGCTACGGAGAGGGTGAGGGTGCGGGTGAGGGTTAGTTTTAGGGTTAGGGTGGGGTTTAGGGTTAGGGTTAGGGTGAGAGTTAGGTTTCCTGTTAAGTTTAGGTTTAGGGTTAGGGTTAGGGTACGGGTTAATGTGAGGGTGAGCATTAGGTTTAGGTTGAGCTTTAAGATTAGATTAGGTTTAGGGTTAGGATTAGGGTGAGGGTGAGATTTAGGTTTAGGGTGAGGTTTAGGGTTAAGGTTAGGGTTAGGGTGAGGGTGAGGTTTAGGATTAGAGTTAGGTTTAGGGTGAGGCTGAGGGTGAGGGTTAGGGTTAGGGTTAGTGTTAGAGTTAGGGCTAGGGTGAGGATTAGGGGTAGGATTAGGATTAGGGTTAGGTTTAGGGTTAGGATGAGGGCTAGGGTGAGGTTGAGGGGTAGGGTTAGTGTTAGGGTGAGGTTTATGGGTAGCGTTAGGGTTAGGGTGAGGGTTTGGATGAGAGTTAGGATTACAGTGAGGGTGAGGGTTAGGGTTAGTTTGAGGGTTAGGGTTAGGATTAGGGTTATGGTTAGGGTGAGTGTTAGGATTAGGGTTAGGCTTAGGTTTAGGGTTAGGATTAGTGTTATTGTTAGGGTTAGGTTTAGATTTATGGTAAGGGTGAGGGTGAGGGTGAGGGTGAACGTTAGGGTTAGGGTTAGGGTGAGGTTTATGGTTAGGGTTAGGATTAGGTTTAGGGTGAGGGTGAGGTTTAGGGTTAGATTTAGGGTTAGGGGGAGTGTTAGTTCGAGGTTAGGGTTAGGGTTTGTGTTAAGGTTAAGGTTAGGTTGATGGTTATGTTGAGGTTTGGGGTTAGGGTTATGGTTAGGGTTAGGATTAGGGTTAATGTGAGGGTGAATGTGAGGGTTAGGGTTAGGCTTAGGCTTAGGCTTAGGGTTAGGCTGAGGGTGAGGGTGTGGTTGAGGATTAGGGTTAGGGTGATGGTTAGGGTTAGGGTTAGTGTGAGGGTTAGAATGAGGGTTAGGATTAGGATTAGGGTTAGGGTGAGGGCTAGGGTGAGGGTGAGGATTAGGGTAAGGCTTAGGCTTAGGGTTAGGCTGAGCTTGAGTTTGAGGGTGAGGGTTTCGGTTAGGGTGAGGGTTAGTATGGGGTTTAGGGTTAGGGTGTGGGTTAGGGTGAGGGTTTGGATGAGGGTTAGGGTTACAGTGAGGTTGAGGATTAGGGTTAGGTATAGGGTTAGGGTTAGGATTAGGGTTAGGGTGAGGGTGAGTGTTAGGATTAGGGTTAGGCTTAGGTTTAGGGTTAAGTTTAGGGTTAGGATTAGTGTTATTGTTAGGGTTAGGGTTAGATTTATGTTTAGGGTGAGGGTGAAGTTTAGGCTTAGAGTTAGGGTGAGGTTCATGGTTAGTGTTAGGATTAGGGTTAGGGTGAGGGTGAGGTTTAGGGTTAGATTTAGGGTTAGGGTGAGGATTAGGGTTAGGATTAGGGTTAGGATTAGGGTGAGAGTTTGGGTTCAGCTTAAGTTTAGATTTAGGGTGAGGGTTAGGGTTAAGTTGAGGTTAGATTTACGGTAAGGTGAGGGTGAAGGTGAGGGTGAATGTTAGGTTTAGGGTTAGGGTGTGGTTTATTGTTAGGATTAGGATTAGGGTTAGGGTGAGGGTGAGGTTTAGGGTTAGATTTTGGGTTAGGGGGAGTGTTAGTTCGAGGGTTAGGGTTAGGGTTAGGGTTAAGGGTAGGTTGATGGTTATGTTGAGGTTTTGTGATAGGATTAGGGTTAGGGTTAGGATTAGGGTTAGGGTGAGGCTGAGTGTGAGGGTTAGGGTTAGGGTTCGGCTTAGGTTTAGGGTTAGGCTGAGGGTGAGGGCGGGGAAGAGGATTAGGGTTACAGTGATGGTTAGGTTTCGGGTTAGGTTGAGGGTTAGAATGAGGGTTAGGGTTAGGATTAAGGTTAGGGTGAGGGCTTGGGTGAGGGTGAGGATTAGGGTAAGGCTTAGGCTTAGGGTTAGGCTGATCTTGAGGTTGAGGGTGAGGGTTTCGGTTAGGGTGATGGATAGGTTTATGGTTAGGGTGAGGGTTTGTATGAGGTTTAGGGTTCGGGTGATTATGATGGTAAGGGTAAATAGAGGTTTTGGTTGAGCGTGAGTGTTAATTTAAGGGTGAGGGTTAGGGTTAGATTTAGGGTTAGGGTAAGGGTTAGTGTTAGGGTTAGGGTGAGGGTTAGATTGAGGATTCAGTTTAGGGTTAGTGTGAGGTTTAGGGTGAGGATGAGGGTTAGGGTTAGGGTGAGGGTGAGGGATAGAATTAGGGTTAGGCTTAGGTTTAGGGTTAGGATTAGTGTTATTGTTAGGGTTACTTTTAGATTTATGGTAAGGGTGAGGGTGAGGTTGAGGGTGAGGGTGAATGTTAGGGTTAGGGTTAGGGTGAGGTTTATGGTTAGGTTTAGGATTAGGTTTAGGGTGAGGGTGAGGGTGAGGTTTAGGGTTAGATTTAGGGTTAGGGGGAGTGTTAATTCGAAGTTAGGGTTAGGGTTAGTGTTAAGGTTAAGGTTAGGTTGATGGTTACGTTGAGGTTTTGGGTTAGGGTTATGGTTAGGGTTAGGATTAGGGTTAGGGTGAGGGTGAGTGTGAGGGTTAGGGTTAGGCTTAGGCTTAGGCTTAGGGTTAGGCTGAGGGTGAGGGTGGGGGTGAGGATTAGGGTTACGCTGATGGTTAGGGTTAGGGTTAGTGTGAGGGTTAGAATGAGGGTTAGGATTAGGGTTAGGGTGAGGGCTAGGGTGAGGGTGAGGATTAGGGTAAGGCTTAGGCTTAGGGTTAGGCTGAGCTTGAGTTTGAGGGTGAGGGTTTCGGTTAGGGTGAGGGTTAGTATGAGGTTTAGGGTTAGGGTGTGGGTTAGGGTGAGGGTTTGGATGAGGGTTAGGGTTACAGTGAGGTTGAGGATTAGGGTTAGGTATAGGGTTAGGGTTAGGATTAGGGTTAGGGTGAGGGTGAGTGTTAGGATTAGGGTTAGGCTTAGGTTTAGGGTTAGGTTTAGGGTTAGGATTAGTGTTATTGTTAGGGTTAAGGTTAGATTTATGTTTAGGGTGAGGGTGAAGTTTAGGTTTAGAGTTAGGGTGAGGTTTATGGTTAGTGTTAGGATTAGGGTTAGGGTGAGGGAGAGGTTTAGGGTTAGATTTAGGGTTAGGGTGAGGATTAGGGTTAGGATTAGGGTGATTTTGGGTTCAGATTAAGTTTAGATTTAGGGTGAGGGTTAGGGTTAGGTTGAGGGTTAGGTTTAGGGATAGTGTGATGGTTAGAGTTAGGGTTAGGGTTAGGGTTAGTATGAGGATTAGAGTTAGGATTAAGGTTAGGGTGAGGACTAGGGTGTGGTTGAGGGTTAGTGTTAGGGTTAGGGTGAGGGTTTGGATGAGGGTTAGGGTTACAGTGAGGGTGAGAATTAGGGATGGGTTGAGGGTGAGTGTTAGGATTAGGGTTAGGCTTAGGGTTAGGTTTAGGTTTAGGGTTAGGATTAGTGTTATTGTTAGGGTTAGGGTTAGATTTATGGTAAGGTGAGGGTGAGGGTGAGGGTGAAGGTTAGGGTTAGGGTTAGGGTGAGGTTTATTGTTAGGATTAGGATTAGGGTTAGGGTGAGGGTGAGGTTTAGGGTTAGATTTTGGGTTAGGGGGAGTGTTAGTTCGAGGGTTAGGGTTAGGGTTAGGGTTGAGGGTAGGTTGATGGTTATGTTGAGGTTTTGTGATAGGATTAGGGTTAGGGTTAGGCTTAGGCTTAGGGTTAGGCGGAGGGTGAGGGCGGGGGTGAGTATTAGGGTTACAGTGATGGTTAGGTTTCGGGTTAGGTTGAGGGTTAGAATGAGGGTTAGGGTTAGGATTAAGGTTAGGGTGAGGGCTTGGGTGAGGGTGAGGATTAGGGTAAGGCTTAGGCTTAGGGTTAGGCTGATCTTGAGGTTGAGGGTGATGGTTTCAGTTAGGGTGATGGTTAGGTTTACGGTTAGGGTGAGGGTTTGTATGAGGTTTAGGGTTAGGGTGATTATGATGGTAAGGGTAAATAGAGGTTTTGGTTGAGCGTGAGTGTTAATTTAAGGGTGAGGGTTAGGGTTAGATTTAGGGTTAGGGTATGGGTTAGTGTTAGGGTTAGGGTGAGGGTTAGATTGAGGATTCAGTTTAGGGTTAGTGTGAGGTTTAGGGTGAGGATGAGGGTTAGGGTTAGGGTGAGGGTGAGGGATAGAATTAGGGTTAGGCTTAGGTTTAGGGTTAGGATTAGTGTTATTGTTAGGGTTAGTTTTAGATTTATGGTAAGTGTGAAGGTGAGGGTGAGGGTGAAGGCTAGGGTTAGGGTTAGGGTGAGGTTTATGGTTAGGGTTAGGATTAGGTTTAGGGTGAGAGTGAGGTTTAGGGTTAGATTTAGGGTTAGGGAGTGTGTTATTCGAATTTAGGGTTAGGGTTACTGTTAAGGTTAAGGTTAGGTTGATGGTTACATTAAGGTTTTGGGTTAGGGTTATGGTTAGGGTTAGGATTAGGTTTAGCGTGAGTGTGAGTGTGAGGGTTCGGGTTAGGCTTAGGCTTAGGGTTAGGCTGAGGGTGAGGGTGTGGTTGAGGATTAGGGTTAGGGTGATGGTTAAGGTTAGGGTTAGGTTGAGGGTTAGAATTAGGGTTAGGATTAGGATTAGGGTTAGGGTGTGGGCTAGGGTGAGGGTGAGGATTAGGGTAAGGCTTAGGCTTAGGGTTAGGCTGAGCTTGAGTTTGAGGGTGAGTGTTTCTGTTAGGGTGAGGGTTAGTATGAGGTTTAGGGTTAGGGTGAGGGTTTGGATGAGGGTTAGGGTTACAGTGAGGTTGGGGATTAGGGTTAGGTATAGGGTTAGGGTTAGGGTGAGGGTGAGTGTTAGGATTAGGGTTAGGCTTAGGTTTAGGGTTAGGTTTACGGTTAGGGTGAGGGTGAGTGTGAGTGTTAGGGTTAGGCTTAAGTTTAGGCTTAGGGTTAGGCTGAGGGTGAGGGTGGGGGTGAGGATTAGGGTTACGCTGATGGTTAGGGTTAGGGTTAGTGTGAGGGTTAGAATGAGGGTTAGGATTAGGGTTAGGGTGAGGGCTAGGGTGAGGGTGAGGATTAGGGTAAGGCTTAGGCTTAGGGTTAGGCTGAGCTTGAGTTTGAGGGTGAGGGTTTCGGTTAGGGTGAGGGTTAGTATGAGGTTTAGGGTTAGGGTGTGGGTTAGGGTGAGGGTTTGGATGAGGGTTAGGGTTACAGTGAGGTTGAGGATTAGGGTTAGGTATAGGGTTAGGGTTAGGATTAGGGTTAGGGTGAGGGTGAGTGTTAGGATTAGGGTTAGGCTTAGGTTTAGGGTTAGGTTTAGGGTTAGGATTAGTGTTATTGTTAGGGTTAAGGTTAGATTTATGTTGAGGGTGAGGGTGAAGTTTAGGGTTAGAGTTAGGGTGAGGTTTATGGTTAGTGTTAGGATTAGGGTTAGGGTGAGGGAGAGGTTTAGGGTTAGATTTAGGGTTAGGGTTAGGATTAGGGTTAGGATTAGGGTGAGAGTTTGGGTTCAGCTTAAGTTTAGATTTAGGGTGAGGGTTAGGGTTAGGTTGAGGGTTAGGTTTAGGGACAATGTGATGGTTAGAGTTAGGGTTAGGGTTAGGGTTAGGATGAGGATTAGAGTTAGGATTAAGGTTAGGGTGAGGACTAGGGTGTGGTTGAGGGTTAGTGTTAGGGTTAGGGTGAGGGTTTGGATGATTGTTAGGGTTACAGTGAGGGTGAGGATTAGGGATGGGTTGAGGGTGAGTGTTAGGATTAGGGTTAGGCTTAGGGTTAGGTTTAGGTTTAGGGTTAGGATTAGTGTTATTGTTAGGGTTAGGGTTAGATTTATGGTAAGGTGAGGGTGAGGGTGAGGGTGAAGGTTAGGGTTAGGGTTAGGGTGAGGTTTATTGTTAGGATTAGGATTAGGGTTAGGGTGAGGGTGAGGTTTAGGGTTAGATTTTGGGTTAGGGGGAGTGTTAGTTCGAGGGTTAGGGTTAGGGTTAGGGTTGAGGGTAGGTTGATGGTTATGTTGAGGTTTTGTGATAGGATTAGGGTTAGGGTTAGGATTAGGGTTAGGGTGAGGGTGAGTGTGAGGGTTAGGGTTAGGGTTAGGCTTAGGCTTAGGGTTAGGCTGAGGGTGAGGGCGGGGGTGAGTATTAGGGTTACACTCATGGTTAGGTTTCGGGTTAGGTTGAGGGTTAGAATGAGGGTTAGGGTTAGGATTAAGGTTAGGGTGAGGGCTTGGGTGAGGGTGAGGATTAGGGTAAGGCTTAGGCTTAGGGTTAGGCTGATCTTGAGGTTGAGGGTGAGGGTTTCGGTTAGGGTGATGGTTAGGTTTACGGTTAGGGTGAGGGTTTGTATGAGGTTTAGGGTTAGGGTGATTATGATGGTAAGGGTGAATAGAGGTTTTGGTTGAGCGTGAGTTTTAATTTAAGGGTGAGGGTTAGGGTTAGATTTAGGGTTAGGGTATGGGTTAGTGTTAGGGTTAGGGTGAGGGTTAGATTGAGGATTCAGTTTAGGGTTAGTGTGAGGTTTAGGGTGAAGATGAGGGTTAGGGTTAGGGTGAGGGTGAGGGATAGAATTAGGGTTAGGCTTAGGTTTAGGGTTAGGATTAGTGTTATTGTTAGGGTTAGTTTTAGATTTATGGTAAGTGTGAAGGTGAGGGTGAGGGTGAACGTTAGGGTTAGGGTTAGGGTGAGGTTTATGGTTAGGGTTAGGATTAGGTTTAGGGTGAGGGTGAGGTTTAGGGTTAGATTTAGGGTTAGGGAGAGTGTTAGTTCGAATTTAGGGTTAGGGTTACTGTTAAGGTTAAGGTTAGGTTGATGGTTACATTGAGGTTTTGGGTTAGGGTTATGGTTAGGGTTAAGATTAGGTTTAGGGTGAGTGTGAGTGTGAGGGTTCGGGTTAGGCTTAGGCTTAGGGTTAGGCTGAGGGTGAGGGTGTGGTTGAGGATTAGGGTTAGGATGACGGTTAGGGTTAGGGTTAGGTTGAGGGTTAGAATGAGGGTTAGGATTAGGATTAGGGTTAGGTTGAGGGCTAGGGTGAGGGTGAGGATTAGGGTAAGGCTTAGGCTTAGGGTTAGGCTGAGCTTGAGTTTGAGGGTGAGTGTTTCTGTTAGGGTGAGTGTTAGTATGAGGTTTAGCGTTAGGGTGAGGGTTTGGATGAGGGTTAGGGTTACAGTGAGGTTGAGGAATAGGGTTAGGTATAGGGTTAGGGTTAGGGTGAGGGTGAGTGTTAGGATTAGGGTTAGGCTTAGGTTTAGGCTTATGTTTAGGGTTAGATTTAGGGTTAGGATTAGTGTTATTGTTAGCGTTAGGGTTAGATTTATGGTGAGGGTGAGGGTGACATTTAGAGTTAGAGTTAGGTTGAGGTTTATGGTTAGTGTTAGGATTAGGGTTAGGGTGAGGGTGTGGTTTAGGGTTAGATTTAGGGTTAGAGTGAGGATTACGTTTAGGGTTAGGGTGAAAGTTTGGGTTCCGCTTAAGTTTAAGGTTAGGGTGAGTGTTAGGGTTAGGTTGAGGGTTAGGTTTAGGGATAGTGTGATGGTTAGAGTTATGGTTAGGTTTAGGGTTAGGATGAGGATTAGAGTTAGGATTAAGGTTAGGGTGAGGACTAGGGTGAGGTTGAGGGTTAGTGTTACGATTAGGGTGAGGCTTTGGATGAGGGTTAGGGTTACAGTGAGGGTGAGGATTAGGGTTAGGTTAAGGGTTAGTGTTAGGATTAGGGTTAGGTTGAGGGTGAGTGTTAGGATTAGGGTTAGGCTTAGTGTTAGGTTTAGGTTTAGGGTTAGGATTAGTGTTATTGTTAGGGTTAGGGTTAGATTTATGGTACCGTGAGGGTGAGGGTGAGGGTGAAGTTTAGGGTTAGGGTTAGGGTGAGGTTTATTGTTAGGGTTAGGATTAGGTTTAGGGTGAGGGTGAGGTTTAGGGTTAGATTTTGGGTTAGGGGGAGTGTTAGTTCGAGGGTTAGGGTTAGGGTTAGGGTTAGGGTTAAGGGTAAATTGATGGTTCTGTTGAGGTTTTGGGTTAGGATTAGGATTAGCGTTAGGGTGTGGGTGAGTGTGAGGGTTAGGTTTGGGTTAGGTTTAGGCTTAGCGTTAGGCTGAGGGTGAGGGCGGGGTTGAGGATTAGGGTTACGGTGATGTTTAGGGTTAGGGTTAGGTTGAGGGTTAGGTTTAGGATTAAGGTTATGGTGAGGTTGAGGATTAGGGTAAGGCTTAGGCTTAGGGTTAGGCTGAGCTTGAGGTTGAAGGTGAGGTTTTCGGTTAGGGTGATGGTTAGGTTTACGGTTAGAGTGAGGGTTTGTATGAGGTTTAGGGTTAGGGTGTGGGTTAGGGTGATTATGATGGTAAGTGTAAAGGAGAGGTTTTGGCTGAGGGTGAGTGTTAAGTTAAGGGTGAGGGTTAGGGTTATTTTTCGGGTTAGGGTAAGGGATAGTGTTAGGGTTAGGGTGAGGGTTAGATTGAGGATTCAGTTTAGGGTTAGTGTGAGGTTTAGGGTGACAATGAGGGTTAGGGTTAGGGTGAGGGTGAGGGATAGAATTACGGTTAGGGTGAGGGCTAGGGTCAGGGTCAGGTTTAGGTTTAGGGTTAGGGTGAGGTCTAGGGTGAGTGTTAGGGTGAGGTTTAGTGTTAGGGATAGGGTTAGGTTTAGGATTAGGTTTAGGGTGAGGGTGAGTGTGAGGGTTAGGGTTAGGGTTAGGATTAGGCTTCGGGTTAGGGTGCGGACGAGGGGTAGGATTTGGGTTAGGGTTACGGTGAGGGTTAGGGTTAGGAATAGGGTTAGGCTTTGGGTTAAGCTGAGGGTGAGGGTGGGTTTGTTTTAGGTTATTGTTAGTGTTATGGTTAGGGTTAAGTTTGCAGTGAGGGTTAGGCTGAGGGTGAGGGTTAGGGTTAGGGTGAGGTTTTGGGTTAATGTTATTATTAGGGTTAGGGTTAGAGTTACGGTGAGGTTGAGGGTGAGGGTGAGGGTTATGGTTAGGGTGAGGTTTAGGTTGAGGTTTAGGTTTAGGGTTAGTTTTAGTTTTAGGGTGAGGGTGAGGTTTAGGGTTTGATATAGGTTTAGGGGGAGGGTTAGGGTGAGGGTTAGGGTTACCGTTAATGTTAGGTTTAGGGTGAGGGTGAGGGTTAGGTTGATGTTAAGGGTTAGGGTTAGTGTGAGGATTAGTATTAGGTTTAGGGTTAGTGTTAGGGTTAGGGTAAGTTTTAGGGTGATCGTTTGGGTTAGGGTGAGGGTTATGTTTAGAGTGATGGTTAGGGGTCGGGTTAGGGTTATTGTTAGGGTTAGGGTTAGGGTTACGGTTACAGTGAGGGTGAGAGTGAGGGTTAGGGTTAGGGTTAGGATGAGGTTTAGTGTTATGTTAGGGTTAGAATTAGGGTTAGGTTGAGACTGAGGTTTATGTTTACAGTTAGGCTTTGTGTTAGTTTTAGGTTTAGGGTGAGGGTTAGGGTTAGGCTTAGGATTTGGGTTAGGCTTAGGCTGAGCATGAGGTTGAGGATGAGGGTTAGGATGATGTTTAGGGTTAGGATTAGGGTTAGGGTTAGGTCTAGGGTGAGGGTTAGGTTGAGTGTTAGGGCTAGGGATAGAGTCAGGTTTAGGATTAAGGTTAGGGTGAGGTTGAGTGTGAGGGTTAGGGTTAGGGTTGGGATTAGGCTTAGGGTTAGGGTGAGGGTTAAGATTAGGGTTTGTGTTGTGGTGAGGGTGAGGCTGAGGATTAGGGTTTGGTTTAGGATTAGATTTAGGGTAAGGTTTAGGCTTAGGTTTAGGGTTCCCTTGCGGGTTTGGGTTAGGGTTAGGGTTAGGCTTAGGGTTAGGCTGAGGGTGAGAGTGGGAGTGAGGATGAGTGTTATGGTTAGTGCTAGGGTGAGGGTTAGGATTAGGGTTAGTGTTAGGATTAGGGTGAGGGTGAGGTTTAGGGTTAGGGTGAGGTTTAGGGTTAGGGTTAGCGTTAAGGTTAGGGTGGGGTTTAGGATTAGAGTTAGGTCTCAGGTGAGGCTGAGGGTGAGGGTTAGGGTTAGGGTTAGTGTTAGAGTTAGGATTAGGGTGAGGGTTAATGTGAGGGTGAGGGTTAGGCTTAGGGTTAAGAGTAGGATTAGGGTAAGGGTTAGGATGAGTTTAAGGGTTAGGGTGAGTGTGAGGGTTAGCGTTAGGGTTAGGCTTCGGCTTAGGTTTAGGCTGAGGGTGAGGGTTAGGTTTAGGGTGAGTGTTAGGTTTAGGGTTAGGGTGAGGGTTAGGCTGAGGGTGATGGTTAAGCTCAGGTTTAGGATTAGGATTAGGTTAAGGTTTAGAGTGAGTGTGAGGGATAGGATTAGGTGTAGGCTTCGGCTTAGGGTTAGGCTGAGGGTGAGGGTGAGGGTGAGGGTTATGGTTTGGGTGAGTGTTAGGGTTAGGGTTAGGGTGAGATTTTGGGTTTGGGTTAATTTTAGGGTTAGGGTGAGAGTTAGGGATAGGTTGAGGCTTAGGGTTAGGGATAGTGTGATGGTTAGTGTGAGGGTTAGGGTTATGATGAGGATTAGGGTTACGTTTAGGTTTAGGATGAGGGCTAGGTTGAGGTTGAGGGTTATAGTGTTAGTGTTAGGGTGAGGTTTATGGTTAGCGTTAGGGTTAGGGTGAGGGTTTGGATGAGAGTTAGGATTACAGTGAGGGTGAGGGTTAGGGTTAGTTTGAGGGTTAGGGTTAGGATTAGGGTTAGGGTGAGGGTGAGTGTTAGGATTAGGGTTAGGCTTAGGTTTAGGGTTAGGATTAGTTTTATTGTTAGGGTTAGGTTTAGATTTATGGTAAGGGTGAGGGTGAGGGTGAGGGTGAACGTTAGGGTTAGGGTTAGGGTGAGGTTTATGTTTAGGGTTAGGATTAGGTTTAGGGTGAGGGTGAGTGTGAGGGTTAGGGTTAGTTTTAGGCTTAGGCTTAGAGTTAGGCTGAGGGTGGGGGTGAGGATTAGGGTTAGGGTGATGATTAGGTTTAGGGTTAGGGTGAGGGTTAGAGTGAGGGTTAGGATTAGGATTAGGGTTAGGGTGAGGGCTAGGGTGAGGGTGAGGATTAGGGTAAGGCTTAGGCTTAGGGTTAGGCTGAGCTTGAGTTTGATGGTGAGTGTTTCTGTTAGGGTGCGGGTTAGTATGAGGTTTAGGGTTAGGGTGTGGGTTAGGGTGAGGGTTTGGATGAGGGTTAGGGTTACAGTGAGGTTGAGGATTAGGGTTAGGTATAGGGTTAGGGTTAGGATTAGGGTTAGGGTGAGTGTGAGTGTTAGGATTAGGGTTTGGCTTAGGTTTAGGGTTAGGTTTAGGGTTAGGATTAGTGTTATTGTAAGGGTTAGGGTTAGGTTTATGGTGGGGGTGAGGGTGAAGTTTAGTGTTAGAGTTAGGGTGAAGTTTATGGTTAGTGTTAGGATTAGGGTTAGAGTGAGGGTGAAGTTTAGAGTTAGATTTAGGCTTAGGGTGAGGATTAGGGTTAGGATTAGGGTGAGAGTTTGGGTTCCACTTATGTTTAGGGTCAGGGTGAGGGTTAGGGTTAAGTTAAGGGTTAGGTTTAGGGATAGTGTGATGGTTAGAGTTAGGGTTAGGTTAGGGTTAGGATGAGGATTAGAGTTAGGATTAAGGTTAAGGTGAGGACTAGGGTGAGTTTGAGGGTTAGTATTAGGGTTAGGGTGAGGGTTTGGATGAGGGTTAGGGTTACAGTGAGGGTGAGGATTAGGGTTAGGTTGAGGGTTAGCGTTAGGATTAGGGTTAGGTTGAGGGTGAGTGTTATGATTAGGGCTAGGCTTAGGGTTAGGGTTAGGTTTGGGGTTAGCATTAGTGTTATTGTTATTGTTAGGGTTAGATTTATGGTAAGATGAGGGTGAGGGTTAGGGTGAAGTTTAAGGTTAGGGTTAGGGTGAGGTTTATGGTTAGTGTTAGGATTAGGGTTAGGGTGAGGGTGAGGTTTAGGGTTAATCTTAGGCTTAGGGTGAGAATTATGGTTAGGATTAGGGTGAGAGTTTGGGTTCCGCTTATGTTTAGGTTTAGGGTGAGGGTTAGGGTTAGGTTGAGGGTTAGGTTTAGGGATAGTGTGATGGTTAGAGTTAGGGTTAGGGTTAGGGTTAGGATGAGGATTAGAGTTAGGATTAAGGTTAGGGTGAGGACTACGGTGAGGTTGAGGGTTAGTATTAGGGTTAGGGTGAGGGTTTGGATGAGGGTTTGGGTTACAGTGAGGGTGAGGATTAGGGTTAGGTTGAGGGTTAGCGTTAGGATTAGGGTTAGGTTGAGGGTGAGTGTTAGAATTTGGGTTAGGCTTAGGGTTAGGTTTAGGATTAGGGTTAGGATTAGTGTTATTGTTCGGGTTAGGGTTATATTTATGGTAAGGTGAGGGATAGGGTGAGGGTGAAGGTTAGGTTTAGGGTTAGGGTGAGGTTTATGGTTAGGGTTAGGATTAGGGTTAGGGTGAGGGTCAGGTTTAGGGTTAGATTTTGGGTTAGGGGGAGTGTTAGTTCGAGGGTTAGGGTTAGGGTTAAGGTTAGGTTGAGGTTATGTTGAGGTTTTGGGTTATGATTAGGGTTAGGGTTAAGATTAGGGTGTGGGTTAGGGTGATTATGATGGTAAGGATAAAGGAGAGGTTTTGGCTGAGGGTGAGTGTTAAGATAAGGGTGAGGGTTAGGGTTATTTTTCGGGTTAGGGTAAGGGTTAGTGTTAGGGTTAGGGGAGGGTAAGATTGAGGATTCGGTTTAGGGTTAGTGTGAGGTTTAGGGTGAGGATGAGGGTTAGGGTTAGGGTGAGGTGAGGGATAGAATTAGGGTTATGGTGAGGGCTAGGTTGAGGATGAGGTTTAGGTTTCAGGTTAGGTGAAGGCAAGGTTGAGTGTTAGGTTGAGGTTTAGTGTTAGGGATAGGGTTAGGTTTAGGATTAGGGCTAGGGTGAGGGTGAGTGTGAGGGTTTGGGTTAGGGTTAGGATTAGGCTTAGGGTTAGGGTGAGGATTATTGTTAGTGTTTGGATCAGGGTGAGGTTTAGGTTAGGTTTAGGGTTAGGATTATGGTGACGGTGAGATTTAGGGTTAGATATAGTGTTAGGGGTAAGGTTAGGGTGAGGGTTATGGTTAGGGTTAGTGTTAGGCTTAGGGTAAGGGTGAGGGTTAGGTTGAGGTTAAGGGTAAGGGTTAGGGTTAGTGTTAGTGTGAGGGTTAGTATTAGGGTTAGGGTTAGTGTTCTGGTTAGCGTAAGTGTTAGGGTGAGGGTTAGGGTTAGGGTGAGGTTTAGGGTGAGGTTTAGGTTTAGGGTTAGGTTTAGTGTCAGGGTGAGGGTGAGGTTTAGGGTTTGATATCGGTTTAGGGGGAGGGTTAGGAGGAGGGTTAGTTTTAGGGTTAATTGAGGGTTAGGTTGAGGTTAAGGGTTAGGGTTAGTGTGAGGTTTAGTATTAGGGTTAGGGTTAGTGTTAGGGTTAGGGTAAGTGTTAGGGTGAGCGTTTGGGTTAGGGTGAGGGTTATGCTTAGGGTGAGGGTTAGGGGTAGTGTTAGGGTTATTGTTAGGGTTAGGGTTAGGGTTATGGTTACAGTGAAGGTGAGAGTGAGGGTTAGGGTTAGGGTTAGGATGAAGTTTAGTGTTATGTTAGGGTTAGAATTAGGGTTAGGGTGAGACTGAGGTTTATGTTTACAGTTAGGCTTAGTGTTAGTTTTAGGTTTAGGGTGAGGGTTAGGGTTAGGCTTAGGCCGATCATGAGGGTGAGGGTTAGGATTAGGGATAGAATGAGGGTTAGGGTTAGGGTTAGGGTGAGGGTTAGGATGAGGTTTAGGGCTAGGATTAGGGTTAGGATGAGGGCTAGGGTGAGGGTTAGGGTCAGGAATAGGGTTACGTTTAGGATTAGGGTTAGGTTGAGTTTGAGGGTGAGTGTGAGGATTAGGGTTAGGGTTAGTGTCATTGTTAGGGTTAGGGTCAGAGCTACGGAGAGGGTGAGGGTGCGGGTGAGGGTTAGTTTTAGGGTTAGGGTGGGGTTTAGGGTTAGGGTTAGGGTGAGAGTTAGGTTTCCTGTTAAGTTTAGGTTTAGGGTTAGGGTTAGGGTACGGGTTAATGTGAGGGTGAGCATTAGGTTTAGGTTGAGCTTTAAGATTAGATTAGGTTTAGGGTTAGGATTAGGGTGAGGGTGAGATTTAGGTTTAGGGTGAGGTTTAGGGTTAAGGTTAGGGTTAGGGTGAGGGTGAGGTTTAGGATTAGAGTTAGGTTTAGGGTGAGGCTGAGGGTGAGGGTTAGGGTTAGGGTTAGTGTTAGAGTTAGGGCTAGGGTGAGGATTAGGGGTAGGATTAGGATTAGGGTTAGGTTTAGGGTTAGGATGAGGGCTAGGGTGAGGTTGAGGGGTAGGGTTAGTGTTAGGGTGAGGTTTATGGGTAGCGTTAGGGTTAGGGTGAGGGTTTGGATGAGAGTTAGGATTACAGTGAGGGTGAGGGTTAGGGTTAGTTTGAGGGTTAGGGTTAGGATTAGGGTTATGGTTAGGGTGAGTGTTAGGATTAGGGTTAGGCTTAGGTTTAGGGTTAGGATTAGTGTTATTGTTAGGGTTAGGTTTAGATTTATGGTAAGGGTGAGGGTGAGGGTGAGGGTGAACGTTAGGGTTAGGGTTAGGGTGAGGTTTATGGTTAGGGTTAGGATTAGGTTTAGGGTGAGGGTGAGGTTTAGGGTTAGATTTAGGGTTAGGGGGAGTGTTAGTTCGAGGTTAGGGTTAGGGTTTGTGTTAAGGTTAAGGTTAGGTTGATGGTTATGTTGAGGTTTGGGGTTAGGGTTATGGTTAGGGTTAGGATTAGGGTTAATGTGAGGGTGAATGTGAGGGTTAGGGTTAGGCTTAGGCTTAGGCTTAGGGTTAGGCTGAGGGTGAGGGTGTGGTTGAGGATTAGGGTTAGGGTGATGGTTAGGGTTAGGGTTAGTGTGAGGGTTAGAATGAGGGTTAGGATTAGGATTAGGGTTAGGGTGAGGGCTAGGGTGAGGGTGAGGATTAGGGTAAGGCTTAGGCTTAGGGTTAGGCTGAGCTTGAGTTTGAGGGTGAGGGTTTCGGTTAGGGTGAGGGTTAGTATGGGGTTTAGGGTTAGGGTGTGGGTTAGGGTGAGGGTTTGGATGAGGGTTAGGGTTACAGTGAGGTTGAGGATTAGGGTTAGGTATAGGGTTAGGGTTAGGATTAGGGTTAGGGTGAGGGTGAGTGTTAGGATTAGGGTTAGGCTTAGGTTTAGGGTTAAGTTTAGGGTTAGGATTAGTGTTATTGTTAGGGTTAGGGTTAGATTTATGTTTAGGGTGAGGGTGAAGTTTAGGCTTAGAGTTAGGGTGAGGTTCATGGTTAGTGTTAGGATTAGGGTTAGGGTGAGGGTGAGGTTTAGGGTTAGATTTAGGGTTAGGGTGAGGATTAGGGTTAGGATTAGGGTTAGGATTAGGGTGAGAGTTTGGGTTCAGCTTAAGTTTAGATTTAGGGTGAGGGTTAGGGTTAAGTTGAGGTTAGATTTACGGTAAGGTGAGGGTGAAGGTGAGGGTGAATGTTAGGTTTAGGGTTAGGGTGTGGTTTATTGTTAGGATTAGGATTAGGGTTAGGGTGAGGGTGAGGTTTAGGGTTAGATTTTGGGTTAGGGGGAGTGTTAGTTCGAGGGTTAGGGTTAGGGTTAGGGTTAAGGGTAGGTTGATGGTTATGTTGAGGTTTTGTGATAGGATTAGGGTTAGGGTTAGGATTAGGGTTAGGGTGAGGCTGAGTGTGAGGGTTAGGGTTAGGGTTCGGCTTAGGTTTAGGGTTAGGCTGAGGGTGAGGGCGGGGAAGAGGATTAGGGTTACAGTGATGGTTAGGTTTCGGGTTAGGTTGAGGGTTAGAATGAGGGTTAGGGTTAGGATTAAGGTTAGGGTGAGGGCTTGGGTGAGGGTGAGGATTAGGGTAAGGCTTAGGCTTAGGGTTAGGCTGATCTTGAGGTTGAGGGTGAGGGTTTCGGTTAGGGTGATGGATAGGTTTATGGTTAGGGTGAGGGTTTGTATGAGGTTTAGGGTTCGGGTGATTATGATGGTAAGGGTAAATAGAGGTTTTGGTTGAGCGTGAGTGTTAATTTAAGGGTGAGGGTTAGGGTTAGATTTAGGGTTAGGGTAAGGGTTAGTGTTAGGGTTAGGGTGAGGGTTAGATTGAGGATTCAGTTTAGGGTTAGTGTGAGGTTTAGGGTGAGGATGAGGGTTAGGGTTAGGGTGAGGGTGAGGGATAGAATTAGGGTTAGGCTTAGGTTTAGGGTTAGGATTAGTGTTATTGTTAGGGTTACTTTTAGATTTATGGTAAGGGTGAGGGTGAGGTTGAGGGTGAGGGTGAATGTTAGGGTTAGGGTTAGGGTGAGGTTTATGGTTAGGTTTAGGATTAGGTTTAGGGTGAGGGTGAGGGTGAGGTTTAGGGTTAGATTTAGGGTTAGGGGGAGTGTTAATTCGAAGTTAGGGTTAGGGTTAGTGTTAAGGTTAAGGTTAGGTTGATGGTTACGTTGAGGTTTTGGGTTAGGGTTATGGTTAGGGTTAGGATTAGGGTTAGGGTGAGGGTGAGTGTGAGGGTTAGGGTTAGGCTTAGGCTTAGGCTTAGGGTTAGGCTGAGGGTGAGGGTGGGGGTGAGGATTAGGGTTACGCTGATGGTTAGGGTTAGGGTTAGTGTGAGGGTTAGAATGAGGGTTAGGATTAGGGTTAGGGTGAGGGCTAGGGTGAGGGTGAGGATTAGGGTAAGGCTTAGGCTTAGGGTTAGGCTGAGCTTGAGTTTGAGGGTGAGGGTTTCGGTTAGGGTGAGGGTTAGTATGAGGTTTAGGGTTAGGGTGTGGGTTAGGGTGAGGGTTTGGATGAGGGTTAGGGTTACAGTGAGGTTGAGGATTAGGGTTAGGTATAGGGTTAGGGTTAGGATTAGGGTTAGGGTGAGGGTGAGTGTTAGGATTAGGGTTAGGCTTAGGTTTAGGGTTAGGTTTAGGGTTAGGATTAGTGTTATTGTTAGGGTTAAGGTTAGATTTATGTTTAGGGTGAGGGTGAAGTTTAGGTTTAGAGTTAGGGTGAGGTTTATGGTTAGTGTTAGGATTAGGGTTAGGGTGAGGGAGAGGTTTAGGGTTAGATTTAGGGTTAGGGTGAGGATTAGGGTTAGGATTAGGGTGATTTTGGGTTCAGATTAAGTTTAGATTTAGGGTGAGGGTTAGGGTTAGGTTGAGGGTTAGGTTTAGGGATAGTGTGATGGTTAGAGTTAGGGTTAGGGTTAGGGTTAGTATGAGGATTAGAGTTAGGATTAAGGTTAGGGTGAGGACTAGGGTGTGGTTGAGGGTTAGTGTTAGGGTTAGGGTGAGGGTTTGGATGAGGGTTAGGGTTACAGTGAGGGTGAGAATTAGGGATGGGTTGAGGGTGAGTGTTAGGATTAGGGTTAGGCTTAGGGTTAGGTTTAGGTTTAGGGTTAGGATTAGTGTTATTGTTAGGGTTAGGGTTAGATTTATGGTAAGGTGAGGGTGAGGGTGAGGGTGAAGGTTAGGGTTAGGGTTAGGGTGAGGTTTATTGTTAGGATTAGGATTAGGGTTAGGGTGAGGGTGAGGTTTAGGGTTAGATTTTGGGTTAGGGGGAGTGTTAGTTCGAGGGTTAGGGTTAGGGTTAGGGTTGAGGGTAGGTTGATGGTTATGTTGAGGTTTTGTGATAGGATTAGGGTTAGGGTTAGGCTTAGGCTTAGGGTTAGGCGGAGGGTGAGGGCGGGGGTGAGTATTAGGGTTACAGTGATGGTTAGGTTTCGGGTTAGGTTGAGGGTTAGAATGAGGGTTAGGGTTAGGATTAAGGTTAGGGTGAGGGCTTGGGTGAGGGTGAGGATTAGGGTAAGGCTTAGGCTTAGGGTTAGGCTGATCTTGAGGTTGAGGGTGATGGTTTCAGTTAGGGTGATGGTTAGGTTTACGGTTAGGGTGAGGGTTTGTATGAGGTTTAGGGTTAGGGTGATTATGATGGTAAGGGTAAATAGAGGTTTTGGTTGAGCGTGAGTGTTAATTTAAGGGTGAGGGTTAGGGTTAGATTTAGGGTTAGGGTATGGGTTAGTGTTAGGGTTAGGGTGAGGGTTAGATTGAGGATTCAGTTTAGGGTTAGTGTGAGGTTTAGGGTGAGGATGAGGGTTAGGGTTAGGGTGAGGGTGAGGGATAGAATTAGGGTTAGGCTTAGGTTTAGGGTTAGGATTAGTGTTATTGTTAGGGTTAGTTTTAGATTTATGGTAAGTGTGAAGGTGAGGGTGAGGGTGAAGGCTAGGGTTAGGGTTAGGGTGAGGTTTATGGTTAGGGTTAGGATTAGGTTTAGGGTGAGAGTGAGGTTTAGGGTTAGATTTAGGGTTAGGGAGTGTGTTATTCGAATTTAGGGTTAGGGTTACTGTTAAGGTTAAGGTTAGGTTGATGGTTACATTAAGGTTTTGGGTTAGGGTTATGGTTAGGGTTAGGATTAGGTTTAGCGTGAGTGTGAGTGTGAGGGTTCGGGTTAGGCTTAGGCTTAGGGTTAGGCTGAGGGTGAGGGTGTGGTTGAGGATTAGGGTTAGGGTGATGGTTAAGGTTAGGGTTAGGTTGAGGGTTAGAATTAGGGTTAGGATTAGGATTAGGGTTAGGGTGTGGGCTAGGGTGAGGGTGAGGATTAGGGTAAGGCTTAGGCTTAGGGTTAGGCTGAGCTTGAGTTTGAGGGTGAGTGTTTCTGTTAGGGTGAGGGTTAGTATGAGGTTTAGGGTTAGGGTGAGGGTTTGGATGAGGGTTAGGGTTACAGTGAGGTTGGGGATTAGGGTTAGGTATAGGGTTAGGGTTAGGGTGAGGGTGAGTGTTAGGATTAGGGTTAGGCTTAGGTTTAGGGTTAGGTTTACGGTTAGGGTGAGGGTGAGTGTGAGTGTTAGGGTTAGGCTTAAGTTTAGGCTTAGGGTTAGGCTGAGGGTGAGGGTGGGGGTGAGGATTAGGGTTACGCTGATGGTTAGGGTTAGGGTTAGTGTGAGGGTTAGAATGAGGGTTAGGATTAGGGTTAGGGTGAGGGCTAGGGTGAGGGTGAGGATTAGGGTAAGGCTTAGGCTTAGGGTTAGGCTGAGCTTGAGTTTGAGGGTGAGGGTTTCGGTTAGGGTGAGGGTTAGTATGAGGTTTAGGGTTAGGGTGTGGGTTAGGGTGAGGGTTTGGATGAGGGTTAGGGTTACAGTGAGGTTGAGGATTAGGGTTAGGTATAGGGTTAGGGTTAGGATTAGGGTTAGGGTGAGGGTGAGTGTTAGGATTAGGGTTAGGCTTAGGTTTAGGGTTAGGTTTAGGGTTAGGATTAGTGTTATTGTTAGGGTTAAGGTTAGATTTATGTTGAGGGTGAGGGTGAAGTTTAGGGTTAGAGTTAGGGTGAGGTTTATGGTTAGTGTTAGGATTAGGGTTAGGGTGAGGGAGAGGTTTAGGGTTAGATTTAGGGTTAGGGTTAGGATTAGGGTTAGGATTAGGGTGAGAGTTTGGGTTCAGCTTAAGTTTAGATTTAGGGTGAGGGTTAGGGTTAGGTTGAGGGTTAGGTTTAGGGACAATGTGATGGTTAGAGTTAGGGTTAGGGTTAGGGTTAGGATGAGGATTAGAGTTAGGATTAAGGTTAGGGTGAGGACTAGGGTGTGGTTGAGGGTTAGTGTTAGGGTTAGGGTGAGGGTTTGGATGATTGTTAGGGTTACAGTGAGGGTGAGGATTAGGGATGGGTTGAGGGTGAGTGTTAGGATTAGGGTTAGGCTTAGGGTTAGGTTTAGGTTTAGGGTTAGGATTAGTGTTATTGTTAGGGTTAGGGTTAGATTTATGGTAAGGTGAGGGTGAGGGTGAGGGTGAAGGTTAGGGTTAGGGTTAGGGTGAGGTTTATTGTTAGGATTAGGATTAGGGTTAGGGTGAGGGTGAGGTTTAGGGTTAGATTTTGGGTTAGGGGGAGTGTTAGTTCGAGGGTTAGGGTTAGGGTTAGGGTTGAGGGTAGGTTGATGGTTATGTTGAGGTTTTGTGATAGGATTAGGGTTAGGGTTAGGATTAGGGTTAGGGTGAGGGTGAGTGTGAGGGTTAGGGTTAGGGTTAGGCTTAGGCTTAGGGTTAGGCTGAGGGTGAGGGCGGGGGTGAGTATTAGGGTTACACTCATGGTTAGGTTTCGGGTTAGGTTGAGGGTTAGAATGAGGGTTAGGGTTAGGATTAAGGTTAGGGTGAGGGCTTGGGTGAGGGTGAGGATTAGGGTAAGGCTTAGGCTTAGGGTTAGGCTGATCTTGAGGTTGAGGGTGAGGGTTTCGGTTAGGGTGATGGTTAGGTTTACGGTTAGGGTGAGGGTTTGTATGAGGTTTAGGGTTAGGGTGATTATGATGGTAAGGGTGAATAGAGGTTTTGGTTGAGCGTGAGTTTTAATTTAAGGGTGAGGGTTAGGGTTAGATTTAGGGTTAGGGTATGGGTTAGTGTTAGGGTTAGGGTGAGGGTTAGATTGAGGATTCAGTTTAGGGTTAGTGTGAGGTTTAGGGTGAAGATGAGGGTTAGGGTTAGGGTGAGGGTGAGGGATAGAATTAGGGTTAGGCTTAGGTTTAGGGTTAGGATTAGTGTTATTGTTAGGGTTAGTTTTAGATTTATGGTAAGTGTGAAGGTGAGGGTGAGGGTGAACGTTAGGGTTAGGGTTAGGGTGAGGTTTATGGTTAGGGTTAGGATTAGGTTTAGGGTGAGGGTGAGGTTTAGGGTTAGATTTAGGGTTAGGGAGAGTGTTAGTTCGAATTTAGGGTTAGGGTTACTGTTAAGGTTAAGGTTAGGTTGATGGTTACATTGAGGTTTTGGGTTAGGGTTATGGTTAGGGTTAAGATTAGGTTTAGGGTGAGTGTGAGTGTGAGGGTTCGGGTTAGGCTTAGGCTTAGGGTTAGGCTGAGGGTGAGGGTGTGGTTGAGGATTAGGGTTAGGATGATGGTTAGGGTTAGGGTTAGGTTGAGGGTTAGAATGAGGGTTAGGATTAGGATTAGGGTTAGGTTGAGGGCTAGGGTGAGGGTGAGGATTAGGGTAAGGCTTAGGCTTAGGGTTAGGCTGAGCTTGAGTTTGAGGGTGAGTGTTTCTGTTAGGGTGAGTGTTAGTATGAGGTTTAGCGTTAGGGTGAGGGTTTGGATGAGGGTTAGGGTTACAGTGAGGTTGAGGAATAGGGTTAGGTATAGGGTTAGGGTTAGGGTGAGGGTGAGTGTTAGGATTAGGGTTAGGCTTAGGTTTAGGCTTATGTTTAGGGTTAGATTTAGGGTTAGGATTAGTGTTATTGTTAGCGTTAGGGTTAGATTTATGGTGAGGGTGAGGGTGACATTTAGAGTTAGAGTTAGGTTGAGGTTTATGGTTAGTGTTAGGATTAGGGTTAGGGTGAGGGTGTGGTTTAGGGTTAGATTTAGGGTTAGAGTGAGGATTACGTTTAGGGTTAGGGTGAAAGTTTGGGTTCCGCTTAAGTTTAAGGTTAGGGTGAGTGTTAGGGTTAGGTTGAGGGTTAGGTTTAGGGATAGTGTGATGGTTAGAGTTATGGTTAGGTTTAGGGTTAGGATGAGGATTAGAGTTAGGATTAAGGTTAGGGTGAGGACTAGGGTGAGGTTGAGGGTTAGTGTTACGATTAGGGTGAGGCTTTGGATGAGGGTTAGGGTTACAGTGAGGGTGAGGATTAGGGTTAGGTTAAGGGTTAGTGTTAGGATTAGGGTTAGGTTGAGGGTGAGTGTTAGGATTAGGGTTAGGCTTAGTGTTAGGTTTAGGTTTAGGGTTAGGATTAGTGTTATTGTTAGGGTTAGGGTTAGATTTATGGTACCGTGAGGGTGAGGGTGAGGGTGAAGTTTAGGGTTAGGGTTAGGGTGAGGTTTATTGTTAGGGTTAGGATTAGGGTTAGGGTGAGGGTGAGGTTTAGGGTTAGATTTTGGGTTAGGGGGAGTGTTAGTTCGAGGGTTAGGGTTAGGGTTAGGGTTAGGGTTAAGGGTAAATTGATGGTTCTGTTGAGGTTTTGGGTTAGGATTAGGATTAGCGTTAGGGTGTGGGTGAGTGTGAGGGTTAGGTTTGGGTTAGGTTTAGGCTTAGCGTTAGGCTGAGGGTGAGGGCGGGGTTGAGGATTAGGGTTACGGTGATGTTTAGGGTTAGGGTTAGGTTGAGGGTTAGGTTTAGGATTAAGGTTATGGTGAGGTTGAGGATTAGGGTAAGGCTTAGGCTTAGGGTTAGGCTGAGCTTGAGGTTGAAGGTGAGGTTTTCGGTTAGGGTGATGGTTAGGTTTACGGTTAGAGTGAGGGTTTGTATGAGGTTTAGGGTTAGGGTGTGGGTTAGGGTGATTATGATGGTAAGTGTAAAGGAGAGGTTTTGGCTGAGGGTGAGTGTTAAGTTAAGGGTGAGGGTTAGGGTTATTTTTCGGGTTAGGGTAAGGGATAGTGTTAGGGTTAGGGTGAGGGTTAGATTGAGGATTCAGTTTAGGGTTAGTGTGAGGTTTAGGGTGACAATGAGGGTTAGGGTTAGGGTGAGGGTGAGGGATAGAATTACGGTTAGGGTGAGGGCTAGGGTCAGGGTCAGGTTTAGGTTTAGGGTTAGGGTGAGGTCTAGGGTGAGTGTTAGGGTGAGGTTTAGTGTTAGGGATAGGGTTAGGTTTAGGATTAGGTTTAGGGTGAGGGTGAGTGTGAGGGTTAGGGTTAGGGTTAGGATTAGGCTTCGGGTTAGGGTGCGGACGAGGGGTAGGATTTGGGTTAGGGTTACGGTGAGGGTTAGGGTTAGGAATAGGGTTAGGCTTTGGGTTAAGCTGAGGGTGAGGGTGGGTTTGTTTTAGGTTATTGTTAGTGTTATGGTTAGGGTTAAGTTTGCAGTGAGGGTTAGGCTGAGGGTGAGGGTTAGGGTTAGGGTGAGGTTTTGGGTTAATGTTATTATTAGGGTTAGGGTTAGAGTTACGGTGAGGTTGAGGGTGAGGGTGAGGGTTAGGGTTAGGGTGAGGTTTAGGGTGAGGTTTAGGTTTAGGGTTAGTTTTAGTTTTAGGGTGAGGGTGAGGTTTAGGGTTTGATATAGGTTTAGGGGGAGGGTTAGGGTGAGGGTTAGGGTTACCGTTAATGTTAGGTTTAGGGTGAGGGTGAGGGTTAGGTTGATGTTAAGGGTTAGGGTTAGTGTGAGGATTAGTATTAGGTTTAGGGTTAGTGTTAGGGTTAGGGTAAGTTTTAGGGTGATCGTTTGGGTTAGGGTGAGGGTTATG
The DNA here is from genome assembly GCF_024711535.1 of Dipodomys merriami. Classification (NCBI taxonomy): domain Eukaryota; kingdom Metazoa; phylum Chordata; class Mammalia; order Rodentia; family Heteromyidae; genus Dipodomys; species Dipodomys merriami. The sequence goes on along the minus strand of NW_027206321.1, from coordinate 414 downwards.
TTTAGAGTGATGGTTAGGGGTCGGGTTAGGGTTATTGTTAGGGTTAGGGTTAGGGTTACGGTTACAGTGAGGGTGAGAGTGAGGGTTAGGGTTAGGGTTAGGATGAGGTTTAGTGTTATGTTAGGGTTAGAATTAGGGTTAGGTTGAGACTGAGGTTTATGTTTACAGTTAGGCTTTGTGTTAGTTTTAGGTTTAGGGTGAGGGTTAGGGTTAGGCTTAGGATTTGGGTTAGGCTTAGGCTGAGCATGAGGTTGAGGATGAGGGTTAGGATGATGTTTAGGGTTAGGATTAGGGTTAGGGTTAGGTCTAGGGTGAGGGTTAGGTTGAGTGTTAGGGCTAGGGATAGAGTCAGGTTTAGGATTAAGGTTAGGGTGAGGTTGAGTGTGAGGGTTAGGGTTAGGGTTGGGATTAGGC